>NC_135445.1:16803427-17170927 GCF_051991255.1 Vanacampus margaritifer | reverse complement strand
TGGATCTATTTCATTTTTTCTCAATTGGAAGGTCGAGACCCATTTTGGGTAGGTCGCGGACAGCTAATAAGATCACCGGCACATGTATTCTTGTGTTAATTTTTCTACTACTGTACAGAGATGCATCAGGTGCCCACATGGAACATAATGAATTACCTTACTTTCTTTCTAGGCGTTTCACATTCTCAGCAGAGACCGAGCCGCCATTCTACATAACAATGGCGGCGTACATCCAAATATAGCAAAATTGTCAGACCATTTTGTTGCTCTGTACTTGTGCCCGTGCAATGACAATAAAGCTCAATTCATTCAGTCGTGTGAAAAATATCGAACTTGAGCGGTCATCAGTTACCTGTGATCCAAACAGAGAGTTGAGGTAGTCCTCTGCAGGGCGTTTGCTTCTCCTCCGACTGGACGGCGTGGAGTCAAGTTGGACGTTCTTTAACGATGTAAGGGTGACTGGCGAAGGAAATATGGCCTCACTGGGCGCAGAAGTGGGTGTCTTGGCTCTTGGCGCCTCACTCTCCATTGTGCCCTCAGATTCCACTAACCCCATCTCCACCACCATTTCGCTTTCTGACCTCGCCCCTTGGCTTGCTGCAGAGGACCAGCCCGCCAAGTCGGAGAAATCATCCAGTTCGGACTGGTAGGTGATGGATGAAGTGAAGCTTTCAGACAGCGCCAGTCGTTGACCGCCGGATCGGATCCTTGCTTCCCTTTCCTTCCTCCTCTTCCTCCTGAGAGCGTTCATCTTTTCTTCTCTGTTCAGCCCCAGACAGTCGTCCCACCATGCCCGCCACTTCTCCTCGCCTTGCCAGGACAGGGTCAGACGCTGACTGACATTGTCGGTCCACGCTCCCGTTTCCACCTGGTCTGGAAACGGGACCACATCTGAAGGCTCCGAGGAGACGTCACTTCTCGCCAGCAAGGAACGGTCGGACATGCACACACTCAATTGTTGTTTCATGCTCGTCACATGGTCCTCTTCTCTCATTTTGTCGCTGGACAGACTGAAGACACCACGGGTGTTGACTGTGATTTGGTGTGGGCAGCGTGGCTTCTTTTTGTGGCTCTTGTGCACCAGTTTTTGTAGCCAAAGTTTCCACGTTTTGAGGGCATCCTCACTGAGCTTCACTGAAGTCTCCTGGACGATGGGCACATTAGCACGAGTCAAGTTGGTGAGCGTCTCCTGATCACTCCTTGGCTGCTCCGGATCATTGGCTGGACTGTTGGTCACATTTTTATTCCCTCCATCTGCAGTCAATTCAGGTTCGTCATTGACAACTACCTGGAGTTTGAACCTGTTCAGGTTTCGTCTTTTCCCGCGTACCTCTGAATCCTCAGACCCGGTGTCTGAGTTCACTGGCGTTTCAGCCACAAATGTGTGAAGCACTACACCCTGAGTTGGCCCTATTATGTCTTCTTCGCTGGATGTGTCAGGAACCATCAACTGAGAATGTCTCTGTGCAATGTGGGATGTTGAAGGTTTTTCAGATTCTCTACACGTTTTTGTGATATTTTCCAGTGTTGGAGGGTTTTTGGAGCTTTTTTGAGGTAGGGCTTCATTGTCTATGGTTGGAGGTAGAGAGGCGTCCATCTGCTCGTGTTCAAGAATCTGGTAGAAAATATCGCCTGCCTCAGTCAGCTGGAGCACATAGATGCGATCATTACTTCCCTCTCTTGCGCTCTTCTGGATAGCTGTTAGACCTAAAAACATAAAATCATGCGTTTTAACAGGAGGTGGATCGGTAAGTACTTCTCAGAGCTACTGTTTCTTTTCATTCAATAGTATTACATGTTATAATTATTCTTATTTTTTTGAATGCCATTTACAGGGTTTCTTTCTGCAAGTATCAGCCAATAGAAGTTAATGATTTTTAATGCAACTTTAAACTAATTTAATGCCCATGTCGTACTATATACACACACAGGTATGTAAACACATGCATACATGTAAATCGCTGGCGCTGAATCCTCATATGTCACAATGTGGCAAATTTCATTTTATTCCAAAAAAACTATACTTTTGGTCAGTCCGCACATGTGGGTGCCATTTTTAAAACTTATTGACTAATCTCAAGTGTTAAAAATATCTTGCTCTCTTTATAATGCAATGTTAATTGTTTGAACAATATAATAATTGTTTTGGGGGTCTGAAGAAAAATGACAATTTTGGAGGTACAAGGTTTTGGCCAGACGCCAGCAATATACTCTTTACATATTAGGGCTGTCAGTGATTTGTAATCATAACTATTTGCATGATTTTCATAGTTAATTTGTGATTAATCACAAATTATTTGCTCGTTATATCTTCTAAATACACGATAAGATATTTATATATATATATATATTTTTTTTTTAAAGTTTTTCAGACTCTTGTTTACATAAAAGCGGACAATAGAGTTGGGCGGTAAAACAGCAATACGGTATTCTGGGGTGTCCAAAACTGGCAACGGTGTCACTGTCAATACCATCATTTAAAAAAACTGCAGCGTATAATGACCTATTATGATATTGAACATAATTATTTGATACCACACCATTTCTAGTTGTTTTCAAATTAGTAATACTATAACAATTACTATTATTATGACAGTTTAATTAATAGTAATAACAATTAATAGAAAGCTGTTAGTCATGTGACAGTCACATGACCGCTCAGACGGAGTGAGACAAAATGGCCAGTCGGCACAGCTCGGTTAAGCGGTCCCCTAAAAAGAAAAGAAAAAATGCAACTGCTACAATTTGGCAGCAAATGTCGATGAGGGCTACATGAGAACTGAAACGGTGTGGAATGGAATATATTTCATATTTCCGGACTCATTTGAGGAACAATATCGCCTGCTCACTGCTGCAGAGAGATGAGTTTGTCGCAGAGTCCACAAACGTTTACTACCGGTACTATTAAGTCCATATGACCGCCAGAAGCACGCCACAAAGCGCTTTTATTTATTTTTCTTCTGTCCATGGACACAAATCAACCCGTGACTGCGGCACGCAGGTGAGTGTATCTGTGCGCGCTCTGGGGTGGGGGTGGAGGCTGCGTGCTTATCTTTGTGTGTCGCGTAGATGTCGAGTGTGCGTCCACTGAGGGGTTCATTAAAGAGTCCAGTAAACCGAGAAACAGTTTTTAGGTGTGGAGGACTGCTAGACGTTTGTGCGCGTCCGCGGGGAACAGTTTATGCTATGGTAATGCTATCTGAGCTTGGCTCCGCGGCGTAAAAAGTAGCGCATGCACGTCAGTTGCACACTTCAGCCAAAGACGTGCTGTCATAAAGTGACAGACATTCAAATGTGCTCCGTCACACAAAAGGTTATCACAAATGCAACCGGAGCACACTGTGAACAGATCTGTGACCATTAACTTTTAGACAGATTGGCTCTAGTCAGCGCAAGATAAGTCTAAAAAAACAAAAAATAAGTCTAAAATTAGCAACGGTATTACCGTATACCCCGGTGAAATGTGGAGACGGTAAAACGGTGTCAAAATTTTAATACCGCCCAACCCTAGCGGACAAATATGGTTATCAAATACAAACGTGGCTGTATATTTTAGTTTATTGACCCAGTAATATTATATTAAGTAATTCGGATAATGGATGGATGGATAGTAAGTTATTTGACGCTAAAAAGGTAAACTAAACCGTTATAAGGAGCGTGAAACAGATTTGTGTTGAGGTAATTTTCTGCCACAAGATAGCATTAGTGTTTCATGTTGCAATATTGGTGACAGAAAAAGTACATTTTCTTTTCAATTGGTATTTGGAACATGATGCAATTCGTGGACTCCAGGCCATTTTGTTTAGTGTCAATTACAACTAGTCTCCAGTCCCCACAAACAAATTTTTTCATATATCATATTTATTATTGCTGAATTGAGTTATACACCCTTGCACAATGTTATATGTAAAATACAGCATGAACAACAATTATTTTAGATTAATTGTATTTAATTTTTTAATGCGTCTGGACATAGTATTTAATGATGTTCAATGCCATTTAAGGCCTTAATTTCAGCGCAACCCATTTAATGCCTTTTTAATGACCCGCGGAAACCCTGGTTTGATAATTAAACAAAGACAGACCCTCTGGTTTATTAATACCTGCACATGGTGAGGACAATCTCTTAGTTGCTATGTCCATGCGGTGGGGGATCTGCACAGGAAGAAGATGTTCGAGGCTATCACAAGGCCGAAGCAGTGCCTGAGGAGGGCCCACACTGACGCACGCTTCTGCTCTGCCACCTGAAGATGGGAACATGTGTAGATTGTTGAACAGCTCAGGAAATAACCTAAAAATTACCAAAACCCTCAAACAAGCAATAAATAACAAACCTGAGTACTGCAGCTGTGTGATTTCCTGAGAGCGCTGGGAACCTAGTAAAACCTTAGTGGTTCTAGCTCCGCTCCAGAATGAGGATATACCAGGAAGGACATGACAGAACATTGGCGGGGATTGCACCATGTGATCCATCTTCAGCATTGGCAAACAGGGAAATCGCTCGTCCATAATGTAGGCTGAGTACTAAGAGTGAAAGGGAAGTTAAATAGAAGTGGAGTGAAATGGTCTGGCTGGAACCGCGTTGCAAAGGAGAGTAAGTGACATTGAACAGCAAGCAATATACCAGGCAACTTAATAAATAACTCGAGTAAAAGTAAGCATAAGTAACTGAAGTAAAAAAGAAAAAGAAAAAAGGAACGATATGCAGCCACCAGAAAGCTTAAATAAAGTCAGAACGTCACCACATAAGTCAGGTGAGAAAAGGACTACATTACAGTAACATAATATGTAAAATATAAAAAACCTTTATCACTCACACATTGGATTGGACATTTTCATGGGTTCAGCAGCAATATTGGATACAGGGGAAAAAAAGACACTAAAAACAGTTACATATGCAATCCAATCTATCAGCAATAAGTGTTGAGTGTTAATTTATAGGCTTTCTTTCTTTACTCAACAGTTGAAAACAGCTAAAGGACATGGACAAATATATTTGAGTAAATTATAGAAAACTAAACATCAGATTTATTTTTTTGCACTATTTGGCTCGGGGTAGTGCTAACATTTATTTATAACTGGATATTTGCCAAATATATGCTATGCAAATAATATTTGTTTCATCATTATTGTTTATTTGAATCAATTTAGCTTCTATAATGGACTATATAAATAAAACTATCTAGAAATTAATAATTTATAAGTTATTATTAATTTTAATTTAATACAGTTACCAATCCATGAAGGCATACAATTGATACTGTGATATGAATATTGGGCCATAATCGCCCAGCAATACGCCAAATGTATCCACACTTCTTAAATTTGAAGCAGTGGCTTAAAACAAGTATCCATCGATGTACCTGAGTGGTGACAAGATGGTGAAAAGGGTGAGCATCTGCCAGATATTTGCAGAAGATAAGCCTCTCTCCACTTCTACACTCTGTACTGCTACTAATGCGAAACAATGTGTGATTGGAGGCAGGACTCTCCTGGAAGAGAGGGAGAGAGACAAAACAGGCTCATTATAAGCGCAATGATATTGAATATCAAATCAAATAATTGTCTAATACTGGCAATAGTTACTACTATTCACAAAGGATCATGTGACTTAAATATGCAGTACAGTAATTTGAGGATTCCAGAACTAAAAAATGAAGCAAAAATATCAAACTAAATCTTTCAAATGCCTTGTCTTTTACATAAGTTGATAGTAAATGTGCGGTATAATATTTCAAAATATTTTTGTCCAGTCCCACCCTGATATCGCAGAGTTCCGCGCCAGTCCTGTCAGCGTAGATCATCACCCGAGGATGAGCGGAGAATTCACACCATCGCCATGACGACTTTGCATTAAAGTAAAGATTGCTGCGGTCTTCCCAAACCTTTTGGATCCTGACACAGTGTGAGAAACAATTCAAAAATCATACCTCGATTTTAGAAATACTTTTGCCTAAACTTGTACAACACCAGCAAGGAAAAAAATCACAGAAAATGCTCTTACCCTTTGCCAACAGTCCACAGGTTTGTTGTTCCACTTTCACTTGCCACCAAAACTTCACCTAAAATGTGAGGACTGAAGACAAAATAAAAAATTTTTTTACAACTGAGAACAGAAACAGAATTTTTTTCCTGACATTTATTGTTATTCTGTCGCGTAGGCTGCATGGCAAACTCAAACTCACAACTTACCTAACACAAACACAAGTGGCAACCTCTTTGGTGTTAATAACTTGCAGCAACCGTGGTTCTTCTCGCTCGCTCAATCTCCAAAAGCCACACAAATGATCTGACCGCACAGACACACAACCTACGGGAAAAAAAAGGCATCGAAATGTAATTCAGTGATCTCCCAATCACTGAAATTGTTTCTCTGACTTACAAATGTCGAACAAGGACGCGGAGCTGATCTGCTGGATGGGGCCTTTCAGTTGAAAGCTGAATGGTTTGCTTTTGCTTGAGTTCAAGGAGAATCCTTTGTCTCGCTGGTGCTCCCACTCCACTCTGTGGAAATCTTAGGTACTGCTTTAAGGTCCATTAAAGTGTCAAATGAAAACTTAAATCTTGCAGCGAATGAGCAGCAAGAACAATTTAACAGGCTAAACTTTTGCTGAGAAGTATATTGGACGGCAATGTTAAACTGTAAATGTTTTTTTTTTTGTATAGCGTGCATGAAGAACATTCAACCAATAGTAAATATGGTGCGTTTTAATCTGTCGAAGTGTATTTCGTTGCTGTCCATTGAATAACTTATGTCCACTTTTGTATTTATTTATTTTACACTTTTAGTTTTTTTTAGGAAACCAAATGCAGACATCCCAAAAACGTAAACAAAAAAACAAAACAAAAAAATTGACAAATGTTTTTCACCAGAAAGCGACAATGTTTTAACTGTAATCAAACTTAATAAAAAAATCATTTAGGATACTGAGGCGGTCCATTCCCTGGTTTCCAGGATAGATGAGGCAGCCATGTTGAGAGTTTTTACTTTGTGAGAAGGGGATTAAGTTGAGTGCGCCCCCTGTGGTTCTCTCAGAGAACAGCTGGCGGTCTCTCTGCTCGGTCAGTTCTTCATACAAGAGAGACCCCAGGAGCTCTGGTGGCACATTTTGCACAATATCTGACAGCAAAACACTGTACGCCTGCAGTGTTCTGGAGGAATACGACTGGTGACATCTGAGAAGCGACAAAAAATGCCATAAAACGTCAGTTAGACAGAAACAAGTCGTTTCATTTGAAATATCTGTGCATTGCGACTTACATTGGCAAATTCAGCTTTTCAAGGAACCGTTTTATCTTCCATGTGTGAACTGCATCTCTGCGTTGACGCTGTAATTTACACACATGCCAACACAACCCTTTTAGCAACAAGTCCTTCTTCCATCCAATGGGACCCACAATAATTAGACAATGAGTCAGCCAAAATATATAAATGTAGTTAACTCATTCCCTCCCAGCCATTTTCACTGAAGCAACCCCCTTCGCTCCTGGCTGTTTCACTGGATTTTGACTGATTTTGCAAGGCCCACAGAATATTGTGTTCTATTGCTATGAAAACATGCAAACTACCAGAAGAAGGATTAGTCTCTTCTTTCATTAGAAAAAAAGAAGTATATTTCTATCTGTTTCCGTTTTGCAGCAATTAGCATTAGAATATAGATACTTGTCATCATTATTCACAAATCTGTTTAAAACAGTGGGGGAAAGAGCTTTTTGAAACATGGCCCTGGTTGATCTCATACTCTGCTGCCACCTGCTGGCCGTTTTTGTAATAACTACCATTGCTTCAAGCATTCTACTCTACACTGTTCAGTTCAGAGGCTGCATCAAAGCCTTCTGTATGCTCTACCATAAAAATAAAAATAAAGATATGTCTTTGGGAGCATGGTCATATTTAAAGTGGAACGTATTTATATGTTTTTGGGAGCAAATGAGTTAATGATAAGATAAGTTGTTTCATTGCAAATGACTGACAGAGCGTGGCTAACAATAGTTAAATCCGTGCATCAGAAAGGCACTTTGGACAATTACATTAGGAGGAAAAAGTATATGAATCTTTTGGAATTATTTACATTTCTTTATAAATAGGTCATAAAATAGTCTTATCATCCATGTTAAATCACAAGAATAAAACAAACAATTACCAGTATACATGTGTTCATATTTCCTAGAGCATAACATGCAAACATTCACATGTCAGTGAGGAAAAAGTACGCGGACCGTTGAACTTATTAAATGGTTGGTCTTCCTTTGCACCAATCATTTCCTGTAGTTGCAGACTAGACGTGTGTATCAGGAGGATGGATACATTTTTGGACATTTTTACTTGGGCTGTACTCATTTTTGGTGCAAGGGATTTAGCTATTCATGGCTATATTTTGAGGGAACAATAAATTTAAACTTTTGTGAGATACTGGAGATTTGTCAACAGATGCTGGCATGTGCCAGTGATTTTTGTAAATCTCCAGATAACACTATTGACCTTTTGCACGTGCCGTCACAGCCCTCATGGGAACGTCCCCTCAGGGACACTGGACAGCAAAAGAGCCACTTGCCTGTATTGTAACCATTGAATCTCATACAGTGTAAAGTCCTTTATCTAATCGATTATCTTATAAAATGGTCATATCTTGCTTTGTGGTCGGTTGTTCAGACAAAGGAGGCCAAATGTTGCTTTTATCGCATACCTACTAATGAAGACAAACGACGTGGATTGATAGCAGCAATCAACAGAAAAGACTGGCAGCCCACAAAGTATTCACGGATTTTAAGCGATCATTTTTTTGCGAGGTTAGTAGATAAATGTTGTAATTAGTAGATAAATGTTCATACATTTTACTAGTAAACGTACACTCCCAAAAAGATTTTAACAGAGGTGTCGAAATGCATGTTTCAAATCACATTAATGAGCCATAGTTCGCGTCCACTCCAACTGCACGAACACACATCTTAGTTATAAAATGCACCTTCTTCAAAACTATTACGTGCATTTGACTGTTTAATAATGGGGGATTTCGTCTTTGGGCTTGGAGTTTTTCACTCTGGAGTCATATTCATGAAATTACTGCGTAGCTTGCCACTACGATTTGTTCCATGCTAGTAAACATAGTAACATAACATCATCACAGCATTTCAATGTCGAACGGACTGTGTAAAAATAAGTCAGTCAGCATGATAAACGAATTTTACCTTTGCATTACGAGGTATATTGTCTCCCGGTGTGAGCGTAGCATCTCGTCCCAGAGACTCAGCCAGCGACAAGCTTTTGAATCAGCCCCGGTGTAAAGAGAAGAGGACGGCATTGACTACATAATGATATAGGTCGTGCGCTGTGAATTCCAGCAAAGTCGGCGATTTGATTAACTTGGTAAAAACAGCTGGCAACAGAAGGTAAAGGGCTGTTTTCAAACTAGCGATCTCTTCAGTAAATATCGCGCTCTATGAGTCCCGACTAAATGTGCAACTTCGACTTACAAGCGACCTTCGGTTGAAGTAGTAGATTTCATGGCTCTATGGGCAATAATAACTTTTCATTTGTAAAATAACAGTCGCTAAGTCGCTCCGGGTCACGTCCACTTCCATTCAACAATCATTTCCTTCCGCCGTCCGTCATAGGGCAGTCACGTGATCACGCGACGTCGGTGCAAATGGTCAATAGGGTTCCCTTTTTTTTTTTTTTACCTAAATGATCTGCGCTGTGCTCTTAGAGTCATCTTTACAGGATGCTTCCTTGGAAGAGAAGCAAAAGTGCTGAATTTTCTCTAACCATGGAATGATAAACATCAAGACATTTCATATAAGTGTACACAGCTCACAGTATTATAAAGTTTTGACCTTAATCCAGATGAGACGCTGCGGCATGACCTCGAGAGAGCAATTCACACCAGACATCCAAGGAGTCATGCTGAACTGCAGCAGTTTTGTAAAGAGGAATGGTCCAAAATTGTTCCTGACCCTTGCACATCTCTGATCTGCAACTACAGGTAATATTTGGTGTAATATTTGGTTAAGGTTATTGCTGGCAAAGATGGATCAACCAGTGATTAAATTGAAGAGTTCAGTAAAGTTCTTTTTCCTCCCTGTCCTGTAAATGTTTACCTTTTATTTTCAATACAAATATGGAAAAATAATTGTTTGGGTGGTATTAGTTTAAGCAGATTGCTCTGTGTGTTTCTTGTGATTTGGATGAAGATAAGATCAAATTTTCTGATTAATTTATGCAGAAATGTATGAAATAACAAAAATGTTTACATACTTGTTGTATGTTTCCAAATTTTGGGTTTGGCCCTCTGTTCCAGTGAATAGTTTGTGCGGGGGAAATGGGAATAGACTGTACCCCAATCGAATAAATTTGAGGGTAGTTAATTTAATCAATAATGAAAATGGTTTCCATTTTCCCCCTGAACATACTTTTTTTTTTTTAAATGACAAACCATAAGCACCTTTTTCATTCCGTATTTAAAATAGAAATTGTCCCCCAGAACTTCACTGATGCACCCAAAGGCGTCCTGGCAGTGATCAAAGTAGAAGTTCTGCATCTAGGTAGAGACAACAGATTTCAAGAAAATTGAAAAATGTTCCTGAACAATGACATACAAGCTATATCTAAAGCCACACTCACGTGCTCTGTGAAGTCGAGTGGATCAGGAGGAGTTGAAGAACAGATGAAAGCTGAACATTCGAGAGAGAAAAAAATGACAAGGCAAATAATTTGAAAATTCTATTTAATTAAAAAAACTGCAGAAAACAGAAGTTTAGTCTGATTTCGTGTCAGAAAATGAGGGAGGGAAAGTGTATTTTTATATTCTGTATTTACCCGTCTGCCTTCAATTGTATTTGTTCATACATGAAGCAAAAAAGGAGGACGACCATCACATTACACACTAAGGTGTGAGTTGATAGACAAAAGACAAGCTAATGGTATATCAAATGTGTCAATATAACTGGCTCATCAGTCGACAAACTAAAACAAAGTCTGAAGTCGCTTCTTAGCGCTATTTTCATTAAACAAAATTAAGACAATTTTGATGTGCTCTCTTTTTTCCTTCTTAATGCATAGCCGCAATATCGGATGAGGACTCGGTATTGGCAGATATTCAAAATTAAGTGACTGACGAGAGACAGACAGTCAGAAAGAGCGAGAGAGAAATAGAGAGAAAATATAACATATTAATATTGAATACTGCTACAGTATATAATGAATGAAAATCTACTACTACTGATCACTATATTATCTTAAAATAGAAAAAATATATATATTTGTTTTAAATTACTGTCAATTGGCAACCATTAGGGATGGCCAAGTACCGATACAAGGTATAGTTATAGTTATGGGTAGTTGCGGCGACACCCTGTTGTGGTTGTTTTACAATCAGGAACTAGAAATTAGAAAAATAGAAACTTGCCAATTATATGTGAATAATATATGCCACTATAGTAATGGGATGTTAAGCAGCATAGAGTTGGTCTGTAAGTCTACCTCTCACATGCTTGTTCATAATTTTCTTTGTATTATCTTGAGAAAACTCTCCTTTGCTCTCTATTGTCCATATTCAGTGTGTTATACACCATTTCAGCAAACAGTTGTGATTACATGGTAACCTTTAGCATATTGACAGATTACACGTTTAGAGACACTTGTGATGCTGCTAATTAGTGGAAAGTGAAACACCCCCTTTAACATGTCCATGTGGTCAAATTCTTTTCAGTCTTGAGGTACCGACATTTTTTGTCCAGGCCTGTTCCAATTTGTGTGTGTGCATGGCTGTGATTCCGTTGAGCCATTATTCAAAATAAATGTTTAATTTTCATTGGTTAATGCTCAGTAAAAGTTGATCAACTACTGTATTGCTTTATTAAGTTTCAAGTTGTTTCAATGGATTGTTTTTAATTAACAGAAGGGTACCAACAATTTTGTCCACGTGTTATATCAGCTGTCAGTCACTCACAGTTATTTGGTTTGAAGAGGGGAATTGGTACTGGTTGTCTGTGACGCCATATTTCTCCTTTCACCTGATGTCTGGATGTAAAGTTCCAGTTACTGGGTGGTTCAGATCCGCCCTGAAAATATAATGCACTTTCTTTTGTATAGACACGACCAGTGGTGGTACTTCTACTTCTTCATAATAATACGGTAGTTCACATTCTTAAATTGGCATCGAGTACATGTGTCACATTTAGCCCCGCCCCTCACATGTAGCTAAGGTAATCATATCATTAGACAGATGTCTTGGAACGACGCATAATTATCTCCTTGGACAGCGCTTAAATTCAATTCAATCTCAGTAGAGTGTGCAGACGTTGCTCACAAACAAACCTGAGGTTGGACCCGATCGTAACTGCCCCAAATTCCAGCACAAGGTTTCTGCGTCAAGCCCGGTGGTCCATTGTTGTAGAACGAAGGGAAAAGCTTATCTGGAAAGTGATAATCCATTTTCGTTGCATTAGCCAATTTGTAAGATGCCTCGAGTTTGAATGGTGGCAGGTCCCTCGGTGTGCTAGAAATCAAGTCTGAACATGTTATAGCTCAGATTCGGCTAACGCTAGCAAGTTGTAGTTGCAGCCCGGAATTAATAACATAAAAGAGGCTTCTTCTTTCTTGATCGAATTACCACAACAATTAGTAGTTAAATTAGACTTCAGAAAAAAAAATAAAATAAAAACGTTCACAATACGTCGAAATTTGCAGCACATTATTGTTAGCCATCCATCCACGTTGCATGGTCAACACGTCACGTGTGCGACTGTGCGTACATCTTCGAAAAGTATATCTCGGTACTTCCTGTTCCCACTTGTAACCGGAAGTTTACTTCCGCCACAATAAAAGTATTACATTTTGTCAACATGCATACTGTAAACAAAAACATCAACTCAGTTGGCCTTCCTAAATAAATCCACCAAGATTGTAACAATTTTTAGATTTCATCCATGAGTTTTAATTAAAAGAGCCTAACTAATGTCCAACGACTCACCATGGTGAGCACAACCCCTTGAAGTTCTTGGTTGGTATTCGAATTTCGGCTTCTCCACGTTTTCGAGCGGGTGCACTGACTTTCTCCGCACTCTAAAAACATCCAGGTTAATTATAAGTGGAGAATGGGCCTCAGGTAGCTCCCAATGAACACGAGTAGCCCACAGGCCTGTTGTAAAACGAAATAACCAGTGATGTTGTGATTTGATTCCCAGGAATGTTATAGAAATTAAGTGATGATTTGAGAATGGAAACACTTGCAGAGATTTATAGAAATAAAGTGTTACATATTGATATTCATGTTTACTACCAACTTAAATGGTTTATAATTATTGGGGCTGGGGGGTGATATCAGTATCTCACAGTCACAGATATTGTTAGTAACATATAGGAAATATGTGCAAATGTGTTACTTGGAACTTAAATGTGTTTCAAACTGTACCTACATATTAATCAGACTCAGTTCCCGAGAAGTAGTTCTCAGTTCAAAAAGGTTGGTGACACATTTTTCACAATTTTTACATCTTTTTAACTCCTAAATATTAAACTTTGTTTTTAGCAATTTTGTTTCCGATACTTTTTTAGTTACACCCAAGTATTGGCCATGCAAATACATGTAACTTAAAAAAAAAAAATTAATTAGTGCATGTTAAATAGCTTAACAGACCTGAGTCTTGAATTTGACCAAAAACGAACAATAGACCAACCAAATCAGGGTTTTTACTCTGTGTTAAATTTGCAGGCTCCAAGAAGCTGACATAATCATTATCTGACCAGATTTTTAACTGCAGTATTCCCTCGTTTATCGCTGGGGTAACGCTCCCCAAAAATAACCGCAATAAATGAAATCCAAAAAGCGGTGAGCTTTACTTTTACGGTACTGAATATGGTTGGTTTTAATGGTTAAACCTCTTACACAGTTCTACACTTTTCTCAGACAGGCTTTAACATGTTCTCACATTTCTGTTGTTTAAACATAAGGTGTATAAAAGATTGATCATCATTATTGTTAGACAGCCCCATGGATGCATTTTAAAAACAAAATACACAAATTATGATAAAAATAAAGCATAGTTTATGAAATAACTTTATTAATCAATAAATGTTTGTACATATTCCAGGATGACAAAAACAAGACGGCAATCTGGAAAAGCATATCCACACAGGTACAGGAATAAATAAATGGGAGGTGTCAGTGCCCCTCCTTTGAAAGCACTGTATAGTTTAAAAATGCAAATGCTTGCATAAAGGTGTTCACAAAAATGTGCCAAAATGCAGGTAGGTGAATTTACAATAAAGCAGAAGCCATTAAAAAAAGAAGAAGGATTTGCAACTCTCTTCTCGGCATTGAGGATAAAACGGATCACATACTTTCTAAGGAATGTTTGACCTGTATTGTAAACGTAAAAAGTGTATACACCAACCGTGTTTCATGTCAGTGTGTGTTTTCTCAAAGTTTCGAAATGAATACTACAAAAAGCTTTTTCTCCAGTGAGTAATTTGCAATTTGTGACTTATTTGGTTACTCATCCCAACCTCAATGTGATGAAAAGGTACAAAATTTAAACATTTACGGTCCACAAGATCATTTTGAGTTGAGCAAATTGAACCTTTGTGCCTGATGAATGAAAAAAGAAAATGTGCTTAAGAAGATACCTGCAACGTTTGATCCAATGTACTTAACAGTGAAGCTGGAGAAATCTAAAAGCCAATAACGTGTATGTAGTCTGCTGTGATTATAAGTCTAAAAACTCCCATAAGTTAAGCCAATACCTATGAGCCATCGGTTAAAACTCACATTAAGTGAAGACTACATTATAAATACAAGAACACTTACAAAAATAGATATGATTTGAAAAAATTAAGTAGTTAAAACAAGGATTGTACGGTAGCACCGTCTGCTGTCAAGCAAGATTGATGGACTACTGTAAACACATTATTGCTAAATTGGCTAACACTTATTTGTCAAGGTAGGCAGTACCCCATTTGACCACAATGGTATTTTATGTGCCGTTATATTATCATCAGGGTTCAGATTCTTATTTAAAAACATTACATATGGTGCATTCAGTGTCCTACGCAAAATATGAAGGAAGCTTCCGTGGGGATTATTCAACTGCATACTTAAGAACCAACCACCAAGAACATACCTCATACCTCAAGGAGAGGATGAGATAATTGTCCTTGAGGTGTGCAACATCCACAAGGAAACAATACAATGCAAGTCCATACAGAAGACACTTCCAGCTCTCTCAGCGTGAGCGTTTCAGATGGTGGTCTTCCTACGCTAAATCCACTTCAACAGGGTCAATGATATTGTCCGCGCCATTCACACTCTTTTTGACGGGCTCAGGCTCCTCATGTGGAGAGGAGTCTGTACCCATGGAATCCGATTTAGCCGCGCAAACCTCCGCAGTTTGTTCGCTGCCACCTTCCTGTACTGCTATCTCGATTTCCTCAATAGCACTTTTGATTGCCGCTTCCTCCTTATCAGCTTCCTGTTTCTTGTTTCCCACCAACTGCTGGAGGATTGAATGTGGTGATCTCTTCTCTTGTGGAGATTTTGTGGGGACATCCTCCACTACTATGGTGACGTGACTCACCTCCTCCTGCACTCCGTCCTCCAGTTTGATGCTGCTCAATGTTGGCGGGGTCTCATTGGACGCATCACTCTTGATTTCATCTGGTACTACCACTTCCATCACGGGATTGATGAGATCTCGGATTTCCTCCACACTATCAGGAGATGTGGGCTCCTTGCACACATCGGCCTCAGCCTGCTCCTCGGATTCGTTGGACGCCAAAGTATCTTCTTCAGGGATGAGTTCCACCCCTGGAACGTCTAGACAGGACTCGTAGGGCTGAGGCACTTCGTCCAACTGGATCATGGACACGACTTGCTTGCGTCGTTTTCCAGAACCTCCATCGGCATCACCGCTACCACTTATAGAACCCTCTGGTTCACCGTTGCCAAATTTGGTGGACCAATCCACTGGAGAATTTTTGCCAAGCAAGTGGAGGTTGGGGTCACTGTCGGTCATAACAATACTGTCCCTGTAGAGATTGTGCCTCCTCTGGACAGCAGCCTCCTTCACAGCTGTACAAAGGAAAACAAGACACAGTCACAAATAACAATCGTGGCATGCCGCTAAGGCTGCATTTACACTTCAAGTGTGACAATTCATACGTTTTGCTTTCAAGTGGCACAATTCAGAATGAGAAAAACATATATAACCGGATATCCTCAGATCGGAATCAGACCAAGTGTGGATAAAAAAAAAAAACAATCTTACAGGTGTCGGCTATCTGCCAATGTGACTGCAACCCAAACCTTTGTTTGAGTCTATCAAGCGTTCACGACAACTTAAAAAATTCTAATAAACAAGCATGGCAAAAACATGTCAATAAGTCATAAATCTGATTACAACAATAATGCTAACAAATTTGGCTTTATCACTACCAGGGTTTTTATAGTTTTGGAATTCTCCTTTTAGTTAGCTTTTTATTTTGTTTAAATTTAGTTGTTGTTTTTTTATTCGTTTTCAGGATGATTCTGTTAGTTTTTATTAGTCTTAGTTATTTAAAAATGCTTAGTTTTAGTTTAGTTTCAGTATTAGTTTAAAAAAAAGTGTATTACTTGTGTGCAATATTTAATACATGGTAAAAAGAAAAAAGTGACACATTTCCTACCTAGTGTTGCATTTCGGCTGAGTTAAATGAAAAACTAGGCGAGCCGAGCCATTGGAGCCAAAAGTCAAGCACACAAAATTGTCGCCTTGGAGCGACGTCATCTGAAGGTGCTTTTCTATTGGCTGCTGCTAGATAACATCACTTTTGTGTGACACACTTTCAAACCTTATCCTTATCCCGGTTAATATCGAAATAAATATACTTAAAATTACATTTAAAATCAACCACAAAGACTCATGTATTAAATTTATTACCAAAGACTGAAACAAAAAAACATTTTCGCTATAATTATAGTAAGTTTGTTATTTTTGTAAAACTTAAATGTAGTTTCAGTTAGTTTTCTTTTTTTTTTTAAAAGCATTTTTGTTTTTATTTTATTTAGTTTTTTTTATTTTAGTTTGTTAGTTTTCGCTAACTAAAATAGCCTTGATCACTTCAAACTTTTCATTCTTTTCATTTTAAGCGCTGACCATATCTAGATATTTTTATTTTTTCCAAATTTCCTTTCACCATTTAACAATAGCATTCTACTACATTCCGATGTCAATTTGAATTTGATGAATTGTTCAGCCCCAATACAATGCAAGACAAGTATAGAGTAGGATGTAGAGATCTGTGAGTGCGCAAACATCCAACATCCAAAAAACATCCTCTAAAAATCAAAACTATGGCATAAATATTAATGAAAAATATCATCGAAATATAGTAAATTAGATGTGGAAAAAAAATACAAAGTAAAGCTAGCAAAGTCATGACAGGATTACGTCATACTTAATCTTTACAATTTTAGGATTTAATAAACATTTTTACTATTGTTTACTTCCACGTTCTTATGACGCAGTGTTGACTCGTGTGTAGTTATTAAGGTCTGTGGAAGCTGGTTGTTTCATGTTTTCAGTGAATGTAACTGACATTTTGTAAATGTGTCACTTGAATTGTACAATGAAAAACTACATCAGATAAATCAGAACCGGGCACATAGACCACCTGCAGTGTAAACCCAGCTTGTCATTTGATGGTTTTCCTAACTACCACTACACATTTGATTTCTCTATCTTCATCTTTCTTAATCCTCACCCATCATTATGTCCTTCGTTACAGACTGCAGCACCACCTCCTCAAACATATTTTCCACAAGAAGGAAAGGGGAGAAATCCTCAAAGATGAGTTCTTTAAAGCGTGGAAGCTCCTGGGGAGGAAGAGGGCACAGATTCATCGATTTAATAGCATCAGATATTCTCCACAAGTTTATCATTTGTTTCAATACTATTGTAAAAGTAAGAAGGTAGATGGATCAAATCTGTAACTGCTTATTAGTGGAGTGCTTATATAACAAAGCAGTAGGTCTTGTTATATATAATACAGCATAGCAATCGCAGGATTCATTGCACAAATATAATGGAATATTACTGTTTTGCTGCTTAAAACATAATATTCAACAATACACAAATACTCATGTAGAGATGTACTTCCAAAATGCACCTTCTTCTTTTTTTTAATCGATATCTGTTGATAAATTTGTTTATCTCATTGTGTATCAAGTATTATGTTTAATTCAGCCAAGCTACAAGTCATTGATCAACCTGCTTTGCTCAGTTGAGGTCCAGGATATGTACTACAATAAAACAATAAAATCAACATCAAAGGGGTGAGCTTGAATTGAGTATTGTTCCAGTGGCTAAACTGCGCTTCTATAAAAATTTGAATTTAATTTAAAAACCTTGAACTCATAAAGCAATAGATGGTCAGGCACCAGTTTTTCATCATGGGACTACACACATTCTAACCACAACATGTGCAAACAAGCAAACAACAAAACCACCACATTTGTTTTTTCCCAGCACAAAGGGCTCTTGCATAAAAATTACCATTAAAGGGAGCACTGAAAAGCAAACAGACATTAAGTGCAACAGCTCAATGTGTGCACCCCCCCCCCCCCCCACACACACACACACACAAAAATCACTTCACACAAAATTGTAATATTATTGTGATGCTACGTTTGTCCTGTATATAATTTTAAAGCCGCAAAAAAATTGTTAGGCTAACTCTCTGGCTAACGTTCTATAGGGCTATATAAGACTCACAGTAAGCACAACTAAGATATGTCTGCCATCTAGTGGTGAATTGGGACATAATTTAAAATGACACTCGACCACTGAACATTAACAATTCGGCACCCGCAGATTTTCTTTGTGGAAAATGTATATTTTATATTTATCAGTGTTTTCCTTTTTGTTTAGTTTTTTAAGAATTTTGGGTGTTATAATTATATTATTATAAATACGATATTATACAAAAATAATAATTAATACAACAAAAATCGATATTTTGATAAATAATCAAGGGGCCATTAAGAGTGTGGCGGCCATGACCTGCCTTAACTGATTTGCTCCCCAAAACGTATTCATATGTTCTATTTTAAAAATTGCCATGGTCCCAAAAACACATTTATACGTTTTTTTATTTATTTATGCTAGAGCACACAGGAGGCTTTGATGCAGCCTCTGAACTGAAGAGAATGCTTGAAGCATTGGTAGTTATTACAAAATAGCCAGCAGGTGTCAGCAGAGTATAAGAGATCAACCAGGGCCATGTTGCAAAAAGGCTTTTTTTTTCTTAGTGTAAAAATACCATTAATCGCAGTAAGAATTAATGTTGAAAACATACCTCCATCATTACTGTTGTGAATTGGCGCTATACAAAATAAAGTTGGATTCACTAGACCAATTACAGTGTCAAAGCAACAGTACTCTTGTTAATTCATTCACTCCCAGCCATTTTCACTGAAGCAACCCCCTTCACTCCTAACTGTTTTACTGGATTTTGACTGATTTTGCAAGGCCCACAGAATATTGTGTTTTATTACTATAAAAACATGAAACCTACCAAAAGAAAGATTAAAGTCTCTTCTTTCATCAGGAAAAAAGTATATAATATAGAATATAGCTAAATTTCATCATTATTCACAAATCAATCTTGAATTCTGAGTAATGGAGTGTTTTTTCAACATGGTCCTGGTTCATTTCCTATGCTCTGCTGCCACCTGGCTTGTGTAAAAATTAGAGCTATCAAACAATTACATTTTTAAATCAGATTAACCACATCTTAGAATTTTGATTAATCACGATTAATCGCTTAATAAAAAAGTTTTTTTTTTAATCAACATTTTTTTCCCTGCCAAATTTGAAGAGCACCCGTTATGTGTTAATTCTTTTGACATTTAATGTTATGAGGACATCTTCAACATGTTTTAATCCACTGCACAAGCTCATCCTCCTCTTTTTCTAATCAGTTAATTACTTGAATAATTTAAAATGGAAAAAAATGACCCAAATATTTTGACATGAACAAATATTCTAAAGGTGATACGCAAACATTTATTAAATGCTTTACTGCAATGCATGTAATTATGTTTATTGCTCAAACTGTGCTACCTTAAACATAGCCATCCGCTGTCACGCTAAAGGATAATCTATGGTCAAAATTAATAGTGTGATTAATCTGCGTTAATTCATGATTAATGCAATAATTTCTTGTGATTAATTAGTCAGTTAACGCTTTAACTTTGACAGCACTCGTAATAACTATCATTTCTCCAACCGTTCTTTGCAGTTGAGAGGCTGCATCAAAGGCTTCTGTATGCTCTAGCATAAAAAAAAACGTAAAAACGTATAAATACATCTTTGAGACACTTAAAACATTTAAAATAGAACGTATTCATACGGTTTTGGGAGCAAATTAGTTAATATAATTTAGCGTAAATCTACTTACGGGAGCGCAAGCCGGTGCGAGTTGCTGCAACATGTAGGGGATTATGATCTGCAGCAGAGCCTCCCTGAAGAACTTCTTGCGGACTGTGCTGCTGTCGTAATCATATTTCTGGAAAGAGAGACCGGTATCACAGAAATATGACTGACTGCTTGAACATATTTTTATTTCTAATTCAAATCACTTCTACTTAACTTAAAAAAAATAAAAATCTGTTTAACAATAGGTTAGGGTTAGGGTTAGCAATGTGAGCATTTTCTTTTTCCAGTTTACCTTGAGGACCCTGTCCTGGCACCCTTGGATGACTTTGCACATGTCATTTTCTCCCTGAGCAGTCAAAGACTGCTGCAGCAGCTGCTCAAAAGTGTGTACTGCATTGTCCATTTGCTGTCAAAACAAACAAAAAAACAAATACACAAGAAGCAGGTTAAAATGTAATGCTTGACCACTAACAGGCAACTGCGAAATTGTTTCTTTTAGCCAACCAGAAGGTTTACTCCCAGTCACACTGAGGCTGCATTGACTATTGACAACATGTGAACATTCCACTGAGAAAGGCAGCTTGGATTCTCACCTCCCTCATGAGAATCTGAGCCCTGCTGACAAACACAGACGGGCTTGAGACGTCGAACCGTTGCTGCAGTCCCTCCAGGTTCAGCTCCTCAACATTGTCATAGCAACTCTTCATTTTGACTGGGTGGAAGGCAAGCATGGAGAGCCTCTCCATGTGCTGAGAAGAAATATAGAGTGGACACAGAATGATAGGGCGCAGTGGGCACTACATGGGCAAAATGTGCCCCGAGCAAAATATGACTTACCTCTCCCAGTTTTTCTTTGTCTCCTCCATTTATCAGGTTCTTGCTGATGTCCACCACCTCCCTGAAGAAAACATCCCTGACCTCAGCGAAACCTCGGCTGGTGGGCTCCATAAGGGCATCCAAGATGGAGTCGATGTATGGTTGAACACTCCTCTTCAGGAGAGACTCGGCTTTGGGTAACACCAGGGCTGCACATAGAGGTGTCAAATGCAGGAAAAAAACATTTTAAAAAATCCTTCAACCAACCTTCTTGAAACTGAGTTAATTACTATTAATGCTAGGGGCTACCAGTTTGATACATACTTCTGAAATAACAAATTTGCTCATGTTACTTCTAATAATGTTATAATTTTGTATAATAATAGTAATAATAATAATTAATAATATTCATTTATGTGAAGAAAAAAAATCATAATAAGATTTTCTAATCTACAACTTTATTTATTTATTTCTTTATTATTTATCTCAGCCAGTGTTCACATTTTCAAATGATCACTTCCACATCACTCCGCCAAAAATCACAAGGTGCCATCACTGGTGAGATATATTTAGAACAGGCCCGCGGGCTACTCATGTGGCCCTTGGGGACTACCTGGTGCAGGCGGGCACCAGATTGGTGTCCCCTGTTATAACATTATTGTTCTCACTGAAACCCAATAGTTACAGAGCCTTGATCTACTTAGTAACTACAAGATGCAGTTACTGATACAGCGTTCCTGTCAGCTGGAAGCCCCATTTTTCCAAATATGGTAAATTGTATCTATTTTTTCCACAAATCCTTTACTATTGCTTGTTAATTTATGCAATATTAATCATTTTAAAGTGGTGAAAATAGCTTGAGAACAAATCTCGTAATGCTCTTTAACACTCAAAATGTCTAAATAGTGTAAAACTCCACCTTTTTCCTTGTTCTTCTAAAACTGAGCAGCGCAATTGTTGCCTATATTGAAAGTCTGAATGTTTTTTTTTTAATGAGTGAAAATAGTGACATAACAGATACATTTTTTGTAGCCTTGTTTTTTTTAAATTGACAGGAAGAAAGCTCATGAACCATGAGGGAACGCTTGTGTCAAGCCAAATACACATTGGTTATTCAACCAATAACCATGTTTTATTTTTTGCTTTGCTCATGGCTCTAAGACCTTTGAAAAAGAGTTTGTGAAGATGACGAAACGCAGGTGTTTGGATATGTTATTTTGGACGGTCGTGGACTCAACGTGATTAATTAGCAATTGAGCAAAAATTTTGGGGTAGTGCTGTGTTGATGTTAGTGTGCAATAGTATATGACAACTTGTACAAGGTAATGTTTAGGAACTCAAGCAAGACTGCTTTTTATTGCAATTTCGTGAAAAGTAGTAGTTTCGGTAGATACAAGGATTCCGCCTGACAGCGATGATATCCAATTACAAACGATGCCTCTTATATGATAGGCGGATATTGTTGTTACATTATACTTGCGTTTTGTGTTTTTTTGAAGAGATAAGACTGCAGTTGGAATATGATACAAAATTGGTAGCCTGGCAAGATCATGTTACAAAGCACAGTGAGCTTTTTACTAGTACAGTATGTCGTTTTGACATGTGGAAGTACAGACACTGACTGCTACAAGTGTCTTGAGCAAATTATTTCAAGATCAGGATCAGGATAAACTATATGACCCTTCGGGGAAATAATGTCTAGGACATTAGTCAAGCAGCTACAAACACGACATTAGTCTCTAGTACATATTATACACAATTCATCTAATAAAAATTAGCACATAAATTACTATTACACCAAAACCACCACTCATGCTAACACTAAACGGAATTTATTACTGTTTAAAATAATTTACCTGTGTAAATGTAAAAATAAGTTGACCATTGTATTTTCTAGGTTTCATGGCAAATGACAAAGGCCAGATTCAAGGTGCTCCTAGGTGAAATGTTTACTTGACAGGCTATACACCACAAGCATTGAAAGTGGCTATAATAAAACCTCTTGAAAAAAATAAAATTTAAATTTAATTTCTTTATTCAGATGCCTTAGCAGATTGTTGCCAATTTTCCTTTACTGTTCAATATTTTCAATAAATCAGTAGCCCAAAAATTGAATGGCTATGAATAAAAACCGAACATAACATTCTTAAGACTTGAAAGGTTGTGAAAGCAAATCCTTTTCATGGTGAATTTTATAAATGTTATTTAAAAAAAAAAATGAAATTATGAGTGTGAGAATATAAATAAAGTGTTTTAGGCAACCAAATTTATAACAATAACAATAATCAATACCACTATATTTTAAACCAATATCAAAACTCTTGTGTAGTCACCGATACGATACCACAAATAAATTTTCATGGAAAAAAAGAGGCAATTTTTTTATTCTTCTAATGTCTTTCTAGTTCCTGATCCACCGATACCTTGAAATAAGGTCTGGTATCAGTAGTTGCACATCATTAAAACTTACTCCAAAAAAAACCCCAAACAAACAGATTTGCACCTTGACAAGATGAATGCAAGATGATGAATACATAGTGGTTGTAATCAGAGATTTAAAATTTATCTTTATATCGTAAGATTTGAGGGGCGAGGATACTATCAACCCTCAAACAGCTGACTTACTATTTAGGACCACAGTTCTTTAGATCCACAGTTTCTAGTGACTGATTCTAATTAAAATGCGGTCAAATGAAACCCTGCACTTGAAAATATTTTCAGAAAATTGGGTCACCTCGAATCTTGCTGCTGACATGTTCTTTAGATGAGATAATCTGGTCCATGTCAGTTCTCAGCCTGGTATCCATCTGAACCTTCTGAGTCTTACAGGTTTCAACAAGCGCATCATACTCACTGGTGGTCTGGGCCAAAACCTGTCTGTAAACTGCATCAGAAATCTAAAAATAAACATTAGTAACTATTATAAGCATTATTCTCACTATTAATGTTGTGCATTTTCCAATCTCACGGAAACTCACAAACATCCAATCCCTCTGCCTTTGCTGCAACTTTCCTTTCAGACGTGGACCAATTGCGTTTCTCAGTTCAGGATGGAGACTCTCCATCACTAGATTTGCCAGAATCTGGACACACATGCAAACATTTAGAGTATGTTCAGTGATGATGGCTAAATAACGATCATCTTAAATCAGTTATAGTTAACAAAGGTAGCCTTTTTTTTTTAAATATATATATTATTATTTGCTAGGAGTGAGGTGTGTGGTGAGGGTGGGGATATTATCCCCTCACCAGATGCCACCCAAAGGACCGCCACAAAAAACACACACCAAAAAAAAACACTTGAAAAGACACAGTGCGCCTATTGATGATGATGGATTCTGAGGCAGGAAGAAGTATGCAGTAAAAACAAACAAACAAACAAACGCATGAACACGGAGAAAAGTGTTTTGCGTGTACCACTCATATGCTTCAATATGTTTATCTACAGTGTTGGCAAATGAAATAATTTTTTGTAGCTCAAATAGATTGATGGACAAGTGTAATATTAGCTTATGTATAAGATTACCTTATGTTTACCCTGTCTATTCACCCATTCACTATCAATATTTGCCTTTCATAATATCTGAACGGAATAGTACTCTGCTAAATTGCAACTAATCAATGTGCAGAATATCAATCAACATAAGTGAACGTGCATCCGAAGCATTTTGTGTATTTATTTGTTTCACATTTTGTGACAGCAAATAATTGAAGAACAGACAAGTTAACAGTAATTTGAATAAGTCATTGTGAAATCAAATGTGTATTTACATAGACTGTGTGCCTTGTCATAATGCTCTAGTCTAGAGGATTGATTTGTATATATATTTGTGTCATTGTGCTTGTGTTTTACAAGTGAAAATGACTGTTCCTGATGTAGAGTCCACTTGATCTAACAAGCTAATAATGAACTTGACGCAAAAACGTTTGCCAGGTCACATTTACATATATACCCAAGTTGACTGCAGTTTTCCTAATTTGTTGCTCTTCTTATATAAATCATGCCACCTTAGGGTTAGCATGCCTTCACAAAAGCAACAAACAGTGTAGTTTAATATATATATATATATATATATATATATATATATATAGTTTTTCTACATTATTGTATAAATAGAAAAATGCCCACCTTAACATATTCCAAATATACAGAAAATGTTCTCACTTACCACATTCTAAAAACTAAGAATATCTCATCAAGCAGGAAAATTCGACAAACATTTTGTATGGCAAGAAACGGAACATACAGTGTGTTTGGTAGGACATCCAAATGTAATCTTGACCAAATCCGTACAGCCTATCAGCATCAGCAAGGAGATACCAAAAGCATTACATCAAGCCACAGAACAGGCAATAAAGAAAAGGTGACGGTAGTGAACACAGAAACTCTCAGAAAACTGAAAGGGACTCAAAAGAAAAGAGACCCCGTCAAAAGTATGTGTGACCTTTTGCATGCTGTTAAAGCAAAAGGGGTGGAGGATGACTTGTGTTTCTTTTACATTGGGTGCATATGATGAAGAAAATGGCTTTTTTCTTTCCTTGGACAGTCACTCTACTTTTGGATAAAAAAAATTCTGCCATTTAATGTATCATTTGAGATAAGGGCAGGGATGAGGACTAGGGCTGTATGTTTAGGAATGGCATGGCATCGATGCACAACACATTTTATATCATTTATTGAGTTTTTATTTTTATTTTATTTTTATTTGCTCAACAGATTATTATACCTCAGGGAGAAAGGAGAAATTCAGACTTCAGTAAGAAAACTCAGCAGGTGCTTGGGTGGTCTAGCCCAACCTACGAATGTACCCGTAGCTTGTAAATTCTTACACATCATTGCTTGCAACGTGATAATGACCATGTATGGCTAGAATGTCACTCAGTACAGCATAGAGCAGTCGTCTGCCACAGTTGAACTGTTTACATAATGTACAATGCCAAAATGTCTGCTGGAAACAAAACAGCTAGTGGTGGCCAAAAAGTTATGCACAGTACGGTATGTTGTAATACAGATGTGCGATGTGTGATTATTTGACAAAAACAATAAAGTTAATCAGTTTGAAAATTAGATAATTTGTCATTGTAGTGTAATTAAATAAAAGGTTGAACATGGTTTGCAAATCATTGTATTTGTTTTTTATTTAACACAACGGAATTCATTCCATTCATTGGAATTGGGTTTGTAAGTGAAGATCCTTACTCCAAGTGTTTAGAGTAAACTCAACCTGTTTTTTCCAAACTAACAAACAAATCGTCTCACAATTTCCCAAAAGGTGTACATTGTAAAATGAATTGACAGACGTGGCTTTTAGTTTTTTCTGTAGGGGTAAAAAGCAGGATTAATGAAGATTTCACATTCAATAATCAGCAAAAACAGGTTCAGCTTGAAAACCTTCCTCTTTTTACTCTTCTTCTAAATTTTGTGTCAAACATAATAGTGTGCTACTATCTCGGGACCGACAGTGGTATTACACCCAAAATAAACAGAAGGCAGAACAAAAGTGAAAAAAATAGCGAAATTGCAGGAGTGCAAACTTGGAACTGTTAACTGTATGTCATACTCAGTGAATCTAACATACACTTTTCAGACTTTGGTACAGTATATGTTTTGGACCAAAGGAGGAAGCCAAACTGACCAGCGAAAAGCCATGGTTTAACATACACCATCAATCAGAGTCATCAAAGTTAGAGAGTGCCCAACCTGTGGAGGAGTTCCGCACATCATGTCCCAGGTCCCATAGTGTCCTTTGGCTTGTCTATGCAGTCTCACACTGTCAGTGAAGGCTGGCGTCTGAACAGTGCAGTCCTCTGGCAGACCTGAATGTGGTAGGGAAGAGAATAGTTGGTAATGTGAGATCTCAGGAGCAATAAGGTTAATAGAATTCCTTTCGGGGGATTTGATGATTTACAGTTAAAAAGTCTTCACACCACTGTTCAAATACCATGTTTAAAGGGGAAGTAAAACAATGCTATGTTTGCGCTAAGTATACCTTTTGAAAATATGGTCAAAACGTTCAACCTTTGTTTAACTGGACCAAAAAAAAATCTCCCAATTATGGAGCCTCACTTAGACAGGGCGGCAAGTATAAACAGGGTGAATGTGGTGTTTACAAAATACCTTCAGCAGGCAAAAAAGCTTATAAAAACATTTGAATTTTATTTGGAATTGTTAATCAAAGGCACTTAAGGCACCAGGTGGGTGCTGCCTCCCATTAACAAAGAGTTTAAAATGTGATAGGTTCATTCTGAACACAATCAGATACCAATTATAGATGGATGTGTACACTTGTGCAACCGCATTGTTTTAGTTGTTTTTACTTCCCCTCTTGAATAGATTTTTTTTAAGTCAATTGAATTGTATGGATTTTAAGTCCCCATTATGGTGAAAAAGGAAACTTGAATTTATTTATTGTGATGTACACACAGGCTATGAACTGCATTTAGAGACTGGCCATTTATAGAATCACATGTTTCTGTAACAAAGATGAATCTTTATGTCTGGAGATGAATCTAGCAACGGCAAGAGTGTCACACAATCAAATGTCTGTTATACCCCTCAAAAGAGGAAGGTATTCTTTTTTTGTTTGTGACAGAAGACACATGGTTACGGACACACCCGACTGACAGGAAAGTCGGAGCTGTACTAAAAAAACAAGAGTGTTTTTTTTTAGGAAGTTACTTAGTGTCATGTGGTTGTGTTGATGTGATGAGATTGAACTTGCTTTTGTAGAGAAAAAAAAATCCCATCCAAACCACAGTACATAAGACAGATACTGATAGATACTGCTTTGTGATTAGTAGTTCACACTTGTAACAAAGTATCCTCTTAAAATAAAATCTGTTACATTTGGTACACAAAAACAAATAACGCAAAGCTATTTTGCTGGGCCTAAACATACTGTACTTTTACTATTCCAACCTTAGTGCTGTATTTACATTTTCAGTGCAAAAACATATATAAATGCATGATATATAAAGTAGATATCACATTGTGGCAATAGTTGTGGTTCTTTCGTCATTTGTCACCTCAAACTAGGAACGGGCCAATGTTGTGATTCCAGGTCTGTGACTCAAAGGAGGCTGACAAAGTCAGGAAGTGAGTAAGGAATTGTTTGTGGGAGGGGGTAGGGTGAGTCAGACAGGAAGCTGCCCCTCCCCGATAACTTTGCAGTGATAGGTGAAAGGGGGCAGTGGAAGAAGGTCTTGGGTGAAGTTGACATGGAGATGCTGACTTGAAGGAATAAAACAGACATGTTGTTAGGTTTTCATTATTCTATGCCAGTGAAAAGTTTTCATATCAAACGAACCCTGGATGAGTTGTTCCGTCATGAGTATACTGGCTTCTGATATAATGAAGCAATTTCCCAATTTAGCATGCTTTTCAATGATGCATGAGCATTAACAAGTGTGCATCGTGTGTGTCACACTACTTGTCTGTCACCCCAACACAGCACAACTTTTACAACAGCCAAACAGGCACCAAGTGTCTGTGAAACAAGCTTTTTCCTACTTGACCTTCGGAACCTGATGATGTGACGAGGCAGGGCGAGAAAGCAGCAACTTTTAAAGTTTTGTTTTTAATTTAAGGAAATATGCACTACAGTTGACACTGTGAGCCTAAATCATTGCTTTGTGACAAACAGCTGTTAACTTGTGAGTTTTGTTATACACAGTGCAGGTCAGACCTGTTTTAGCTCAAATTCTGCATGAAGTTTTATTGAGTTCGATTGGCTGCAAGGCAAAAATGCTAATGTTATCTTGTTTGTTTTGGTTAATAATTATGTTTGGTAATGGAGTGTCAACAGTATTGACGTTGGACTCTCTTTTCTTAATCCTTCATTTTCTTGAAACTCATATGAGAAGCCATGTCTTTTTACATCTCGCAATATTTTCGGTCCCTCTGCCAAGCAATTTAACCACTAGACTATGCAGTTCCTCCGGAGTGTGTGTGCGTGCAATGTGTATAAATAGAACATGTGGCAGCACTTACCACGGCATATATTTTGAGGTATTTCCCTATTTGCCGGGCTCACTGCACTCTATTTGATAGCTTGTTGAGAAAAAATTCCCAGGCCTTCAAAGCCATCATTTTTGCAATGGCCTTATCTGGGGCGTAGCTAGTTGACAATCATTTCAAGGCTTCCAACTACTTGCATACATGTGAAACCGAGTTCAATAATGTTTTACCTTTACAGGGATCTGAGACGTGTCTCTGATATTATACTCCTCTTGTATAGCTAAATAAATGAATCAAATTATTTGGATGACCTCTCAGCATGACAGTGCAGTTCTGTACAATACTGCTCAATGGTTAAAGTAATACCTCATGAGTCTCAAAACAAAAAAATTGTT
Organism: Vanacampus margaritifer; assembly: GCF_051991255.1. NCBI lineage: Eukaryota > Metazoa > Chordata > Actinopteri > Syngnathiformes > Syngnathidae > Vanacampus > Vanacampus margaritifer. The sequence goes on along the minus strand of NC_135445.1, from coordinate 17,141,347 downwards.
ACACAAAACAATAGTATGAAAAACTTTCACCATATACTGTACAAATGTACATACAATTGTTGGTACCCCTCTGTTCAGGAAAGAAAAACCCACAATGATCAAAAATAATTACAAACATCACATTTTACAGCTGAGGCTCACACATGACATGTATGTCTTTGTACACTTCCTGTTACTTTATTACCCATGCTGCTTTGCACTCCAACATACAATGGCAGCAAGAATATTACAATACACAACAGTTACATTTAACTGAATGTGAGCTGAATGCTCAATGTGCGGGTGGGACATGGCATAGATCATAGTATATTATTGAATACATGAGAGAGATACGGCATAAGAGGGTTAGCATATAAATGGATTCAAAGTTACCTAGATAACAGATATCAGTATTTGCAGTTCAACAACATACAATCAAAACAATTGATGATCTCTTACGGCGTTCCTCAAGGGTCAGTACTAGGCCCCAAGTTATTTTTATTATATATAAACGATATCTGCTGTGTCTCCAAAATACTTAAAAGTGTTTTGTTTGCTGATGACAACTCTCTATTGCTCTGATGAAAATCTGAAACAGCTTGTGATTGCGGTGGAAAATGAATTAAAAGCATTAAAAAAAAAATAGTTTGACAGCAACAAATTATCTCTAAATTTAAACAAAGCAAAGTTTATAGTTTTTGGCACGAGACAGATCAAGCACTAAGTCACAATCAGAGTAGATTCTGATTAAATAGAAAGAGTGTATGAAAATAAATTTCTTGGTGTAGTTATCGATGAAAGATTAAGCTGGAAGTCCCACATAAACAATGTTAAAAGGAAAGTGCCCAAAATTATAGGGATCCTTTACAAAACAAAGAATGTTTTGAATAAGAAGTCATTATATACATTATATTGCTCATTATTATTACCATATCTAACCTATTGTGTGGAAATATGAGGAAATGCTTACAAAACAAATACTTACCCTCTTTAAAAAAAAGAGCAATAAGAATTATTAACCGATCAAAATATACCGAGCCAACAAATTCACTATTTTTCAAATTAAACACAAATTAATTTTATGATCTACTTGAGTTTAAAATTGCTCAAATAATGTACAAGATACACAACGATCTACTTTGCCACAATATTCAGAAGCTGTTTGAAATCAGAGACAGTGACTATGATTTGAGGGGTATAAGTGTCTATAAAAAAATTCAAAACAAGAACAAATATTAAGCAAAGGTGTGTTACAATTATAGGTGTAAATGTGTGGAATAATTTTGGAACTAACCTGAAAAGGTGTGAATCACTGGTTGTGTTTAAAAGGATGTATAAAAACAAAGTACAACAACAATATTAAAATCAGGTATAAGTCAGTACAAATGTAGAAAATATAGTGCAATAAAAATGTATGTGTAAGCCTTTGTGCTGATTTACATATGTGTAAAAATGTTTGCTTATCAACTAAATGTACAATACTGTTGGCATATCTATGCACGTACAAGTGCAGCTTTTTATGTGTAAGTTTGTGTTTGTTTTTTTCTTTTGTAAGGGGGTAGGACTCGATAAGTTTTTTTTTTTACTTCTTCCTACTCCCTTTTGAACATGTAAGTTGTGCTTAATCATGATTATGTATTTTTTTTTTTTACTTAAAAAATATATTTTCATTTTAATTGCAGTATTTCTGTTCAATAAACAAACAAGCAAACACACATGGCCACAACACGCAGAATTATCAGAAAAATATGATTTCCATATTCATTATTGAGCAGAACTGTGATCCAATCAGATCAAAGCTTGCTTACATATCAACGCCTTCTTAAAATGAAGGGGAAAAAAAGAACCATTTGAGAAACAATTGAGACATCATGAGAAAACAAAAACATAGGCAATTATTTTAAGAGGGTGATGATATTTAATATTCACGAGAAAACTGCCTGGAATTTTGAACAGGCAGTTTTATTATATTATATATATTTGAACAACCTTGAAAAAGGGCATCCTGGGGTATTTCCAACCCAATTTATGTTGTAAACCAAATAAAAGAACATCAAAGATTAATTAAAAAAAACAAAAACAAAAAAAACTTGTGTCATGTGACACTACAGCAATTCAAAAGCAATGTCTGATTTTTACTTATAATTACTTATGTCAGTTATTTCAGTGAAAATTCTGTACTGCTCTCTACTATTACCATATTTAAATTGTGGGGCAGAAGTTTGGGGAAACACCTATAAGGCATCATTACAACCACTGTTCCTCATAACAAAGTAGTCAAGAACAACATTGAAGAGGTTTTGTACATCTCTATGTGCAGTGAGCATTTGGAACAGACTGAGTACTGATTTACAACAATGTCCAAACATAGACCAGTTCAAAAGGAAATATAAAATCAAGTATAGGGAAGAGGGAGTGCTTGACAATGAAAAGTAACAACATGGGCTGTTTTATTATTATTAATATTATTATTAGTAGTAGTATTGACAAGGAAAATATATATGCATAAGTGTATATGTAAAAGCATGAATATATATGAATAAGGTACATTACCATTATTAATAATTACTATAATAACCTTTGTTATTAATAATTAAGATACATTAGCTATATATTAGCTGTTTTTGTATACTATACTTAACTACTGTTTATATGTATGTTAGTGTATTGGAAAGTGTACAGCATTTGCTATATTATTCACGGCATAAAAGAATATATTGTAGGCTACACTATAGAAATATGAATATGATAATTTCAAACATGTGCCTGCTCCTTTTCAAACATGTATGTGTAAATTATTTATATGTATTACAATTGTGTCCACATGTAAAAGCAGTGTTCTTTATCACTATACTGTGCATGAAATTATTTACTATGCTATTACAGTACGCATGTTCTGAGATCTGTGTACTGTATAAGGGCACAGGGAAAGTGAGTAAGTTTAAGTAGCAGTAGGGGGAGGAGAGTTGTCTGTGATTGATGGTATTCTGGAGGCCCGTGGGAACTCATAGGGGCCTCTAACTACAAATATGAGACCCTGGTGCATCAGAGTGGAGACCAAACCATTCTGTCGGCCTTAGAGCAAAGTCATCATTAAAGGTTAAGAACGTGACACAACGGAAGAATAAATGATGCTTCCGTAGCACACTTAATATAGTAACAAAAGTGCACTTTTTAAATGTGACAACTTTTTCAAGATAAAAGATTAACTCATCAAATGCATTTCTTACAGCCCGCCCTTTCTTCCAAAGATAATTCACCACGCCCAATACTTCAGTGATGTGTACAATAGGATAATGAGTTCACAATACGGTTGTGGTACTTGAATGTGCTCTTCTATCACGAGCCTACCGCAAAGGCGCATATTTAGGTCAGCTTGTAAAGTTCTGTTTCAACAGGATACTGGCTGCTGCTGTTTAATTTTGTGGTGTACAGTCCATTCCCAGTGACGGGTTGACCAATCAGCTTTCTGGGCAATGAGGTCATTGTTGAACAGAAATCATTAACACGGCGCTGTACAAATCCTGCTGATTTTTGGAACGCTATGGAACGCTATTAAGCGCTCTGGTGTATTCAAGTTATTTTTAACTCATCAAACAGGCCAATCGTTTTTTATATTCAGCTGAAAACTGAACTGTTTTTACTTACTCAAGAAGTCTGCAGCTATCAGCTGATTCCCTATGAAGGATGTACTCGGCGATGTAGCATGTATGATTCCTACTTTTGTAAAAAAAATGCTGGCGTCCAGAATGTACTGCTACAAAATTATTGCTAGCATTGCATGTGGCCTGAGACTAGACGGCCTTCATTATCCTATTATAATTATATGAATTATATTCTAATTAAGAAATATTTTGACCTTATGTTATTTGGCTATGGACATAATGGTCCGGCCCACCGGAAATCATATTTGGATGAAAGTGGCCTCTGAGCCAAAATGGGTTTGTTACCCCCTGATCTATATACATTTGCCTCATATGCATTACAAAATATATAATTTACTTTATATCACAACAAAGTTTGACTGGTAAGACCTGAACTTGCCTTGAAGAACAAATGAGCATAAAAAGAGCAAAACAAACATCTTCAGAAGAAGTGAATTGCAGACTAATTAATGGATTGCAATGTAGTACTGTATAACTGCAGATCATGTCCCAGAATAGAAGGGTTTCAAATGTACAATACATGACTTGTTCAGACTGATTCAACATTTTGACAAGGTTTGCATTTGAGTCCTCCCTATCGTAGGCTACTTCTAAAAAAAAAGTGTTTTTTGTACTGTGCATGTATGAATGTATACAGGCCAATGTTTTTAGTACATTTAATGACCTGCATAGAGGGCAGGGGTCATGTTCACAAAGTCATTTTATGACCCCCAGGAAAAGTCTGTTCTGTTTTTCCTCAAAATGCCAACATGACAGAGGTGAGACTGGGCGTGTTAACACAGGCCAAAGGCATGAATGTCATCAATTCACGCAGATGCAATTAACCTCTGCATGCCATAGCCATAGTGAAACACCAACACAGTTCCAGTTCCTTATGACATGTTCTTAAAGCCTAGCCTCACAGATGGAATGTACAACAGGGACGAACTGAGCAAGCCCAAACAGGTTGTGTTGAGAAGTGAAAGGTTGAACAAGACTGGATACAAGCAGGGGCTGGTTTTGTTTTATGACCAAAATGTATGCACTGCTTGTTCTTCTAATTCATTTACAACTTAGTTCTGGTTCGGGCATAGGAATGCATCTACGGGTGTAAGAAAAATTTCACATGCTTACTTGGGATGCTTTCAAACAAACAAGTTATTCCGACCCTAGCCAAATTGTGCTATTCTGAAATAGTCTAATTTGAATACAATTTGAAAAACAAATGTGTTTTACCAGATAATTCATGTTTGAGCACTTGAGATTATATAAGAGCAAGTATATATGCAAATATTGATAGTTTGGGGGCGGGAATCAACAAAATTAGCCACTATTTCTTGCATCATTTGAAGCAAAAAGTTCACCACTGTAAGCTATTGGCACACATGAAGATCTTTCCAAATAAGTTATATATTAGCAACTATAAACCTTTGAGCGTTGAACAGCATAGGAAGCCGGTATTAAGGTGTGTCTTCACACAAACATTTTCAGAATGTCGGTAAACTGTGTTTGGATTCTTCTGAATTAAAACTTTATTGCTAGATTGTCATTGGTGTGTACCCATTCCATCATTAATTAAATTATCTGCAGGGGGAAAAAAGTATTTTGCAGTACAGTATGCTATAGAGCAGTGATTCTCAACTGGAGGGTCGCAGAGCCATTTTGAGTGGGTTGCTGAAAGATAGTAAAAATTGACAGGGGTTCCTCAGGTTACAACGGTGCAAACATACAACATTTCATTGTTACAGACGTCAATGTTAAGATATATTTTGTATTTGCAGATGTCATGTTTCTCAGTTTAATACTAAGGTACTCTGAAAGGCACTTTGAACATGTAGCATTGGAGTGCAGAGTAAAATATGATATACATATGGTTTTAAAGCTTATTTTTGAGGTGCTATGTAAGTGCACTCCATTTACCATTTTGATCAAATTGGATTTTTCATTTGTTGGACAATGACAAATGTCTTGATTTCAGAAAAGTACAAGGAATAACCATTCGATTCCATTCAGGATTTATTTGTTAACTGAACACAAATATCAAATATGAATTTAGAGGGCAATTCTGAGCTCTAGAGTACACCAAACCTTACTGATATTTGATTTTGATGCGATTCACATTTTGGTACTTTTCTCCTGTGAAGAGGAACCGAAATACGGGGGAAGTGTAAAAGTACGTGTGGTAGTTTTCCAAAAAAAAAAATCTTCTAATCACATATTCCATTGACAGCTAAAATAATATAGCCCATACGTTTCAACATTATAAGGGCAGTGACACAGCTCTTGGTGTTAACAATGATCTGGCAGATCATCATTATCATTTGTTAAACTATGGCAGGATAGTGAGTGGTTGTGTTGTATGACAAAATAAACTTTTCAGTCAGCCTGTGTAATGTGCTGTCAACACCACGCAAGAAGACAAGTTTGCATGGAGGATTCCTCAACACACTGAAAGGTGACTTGCTAAGAAGTGCGTACAGGAATGACAGCATGACAAAAATGTAGTCACAGAATGTTTATGCATCCTTGGGCTTGTCACTTATTTCCAACTTGTCAACACACTGATCTAGTCAAAGACCTGCCTTCATAAAAAAGGGAGGTTCTAATGTGCAACTCAATGCTAAAAATGTAACTGTATGTTTTAAAACTATATCCAAACACAAATACAATGATATGGTTACATATGGATTTAGAATTTGACAGTAACCAAACTAGAATGTCACTTAGAACAAAATAGTTATCCACCATGTTCTGTTGGCCCTTTATGCATTATTTGTCTACTGAAACTTGTAAAGGTTTGCAAGAGGCTGTCACCTATCTAGTCCATATATCAAATACAAAATAGATTCCCAAAGCCAATAGATTTGTAGCCTAATTTAACGGGTTCTTTTTGGGCACATCTGAAACCACCATGTTTCATGGAATCAAATGTGTCATTTTTGCATAACTATGCCAACTTCAATGAATTAACAATGAACAAACAAATGAACAAGTTTGAATTGTAAAAGCAATATCTCTCAACCACATCATCACTGGTGACGCAGCTCATTTCAAATAGTTCATTCAGTTGCAAAGCTGTTATGTATGCTGTACTCCGTTTCAAAATATCATATTAAAAATATTTATGGTATGTCCATTACCTGAGACTTGAAGTATTTGACCTCTTTGTCTATTAACAATGGATTCATTGTTTCAGTCTACTTACAGTTCTATTGCAAGGTGAATTATTAAACAATTGGTCTTCAATGGAGGAATAAAGACTCTATTCATTCACGTTTGATTATTTTTAACGTTTGTCAATTGTTGGTTGATAATTACAGTAATTTCAGGACTACAAGCAGGCTACTTTTTTCACTTGCATTCGACCCTGTGGTTAATACAAAGGTGCGGCTTATCCATCAGCTCACAAGACCGCACTATAAAGGAAGCGCATAAGTGACAGAACAAAACAAATTGCAATGAATGGACCCCGACATAGTCACAGTTCGGCACCCGCGGCTTCGCATATTAGCAGATTGTTTTCCCCTCCCAATTATTTGATTTCTTTTTTCCAATGACTGACAGTTATATGCAGATTTTCACTATTCATGGGCCCTATCCCCGTGAATAGTGGGGGTCTACTGCATTACTACTACAGATCCAAGATCGTAATTTGTTAACATCGGAGTGACAGGAAAACTCCCCCAAAGGAAACTGCAACAAAAAAAAAGTCAAAATATTTTTCTTTCATCTAACAATTATTTAAGAGATGATAATTATTTTTTAAGAATGTTTATTTTCTTCAGTCTAAGATTTAAATATCAGATTGGTAATAGATATAGTTACAGTAATTTCTGGACTATAAGGCGCACCTGACTATAACTATAGTTACAGTAATTTCTGGACTATAAGGCGCACCCGACCATGATTATAGTTACAGTAATTTCTGGACTATAAGGCGCACCTGACTATAAGCCGCGGTAGCTAAATTTGGGGAATACTCGAGTTAAAGTACCACTTATTGTCACCCCCACCTTGTTACACATATATGCCGCACCCGACTATAAGCCGCAGGTGTTTTAATGTTACCGCACCGGGTTCCCGCTACTTTCTTTTCCATAATGAGGGCGCAAATTGTCTCGCTCTCGTTCTGTCTCTCCTATTGTATTTGGTAAGGGTGGGAATCTTTGGACACCTCACGATTCGATTACAATTACGATTCAGGGCCTACGATTCGATTATAAAACAATTATTGATACATTTTTTTATTTATGTATATTGATGCTTTTTTTTTTTACACTACTCATTTCTATTCATCTCACAAAGTATTGATCACTTGGTGTAATGGATAAAAAATAGCCTCATGGTTTGGTCAGATCACAGATTTGAATCACGTATCAGATCATTTTTGGGATCAGCAAAAAAATGATAAATCGAACTTTGTCTTCCTTTTAATTTATAAAACACTTGTTCCCAATAAATAACAAGATTCAATTCAAATGGTCAAATATGTCCATTTAGAATATAGGAACACAAGCCATATTTGACATTTTAAGATGAATGTTTTTCTTTATTTAAAGGAAAAATGTTTTATAAAGAAAATGAGGATGAAAATGATTCTAATTATCTTTTCTTTCTTTGTTTGCTTTTTTTTAAAAGAAAGAAAAATACATCAAACTGCAATTTAAGGCACATACTCCTTATACATGGAGAGTGAATGACAAACTATCCTATGTTCACATCATTGAAAAAGAGGCAAAGAAAGATAAAGTCACAGTTGTCGGACTACCGGTACTTTAAAAGCAGACAGATGTGCACTCACTGCTAGCAGCTAGCCGCTAACATCGGAGACCAATCACACAATGACGGCGTAATAAACTAGGTCTTTCTTAGCGCCCTAAATTAGCAATTGATATGATTTCAGGAAGTCGACGTGTTGATGCTGGCATGTAATGGCAATGAAAAATTGACGTGTTGATGCTGGCATGTAATGGCAATGAAAAATTAACAATAAAGCAAGCCAAAATGTGTAGAAGGCAAGTCAAGCTTGCCGTCAGCCGGTCACGCCACCGTGCAGGCCAACTTCAAAATAAAAGCGTACCAAGGCTATTACATAGCATCAACATATTCTTTTTTAAGGTTTATTTTGAACTTAGCCTTTGTTCAGGCGGCATAATACTTTATAGAATGTTTGTAGCTTTCTTGACACGTCACAGACTAGTCACACAAAATGCTCCCATACATGCTACTTACATGATCGATAAGGTTTTTTTCTCTGCCATCACAGTGAATGTGGACTGATCTTGTTGCCGTCACGTGAACGTGCTTTTAAATTAAAAGCAGCTTTTTGGATCTCGCGGCGAGGTTGGCATCATTCATGTTTGTTTTCGTCTGCGTGCGGCGTGTGACGTGTGTGCTTCCCAAAGTTCTGAGAGATGACGATACAGCGCTTCTGAGTCCCGCAATATTTTTAACCTTCTGTATACTTTTATTAACAGAATTTATTAATCGGAATGTGGACGTTTGTGGCTTGATCCAGACTCGTCCATGTCTGAATCGCGATGCATCTAAGAATCGGAAATTTCCCCCACCTCTAGTATTTGGGCTCACTTGGTTTGTTTTGCTCTGCCTGATGCACTTGCGCTTCCTTTGTAGTGCGCCCCATTGTGATCTGATGGATAAGCCACACCTTTGTATTAGCTGCAGGGTCGAATGCAAGTGAAAAAAGTAGCGTCTTATAGTCCAGAAATTACTGTAATTCAATAATTCATTTGTGCAGACTTTAAACTACCACGATGTATTGTATTTGTAACTAATGAAATGCTACATGGCATCAAGTATTCTGAACTTAAGTTGACCCACATCTCATCACTGCTGATGTCCAGTTGATGATTCATGACATCACATTATTAAAAAAAAAAAAAAAAAAAAAAAAGACTACCCCATTGTGCGCTCTTTTTCCTTTTTTCCCCCACCATTGGGCATTGCCATAGAAGTTATGGCTTTGAGCCTAAACCCCTCCATTGAACTTTCCTTTACAACAACATGTGTGACAGCCAGTTTGAGATTCCTTTTTAGCCAAGTATGCGCCTCTAACTGATTGTAAACCACTTTATTCAATTCAAGAACAACAGCACAAAGACTGCTTGTAACATGGTTAAGTTGAGACATCTCCTAACATTTTTTTCCTAATTCTGTTAGTGGACAAAGTTGGAGCAACATCAGCCTCTTTTTTTCATTCTTTGACCTACACGCATCACAGAAATAATGTGAACATTGACCAGTGTCAGTTCTATAGATTCAAAGCTCCCATGATCCACACAAAATGTTTCTGACAACATTTTGTTCCCACAATTGTGACACAAGCACATGATACGGCAGCAGATCAAAGACATTCTTTCTACGGTGTACCTCAGCTCACGTGTAATGTCACAGTTGGGCGTGAGTGCGTTGTCAGATATTTAGCCAGCATAAGTTTCACGCTCATTTTTCAGTTTGAATGATTTTCACTTAAGTTGCGCACAAATTCCATAACTGTGAGTTTATAGCCAATGATGATGAACAAGTGATTGTATTGTACGTATGGATCATGTTGACAATCCCCTTGGGTAACAAGAAAACTTCCTAATTTGCTCATTTTAAACCCCCAAAGGGTAAACAACCAAATTTGTTAGAAAGACAAATTCTCCTGTAGTCATTAACGGGGAAAAAAAGTTGACAGTAAAAGCACTTTGACAAAAAGATGGTTTGAGTGAGGTAAATTCCATTATCTCTGCAATTTGTTGTTACGTTATTAGTATAACCTGCCACAATGCTACTATGCTAGCATATTCATATTGCTCTTTAACACCTACACCGCATACAGATCAACACCACTACTGACCAATAACTGGCACGGCTCCTAAATTGGTATTGATTCCCAGGTACTGGGAACACTTTCTTTTTAAGGATATTCCACACAGTTCATTCTGCCAAACTTAATGGGTTTGTTTTAACTTCTTACCCAATGATGGATTACTTCACTGATAGTGACATCTGTTTGAATCCTCTCAAACAAGAGTTGAGAGCATAAGATTTCAAAAGCAAATAGCACACATGAACTGTATAACTTGTATCTGCTATTTGTACATGGAACAGTTGAGGAGCTAGTTGTTCTATTACTTTTGTAGCTTTAAAAAATGGGAGCCATATATACAAAGTGTTGTAATTTCTACACTTGATTTAGTAAGTAAAATATTTAAATGAAAGCTGAAAGTCTGTAGTTAAAGCACGACATGTTCATTATATTTCAAAGCCACTGTGGTAGTCTTCATTGTGATGATGTCCCATTATTTATAGATCTGACTGTATAACAAAGCCAAATGAAATATATAAATTAAGCCTCCTAATTTCCCCGGTAAGCCTGTCCACTGAGCAAATATTGCAGTGCTAATAATTTCATGTGCATATTTGAACTGTTCAAATGAGTTTTTCCTGTGTTTACTTACCATTGTTACAATGCCGGACACAGTCTTGCAAGACAGCATGCCATTTCTGCTGCTCCTTCTCAGTCATAACACAGAAGTAATGATGACGAGCGTATGGGTGCCACAGGATGAGGGGGAACTGAGTTGCACACTTGATAAAAGGACTGTTGCCCAATTTGGCTTTGACATCTAAAAGGAGGTACAGGACAAAATGATTTAGAAAATGGCAAATAGCACTGTCCTGTACAACTTAGTGACAGTGTGCAGTTCTTGCGCCACTGCAAACTGCAATGACAGTAAGCACATTCTGAAATTAAAATGACATGTTAATTAGAGCCCGAGCAGCGACCGCAGCGAGATCCCTATTGTTTTTGTAGGAATTGTTATTATTTTTCTCCGCAAAGTATCACATCTTTGAGATGCTCATCATGAATGAAAATTCACCAAACTGCACATGGCAGAAAATTTTGCATTATTTAAGTTTTTGTACATGAGTACAAAAAAATGGCTCTGTAAAAGCCTCCTACAGAAGTTTAATGGAACCCGATCGTGTTATGTTTGACGCTGTTGCCATGGCGATGCGCCGTTTGCAGAGGAAAAACGATGCTGAGTTGAGGGTCTAAACCAAGGTGAAAACTCATGAACTTTGTACACATATCAATCCTGACAACTATATTTGAGGGTTACTGTGCAGTTTCTCAAAAATGGCTTTCTTGTACATTTTAACAAAGCACCGCTGCTCCAAAATTTTACTTATACTTACGAAATTTGGGATGTATATAATATGCAACGGGCCAAGACCCGCAAAAAAGTCTTTTGGAGGCATGTTGCTAAACCTTAACAGGAAGTCTGCCATTTTGACTTTTTTTGTTTTATTTTATTGGGCACCATTTTTGGCCTTTTACAGAGGTCAAATTTTAATAAACTCTTCCCACAGAATTTAGCCGATAGTCTTCTAACTTTGGGTGTTTCATCAAAAGACGTTTAAGATGAAAAGTTATTGAAGGCTTTTAATTTCATTACACGCCGTTACCATGGAGATGTGCTGTTTGCAAAAAAAAGTGAGCGCTTTATTAGTGTCTAAAGCTAGGTGAACACTCATGAAACTTTGCACACACAAGGCCTGGCTAATACATTTCTATTTTAGAGGGTTGGAGGGTTCTTGTCCTATGTGTCAGTACCTCAAAGTGCAAGTAAGCAACCCAAGGATTGCAAGGGCCTTTTTTGCTGCTCGGAGCTCTAGTTCAATGATGAAAAAAACAAAAAAACATATACAGGTCTTTTATTGGCTTTCATTCAAGTTTGCAATTGGCCCATTGTATGCACAGTGGCAATGCTATATATGTAGTGCCAGACGCGCATGATTCATTCAAAGCAGGAGAGAGATGGACTGCATGGTAGCAGCGCTGAAATTTTGTACAGGTGTCGTCAGTCTACTACCTGGAAGGCTGGTATTAAGCAGTTCAATGTAATCTTCAATGGAGGTCAGGGCCTTGTAGCCGGCACAGTTGATGGCTACTTTGGGATGCAAACTCCGCTCATGTGCCTGTTAAATTTTAAATGGAGGGGGGAAAAATGGAGAGAGAAAAATGTAATCACCAAAATGAAGTTTATAATTAAGTGATGTCGCAAGTAAAGTGAACCCACTGTTTTGCTCTCGTAAAGGTTGATGTTGTAGTTGTTCGGCACTGATACAAAGCGATTTCTCCACTTGCGATTCTCCTCGAGGTACTGGAACAGATTTCCTGAAAAGATTAAACGGCCAGCCAAAGGATCCTAAAAACAAAAAAATACATTCAAATTTGTAATACAAGCAGTATTTTATTCAAAAACTTTTATGCCATAGTCTTGGAGATTCAGTGAAATTGATATTTGTCCCTTTATCAATTCAACCTGTAGCAGGCTTCTTGAAGAGGCGGGGTTTGGTATGAATGATAGTCAAAGCAAATTTCTATGCAACATAATCTTCTTACTACTTTTTTCACTTCTTTTCACATTTTTAATCAACCTACTGTGTATTGTTGGTCTAGTCATTTCCAATATACAGCAGTGTGTACCACAAACCCTTTTTGCATGATGGTGACTAATGAGTTGTACAAGAAGACACATACATAAGCTACACACATAAAATACTTGATGTTCTCAACATACTGCAGATTATTTAATGCTGTACATGTGGGTTATGTCACAGGGACAGGCAGCTGTCCTTCACATTATGAGTCAAGATTAAACACCACTACAGAATTAAAACTATTCTGATCATTTGTGAAATGTGCTCCACTTTCTACTTGAAAAGTATACCGACAGACACCAAAATCATGATTAAAGATATACAGAGCTGTATAGATGAGACCTCACCATTTTACAGTGCCATGAAAAAGTTGTATCTATCTCCCACCTTCCTGGTTTCTGTAGTTTTTAACAGATTAAAATTATTTATTAATTTATTAAAGAATTTTGTTTTAATGCAATCCTAGCTCACCCAATGTGAAAAAGTAAATAGCAAAGGAACTGCAGGCTTCACTGGCCTCACGATTCAACTGTAAAAACAACACTGGGCAAAAAGGAAGAGTTCTAAAAGAAAAAAAAACATTACTGATTTGCCACAAAACATCTTTTACCTACTTTCTGAGAAATTCAGTGGTCCTGCTAGACCAAAGTTTAGTTTAGTATAAGGCCAATTACATCTGAAGCGAAAATCTTTTGTGGCACTGTAGATATGACTGACAGATCCACAGAACTCAAATAATGACCTCATTCATGGAGTTCTGCCACATTGTTCTGACACAGCCTTTGTTGACAAATCACTTGGCAACTGGTTCATAGTTGCTCATCTTCATTATCAAAACACAATGGTAACTAGAACTTTTTCATTTGGGTGGCCAGGGTTACAAGACCTCAGTGGGGGGTGGCCGTGCATGTGCGCGTTATTTCTTTTTTATCATACCATCCAGTCAGTGTTTAATTAAATAAAATTCACACATATCTATAATCATGATCATCCCTTATAGTCAAGCAGTTCAAGTAAAAAGCAACATGAGCTTAATTCACTAGCGATAATGCAATTTTCTTTGTGTTTGCATACTATTACTATTTCTATATGCTAGAAAGCATTAAGCATCGTACAGAAAATCGTACATAATAACAGATAATTTAAGAGTTAATTGTCTGTATAGTGTTGGAACATGGGGGAATGCTGTTTAACTACATAGCCTTTAATTAGCCTGGTTGCTAGAGGGTTTCTTTGTGGTTATGACAACAAATGTGTTGGGGGGGGGGGGGGGGACTGCAATCAGTCGGCTTGGATGACAGAAAAACTTTTTATGAACTTGCCTTTCTGTGTAGCAACTGTGATTGTGGCCCACCACCTCCTTCTATCTCGTAGCGGATGCTGTTGAAGAGAGCGACGGCGTACTGTTGCTTATACACGTCACTGAACTGTCTCATCACAGCTCCGGTCTTCACTGCAGGACGAGACAGAGAGAGACACATTCATTATGAAATCTGATTTTACCACTTAAACTTTCTTTTAATCAGATCTTAATAATCTATAAAGAGCTGGTGGTGAATCAACCATACATATACAGAAAACATTAACCACAACAGTACTCTCTCTTACTAATGTGCACATTTTTTTTCTTCAAATTTTCAATGTAATAGAAATATACGTACATGGAAGAACATGTCTGTGTGGAATTTGCATGTTCTCTATTGATGTTTCCTTTCAAATTTCAAATGAAGGGTTGTGATTGGTTGTTAAGTCTTAGGGTACAACAGATGACTTGCTATTAATTCAACAACTTCACAGATAAAATTTATTTTAGCTGATTAACAGATTTAGCAATGTAAATATAATTTCTCTGATTTAATTATTCCTAATTTGTGTGACCACTTTGTTAGGCTTCATCACAATTTCACCATTGGCTAATGAAACAAATCAAGTGATGCAAACTAGACTGTTTCAAAGTCAAATTAGAGTCTGACAAACAGACAATAAAGAAGTTACTGCAAAACAGCACTAACTATTGTGACAGGAATATTCACAATACATTTACAATCAATTCCCTAATACGTATTAAACGATAAAAAAGATATTAAATAAAAACAACCATTTTACCACCTCTGTGCCTTTAAACAGTCACCCCTGACAAATCAATCAATTAATAAAATAATTGTTAGAAGCAGCACTATCTAGCTTCATTAAAAGTCAAGATTTACTGTAAAACTATGCCAGCCTGTAGATAAATATTGTACGTAGATTAATGAAATGTCTTCCTCAGCATCATTATTGACTGTCTAGTGCAGGGGTGGCCAAGTTCGGTTCCCGAGAGCCACTATCCAGCCTGTTTTTTATGTTTCTCTCCACTAACACACCTGATTCATGATCAGGATTGTTATCAGGTTTCTGCAAAGCTTGCTGATGAGGTGATCGTTAGATTCAGCTGCGCTGAAGGAGGGAGACATGGAAAACAGGCCGGATAGTGGCTCTCGGGGACCGAACTTGGCCACCCCTGGTCTAGAGCATGAGTTGCAGATTGTAAAGCTTACCTGAGCTACCATGTGGACTGCACGATAACTATCGTTGCAATGTTACAGCAGCTGATAATGATTTGGCACAAAGCCGACCAACAGGGGACATTTGATTAATTGCTAACTTTCGACAGTAAAACCCCAAACAACAAGATAAAAACATGGATAAATTTCAATGTGCAGCTTCAGTGTAACAGACCACAACTCATACTTGGAATTCTAGGGCATCTTCCAAATACTAATAGTCATTGTCAGTTGCAGCACTGATTTGGAGACAAAGCAGGCCTCCTTCTACTGATCAATCAAGCCCCATCACAGTTTCCATTCTTGACCCAGTTCTGCTGGCTTCAAGTCTTTTTCCTCAACAGTCCATCCAAAAAACTAACTGGAGGGATGTGTGTCTTTCCCACGTGGAAGCGTTGGAAAAAAAGAATCAATGTGTTCGGCCCAGTCAGCAGACAGTATTGACTGTGATACGTTTATGGAAGGAACAACAGGAAGAAGGGAGGTGACCTGAAGTTGGAGAGCAGGAAGGAAAGCGCTGACAAGGCAGCACTGATGTGAGAAGAATGTGGAGGAGACAACAGCGACACCAGAACTTAATAAAAGCACCATATACTCTATGTATAGTACAGTGGAGATCTTCACAGACAAAGAAGAATGGAAGACAGTTTGAGAAATACACAAATAGCTCTGACGGAAGGTTATTTTTATTCTAGTTCAAGCAGGCCAGTTTGGGAGCATTTTGTTAGATACTAGCGAGATAAAAACAATGTGCTGGTATACTTGTTATGCTGCCTTATCCTTTTAAGAGAATGTTTTTTTAAATGGATATGTATATCCGGAAAGAATTTGAGAGCAGAATCCACCAGGGTATGTGTGCCGTCACCAGTCGTCGTCGTCCAGTCCAAAAATGCTTAAACTCTGTATTTTCCAGTGGATGTCTTTTTGTGCCAAAGCAAGCAAAACATTCCAGTTTAGGGAACCAATAACATGTCTTAAAACCAAAGGCACCATGCTGCTAAAAGGAATAATTCATTTTATGTAGTTCATATTACAGTAATCCCTCTATTTACTCAGAAAGTGTTTGATTTGTGTAAGAAGAAGCACAGCAAAGACATTTACTTCATTAGTGGACCTATCGAACTGAATTGATGACGTTTTGTTCCAGGTCAGTTGTCCCAAAAATGACACAATACACGCAGAATGTTATATGGACACCTGCTAGGACACAGATGGGCGAAGTACTAAATCCATTCATAATTTTTATCATTCATAGATATCAAACTGTATAAGAATAACTTTAAAACTTTCATATGGTAGGACTACAGCAATACCCATGATTGTAGCCAAGAATATGTTTCAGCTATTCGGAAAAACTGAGAAAGATATCAATTAGAGTAATCACACATGGCACTAGGGAGGAGACTGAATAAACGACACTATCAGCTTTCTTTTGAGGTGATCATGATGTTCTCACTGTAAATCACAACTAACAGCAATTCTTGCAGAAGGAAACCAACAGTACTAAGAGCACGACAATCTAGCCTAAAAGTCTGAACTACATAACATTTAAATATACACAATCTAGAAGACATGGCATCTTTCAATTTTTATTTTACTGTGGTTTGAATATCTGTTTGGAAAAGTTTTCAACTGTGTTATTGGGTATAGTATAATTAATAATAAAAAATAAAAAAAACCTTGATGTAGCTTCATTGTCTGACTGTGTCCATACACATATTTGAGGAACAACTACCAGCTCTTACTAATAAGAGTTGGATGGCTGCCATTGAAACGATAAACTGTAACTGACCCACAACTAACTCTGACCCTGTTGTTATGATTAATCTGCTCTGACAAGTCACAACTATAATGAAGTTATGCAAGGGGAGCTCAACTCAACCATTTTTGTCTTAATCAACACACAGTCTACCATAATCCACTTGTTTGCGTGCTAATTATTCACATTTGTATATTCATGAGCATGAACCAAGCACATTTCCTTGTTGTAACATTGCATGTAACCTTGGTGCTCTAGTCTGGATCAAATTTGAAAGTTCTGATCACAATGTTATACACCTTTTCTAAAACTAACAGCGAGTGTGTTGCAACTGTTATGTGGGGTAATGGGAGGATCATCCTGTGAGAATGTGATTCGACAGCAAGAATGAAGAAATCCTACTCCCTTACAAGCAGGGACACAGACACTCATACTCACAAAATGATTACCATTTACATTGTGACCACACAGAATGTTCCCTTTGGAGTCGGTGTACACATCATAGTCGGGAAAGCGCCACAAAAATAAAGCCAAGCGTAAAGCGGGTGGTGGTGATGGTGGTTGTATGAGTCAAATTGCAGAAGGTTACATGAGGACAGAACAGCTGTTTTCTCTTCTCCATCCTTGGATTCTTCATTTTAATTTAAATTATTCTGTTATTCACACTAATTTATAAATTTATTCACAGTTTTAAGTAAGCAAAAGTTTGCGGGCTGTCAAGTGCTCCCAAACATTAAGGCTAATTTTCAGAAAAGGCCCAATGACAGCAATATTAAATATGGCACTGTCTAAACTAGAATAAAACCTGCTGGGTGATTGATGGTAAAGCCGAAACAAGAAAGAAAACACGCATGTTTTTCCATCTTTCCACATGCTGGACAAAATATTAACTTGTCAATGCTGTGAAACGCGGATGTCGAAAAGCTAAAGCAGCTAATTGTAAAGACAAGGCCACGGTTCAATGAGATGATCTAATTGAGACCAGCAGTTCCATCTTGCAGCTTGACTACATAGATCAACTTTCAGTCAAGACAACAGCGTTTTGTCATCAACAACAACAAATGTGCCACGAGAGGTCACATGAGCCAGATGTATTCACAGTAGATAGTGGCATGAAAGCCAAGAAAAGACATTTGAAAGTCTGGGATGAGATTAACATAACCTCACCTTTTGTTTCCGAGGTCAGTGTCAATCAAAGAGGCTGATGATTGCTGTGATTTTTATAGGCCACCTTAAAACAGTAGGTGTGGATAACGTCAAGTTATGGACTGCAAATTAGATTTACGCAGCCATAAATACATAACCTGCTCAATCCATTAGGCTGCATACAATTATGTGCATCACTGTTTTTGAGAGCCCAGTGGCTGTGCTCCAATGGCTAGAGCAGAGTAGCAGACGTTTACATTCAATACATTAAATATGAGAAAGTGAAAATGGATGTGTGCAAACCCAACTGACTGAATTCCCTTTCTTGTTGTCACTTTGTCCAAAGGCACAGCCCGATAATCTTGTGTATCCATTTTCAGGATGGGACATCTTTTCCACTGGACAGTAGCTACTCAGATGAACAATCTACTGACTATTGTCAAAAGCATGCACTACCAGCTACTGTTTCTTGTACCAAAAGCAGGTTGTTTTTATACAATATGGGTGACATGTACCACTGTATGTTCTACACTATTTGCCACCTGGGATGTACAGTCAACGCGGGCAGGAGAGGCAGCCTCCCTGTCCACATGTGTGGACTGACCAATAGTATTAGGGGTGTTAGGAAAAAAAATATTCGGCAATATATTGCGATATTACAGCGCGCAATTCTCGAATCGATTCTATATGTGTCCGAATCGATTTTTAAACATCCCCAAAAATTTTATGGGAATATAAAAAAAACACATCTTACTTAGGGTTAGGATACACACATTAAGCATGGAAGAATGTTATATTAATGGAACATTAAGCCTTAATATTTTATTTCAGTGTTGTCCATACATGAAACAGACTGCAACATGTTTGTTAAATGCAGTGGCTCAGTTATAAGCCTGAATTTTCAGATAAATAAATACATTTTCATACAAATCTTACAGTGTACATGTACAAGTTTACTGATTAGTATTTTCTAAATTTGAGTAAAAAAATAATAATCGCAATAATCAATTTATAGATTTGTGTTGGGATTAATCGGTATCGAATCGAATCGTGACCTATGAATCGTGATATGAATCGAATCGCCAGGTACTAGGCAATTCACACCCCTAAATAGTATATATATATATATATTTTTTTTAAATACCAAGTTCCACACCAGCTCTTTGGCAAGAGCCCTCACACAAGAATCATTGCTTGTTTGCTTTTGTACCGCCAATATATGTTTTATCACACATGTACTGCACATGCTGGCATTCAACACTGTGATATTTGACACACATATTTAGTCTTTCTGTGCACGCTAGAGTCAAGAAAGTACATTGCCTCTGCCAGCATGTGGCAGTGCTGTATTCCATTGACACAATTTGTAGAAGAAGCCCATAAGACATACCACAAGAGTAAGCTTCGGCTAGTGGACATCCAGATCTGGTCGCCATCTTTTTTTAACCAGGAGTCTCTGTCAATCTCTTCCATTCACTTGTATGCACTGTGTTTGGCGCCAATAAAGTAATCATAATTCATCGATTTTTTTGCAGATTTTGACACAGATTGCTTTGTTAGAAGAAACATCAGACATGCAGTTATACCAGACGTATGGGTAATTTATAATCTGGACTTTCATAACAATAAATTGGTAAAACGATATGCTTACTTAAAATAAAAAAAAAGATCAGCAAAATAAAAATAACAATTAACTTGACCTTATATTAAATATTAATTTGCTCCCCCGCCACCCCAACCCTCACCCCCACCCCTTTGCCATCACTGTACAACATGGAATTAATTGATCATCAAATGCTTTTAAAACAAATGATTCAATTAAAGTCAAAACAGGCTAATCTACTCACTAGGTCACTTTATTGCCACTGGACAATGAATACAAAGCAAATAACAGTCCTGTAGCGAGAAAGCAAAACACTACTGTACTGTAGGCCTATTTTTCATGAACTGTAGCCCAAGTAGTGGGGGGTCGCATTAATTGTTTTATTAAAATGCCCGAGTACATGAATTTAAAAAAAATGCATGCAAAATGACCCAATTAAAGAAAATAATATATTTTGTAGTGTTGATGAATCATTCAGCTCAAAAGTGCAAAGAAGCATCACTTTTTTTCCATGTCGTCTAAAAGCTTTCATGTCCGATCTTGGACTTGGAGCAATCGTAAAACGCTCTCCTAGTTGTTTATAGCCTAAACTACTGCCAAGCTCCCTCTTTCCGAGCCTGAGTCAAGACTCCGGCCTCTACACGTCTCCTCTGTTTCACTCAGACTCTACGCCTGGCTGGAATAAATCCCACAGAATGTACACGGTCCACAGTGGCAGTTGGAGCAATCTGAGACTCAAATAGCAGCCACTACCAATTTATACAAACATTCTCCCCTTTGGGAAACCTACTTATTATGTCTGGGAAGAAGGCCCACAGCCGGTTGGGCAAAGCAACTCTTTCTTAAGCTTGAGCAGAACACAAAATATGACGCTTTTATCGTGATATTAAACAGACAAAGGTGGCGACTGGTGACACTTGCTAGGAGCAGTAATGTCACATAATACCGCATCGTCAGTTATTGTTGATTTGTTTTGGGCGCTAAGATAATATCGGCAGAAATATCAACGTGACTAAAAAAGTCCATAGAATAAGGAGTACATTTCAAGACATACTGTACTGACATGCTGGGCTATAAGCTACAACCACGAGCAACGTATTTGCTGGAAAATTTGTGACTCAAACAAAATGTCGTTCCCGTTTAGGCTTTGTGCCAAATTAGGTGTTGTTGAGGCACTCCCTCCTCATACCTGCAATCATCTCCCGCTTTCCTTCATCCAGGTGAGAGGAAACCACGTCCCCCATGGTTGCAGCAGAACCTCCAATAACTCGGTCACAATCCGAACCGGTTGCAAGCGCCTAAATTCCTGGTCGAGTGTGACGACGAGATTCCCAAATAGTAACACAATTAATTCGACCTAAACCAGAAGGCGAAAGTCTCCTCGAGAGTCGCGGGGCTTCGGCGCTGCTGCTGTCTCTGGTGAGGTTTTGTTCCGAGCACTGGGCGAAGTGACAACACTCTGGCGGCGGGCGGGGACGAGGAGGAGAAGGAGGAGGTGAACGCACGGTTCCGCTTCAGGAAGGCGGGACACACCTTCTGGAAGTCATCACTGGTCCAACGTGTTAAGGCGGCCTTGGCTTTGGGTGTGGCCACGACCTGCTAGGTTTCTCCACAACATCAATAAATACTTTGTACACACTATTGTTTGAAGATGAGGCCACGAATACAATCTATATGAGGTGTTAAGATGTCATTATGACTATAAATGCACATTTGGCAATGTGTTTTATACAGGCATCGTGTCTATTCAGACTCATTATATTAAAATAAGGCTTTTCTATTGTTTCTCTATGGAAGATGATTCACGGCAGTTTTTCTTCACCTAATACCCTGGCGATGCCTTGTTAATGCGGAAAGGTACGTGCTGCCCCCAAGTGGACAAACTTGTATATTACAAACGTTACTCCAGCTAAAGTTCCTGTATTATTTTAGGGTCATATGCATTTATTTGATATACAACTAGTGCGCTCTAGTTCTGTCATCAGTAGTAAGGCAATTTTATCGAATATAAATCGAAAGACTAGGGCGCATAGCGCAACTTCCTGTGACGTTTCTGCGCTCTATAGTACATCTAGGGCAGATCATGTTCATGTTACTATGGGCAAAATTATATATAGGCTACTAGTTGACATCTGCGCACAACTAGTAGCTACTACCTGTGACGTGCTAGATGTTAAAAAGCTTGTAAGAATTTTGCAAAGCCACTATATCGCGCAGTTTTACATCACTAGTAGATAACATGTAGTTCTATAGTGCATAGTGCACTATAGTGCAGGGGGAAAGACGTCAGTAAGACATGATGTTCTATTTGTGCACAAAAAGCTATTTTCCCTTCGCTCTATTTGATGTCTTTAGGTTTTGCAGGTACCTAATTTTGTGGCTGGGTAGTTATTTCGACTGTCTCCGGTCCAAATCCAAATTATAATTCACAAATATGTATCCAAGTATGTGTTATTTTATTTATTTACTTATTTATTCATTTAAAACATATTTAAGCGTGTCAAATGAAAGGTGTCATTTAGATAAATAAGACGCAGTAGTTAGTCCAAACGCCCTAATGGTGATGCGAGCATGGCGGAAGGATACGTTCTGATGTTTCCTTGTGAAGGCTCCTCCGCAGTGATGGGAGGAGGAGAACACCAGGAGGAGGAGGCGGAGGAGGAGAACTAGAGGGAGGAAGCACTCGACCCTACACTCGGCACCATCATGGCACCTATCGGATTAAAGGCGGTGGTCGGAGAGAGTAAGAATCTTTTATTATTCCGAATTAGCCTCAATGATTGCGCTAAGAGCGTAAATTATTTTTTTGGGGTCGTTTGTAAGTAACTGGATGCAAGTGGTTGAGAAGGATGAGGATGAAGGTGGTGCTGTTGACGTCTCGTTGTAAATGCTGTAGTGAAGCACAGCAGTGAAAGTGATGGAGGTAACCCGCAGGAGGCTGGGTGGTTTTGCGACGCCTATGCGCCAAATGTCAGTTTGGCTTCAGTGATCATATCCAGCTGATGATGACTGTTGTAGAAATCCTGCTGTGACACGGTGGACAAACGCCCGGGGGCAAATAACGCACGCCCTTTTAGCCTTTATGAGCGTTTAGTTAAGGGATACAAGTCGCATCACATCACCGCATAGTTCTGCCTGGATATTGACCGACGAAAACGAGGTTCTGTTTTGATTGGCTATTAATAAGAGCAATTCTAATTCTATTGATCACTTGTAATTTAAAATAGATCCACAGAGGTTCGTGTTTTCGACATATGCCTCACCCCGATGAAGGATGTGCCTCTTGCGTAAAATGCACTTTACGCCCAAGGGCTGATCCAAGCTTCGGTCTGCTAGATGTTCATGGCGGATGATATGCAAGACCATTAAATTGCCTTTAATGGCCACTATGCAAAGGATTGTCCGCAATCCGCATTGCATCCAAGAGAACCACAACATTTTGCATGTATGTATGTTACCACTTGACAAGGCAGCCTTCACCGCCAGTCCCAATTTAGAGAGTTTATTTATTCTAGAGAGGATGCTCCAGTAGTTTCTGTGTGTGTTGCTGATGCAGGCCTAAATATGGAGGCGCAGTTTCATTCTCCTCCTGGGCCACGGATGCAAGTATCGGTGGTGTTGCCAGGCCAGGCCTGGAATGATAGAGGGCAGATATTTGTAATTGATTTGGGCATTTATTTATCTATGTCGTACAGTATTCTTGTTCAAGTGCCCGTTCAAGTGGAAAATCGGGATCAGCATTATTTGTAATAATTTGTGTTCTTGGGTTATGGTGCGTAAAATGACCACATTTTGCAGCAGTGAGATGTCATTTTACCACAGCACAATTACTGTATTTTCATTTTCTTGAACTAATCATGCTTTCTGTTATAACAAAAAAATCCTTTAGTAATTATGAAGCCATTGTTTAATTTGTATATGCTATCACACACTATACTGGACTCCTGGCATGCTTTAATATAGATATGTGAAATTGTGTTTTCCCCTTAATCTCACATCATTGGCTGTGAGCTAAATATAAGTTTGTAAATAATAATTCTGTAAACTGGAACACAACACATATGACATGTCACATTATTATATATGTGTTCCATTTAAGCAAGGTAGGATCATGTCACTATCAAAATACTGCACCAGTTACAACTGAGGTATATGAAGTTTTTACTCAAGAAGAGTGGACTTTGCTTTCATAATTAAATATCAAATAACTTACTGAGAGAACCAGAACCAAAAAACTCCATAAGATCAGATTGATTAAGGCTCTTTACTGATACTTACATCATTGTGTAATTAAATAAATTCAGGGTCTAAATGCCCTCAAAGTCTTTTTCAGAGCAATTTAAAGACTTATCACAGCTATAATGTGGCACGAGGTATGGGATGCAGTGGGTGACACCTGCGCTTTGCATGACTGAGTTGAAGCTGGCCTGGGATTGGTGGATGGGCCAAGAAGAGGGAGGGAGGGCCGAAGAACCATCATGGGTCCTTTCTGCAGCAATAGATGTAGAAGATGGCGATGGGGGATGGGCAGCGTGCAGTAATTCAGCCAACGCTTTACTGACTCAATATGAGAGAGTAAAAGGAAAATGAGGCCAAGTAGGCAGAATCCCACCACTCAGCATGTGCTGCAAGATATGGCTATTATTTTTTTATATTTGCGTATTAGATTTACAGATTGCGGGGAACTACAGTTCTCAGTGTTAATTACTGGACAACTGAAAAATGGCAATTAGCAAAATGGCTGGTGTTTCTATTTTGTAGCGTATGTTTGTGTTGAAGTGTTAGTTATTTGTATACCTGTTAAAAATGGATTTGGATGATAATCAACTTAATACTTATTCATTCATACTTAATATAGGGCACTCACTCACTTGGAAATTCTTTATGGTAGTATAGTCTCAACCTGTGATCTGTGATATTACAAGACTCTTTTAAAGTAGCAGCACTATAATATACCTATTTTATTTATTTAAAAAAAATCACAATTACGGTATCATTACCTTGTTGATTGACAGGGAAAAATCATACAAGTTTGTTGTTTAGTGTACAACTCAAATAAAAACCTTCTTTGCCCTCTCCTCTGCCTTCAGGCATATCTGGAAGGAAATGCAGGCAAAAAGGATGGGTTTTTGCTAAGATAAGTAAAATATGACTGAAACAATCCTCATCATATGATTCCAAATCTCAAAATCTTTACAGTGCAAAAGAGCAGCAAAGTGAAGCAAGGAATGATACAGTGTTGTACACATTCCAATATTAAAAGGCTGTAAAATGACCTTGGAAACATCACTGAACCACCGCGGCACACTCGTCTGGCTTCGGTGTCTGCATGCTGCAGTGCCTGCAGCCTCGGTCCTCTGTGAATCACGCAATCACAATAAATATACGGGTGGACTACACGCACACGCATACGTACACGGTCGCTATGGCTGCAGAACACGAAGCGCTAGTTCTAAAACAGGCTTATAATTTAATGAAATCTGTTTTACGCTGAGGAAGAGTGCTGCGTCAGGGCTGGCAGGCATCCTCCTCCCACGCTTCTCAGCCCCCCCCCCCCCCCACACACACACGTACACAAGCAAACAAACAACTGTTGGTACCCATCTATTAAAGAATAACATCGGACTCACAACCTGACTAACGGAATAACTTATTTATTTTTTTTAATTCAGAAAATTATCCAATGAAAACCAGTCATTGCTTTTGAATTGGGGTTCAACAGAATTATTTTTCAAAAACACACATGAAACAGACCTGGACAACAAGTGACGGTACTCCTAGAAAAGATTGATGAAAAATAATTTGACCATAAGGCCATATTCAGCCAAGGTGTGCTTTCTAATTTGTAATCAGTCAAGTGGCATACATTCTCAAAATAATCGCCTAAATAATTTTTTTAGATATCACAAAAAATGGAACGTACATATTCTCAACTAAATGAATTATTTCCGTAGTATATATTTAATGCATCGTTTTAATTCCAACGCTTGCGCTGTCGCCATGTTTTTTTCATACTCGCAATGCATTGTGGTCTATATTAACCTGGTTGAGTGAACATCGATGTTCACTACTTTTCAGAGTGCATTGTGGGTAATTTTTGCCCTACATTTTTGCTCCCTGGACATTCGGACACCCCACCAAAATGGAGTGACCCGCCACTGCTTTCTGTAGTGACATAGTGTGTACCACACTCAACATGGACCAGAGGAAGCGGAGGACAGAGTTGTCTCAGGAGATTAGAAAAACAATATAGACAATCATATTAAAGCTAAAAGCTATAAAATCATGTCCAAGCAGTTTGATGTTTCTTGCACTACAGTTGCACATACTCTTATTGAGAAATCTCAGATCCATGGGACTGTAGCCAACCTACCTGGACGTGGCCACAGAGGAAACATTGATTACAAATTGAAAGATGGATAATGTGAATGGTACCAAAAGAGCCCACACCGATCTCGCACCATCCGTCGTTGTTTGAGCCAAATTGGATTTTAAAGGAGATGAGCAAGGTGAAAACCGCCGTTGAAAATACATCATTAAAAAAAATCGTCAAACTGCATGTTGACAAAAGGGTTTGGGAAAATGTCCCATGGACAGATGAGACAAACCTGGAATGAAAGGCGCATCAGCTCGATATAGATCACAGATGCAAAAATGAAGCATGTGAAACATGATGGAGGCTCTGTTTTGTTCTGGGGCTGATTTGCCACATCTGACACAGTGTGTCTTGACAATGATATCTCAAGAGTATCAAGGTATTTTAGAGAGAAATGTGCTGCCCAGTGTCAGAAAGCTTGGTGTCAAGTCACAGGTCATGCAAGATTTGCAACCACATATTGATACAAAGCATACAGCTATTGACACCCAAGAATGACTAAGAGCAAAAGCCCTGATGTAAATCCTATTGAACATCTGTGGAAGAAGCTGATACATGTCAACTGGAGAAAGCACTGTTCAAACCTGAGCAGTTTGCTCATCAAGGGTGGGCCGAAACATGCACCTGGTGAGAGGTGCAGAAGCCTAATTTAAAATTACAAAACTCGTTTGACTGCAGTAATTGTATCAAAAGGTAGTGCAACAAAATATTAATTATTAATATATGTCCAAGCCTGCATGTTTTTTTTTGTGTGTGTGTGGAAATAATTCTGTTAAACCACACTTCAAAAGCGACGACTGATTCTCATTGGTTAATTTCATGAATGATTTATTTATTTATACTTTTGTCAGATTTATGTGATTTTTTTGTGACCACAGTTGACCAACTATTTACTGTATGTATGGCATCACGAAATGCCGATCGGCTATGCCATGCACTAAGTCCCTCCCCCAGTCTGTTGCCAACGTGCCATGGCAGACTGTGTGCAAAAACAAATAACCAACTGTAGGAAATGTTTCTATTGATTTCTTGTGATTTTTTTTATGCAAAATGACAATGATTTCATGATGTCAGAGTGAAATAGATGCTGAGGTATCCTTGCTGTTGGCTAGACTAGTGCATATACTGTATACATGTATCATTAATCTATCACATAATCCCGTAAATGTCATATTTTCTCAATTACTGTGCTGTTCCATTAGTATGAAAATAAACTGTCTATTTAATTTTATCCAGGATTTTGGCCAAGCAGCTATCAATTAATTGCATTCACTAATTTTCAAGCCACAGAAGATCGTCTCGATGTACCTGTAAAATGTGATGAAATGTAAATTACATTTATGCATCTTATTATTATAGTTATGATGACTATTGTCTTGCGTTTGTGCCATTCTGAAAGTGTCTGGTTCTTAAATATCAACACTGTCAACATCGTCTCTTGAAGGTGAAAGTCCCTGAAGGAAGGTGAACCATGAGCACATCTTTCATTGGCACTACTTATAGTATTTGTGGAGGCAAGGCTGAGGGTTCAAGTGCGCATGAGCCAGTAATATCTCAACACGGTCAGCATTAGAACATAGTTAATCATGTAAAAATGACGTAAATAATTGCTACCAAACTTTTTTTTTAGGGGTTGGTGCTTGGGTCAGGGAAAACCCAATTCAGTTTTGGTGAAAGTCCCGATTAAAGTGCATATCAAGGCATTTGATTCTATTTTGTTGTTGTCCACTTGCACTAAGAGAGGATGTTACCTATAGAGCGGATGTAGTTGTGTTGAAAAACTCTTTGCAATTGTGACAGTTGGCACTTCATTGGCATGTTCTAATACAAATGGACATTAGGATTGTTCACCCATGATGAATGTCTTCACTCAGGGTCACTTGTTTTTAACACGGGTTGAAATTACAAGGTGCCACGGCCTTGATGAGGTACAGTATAATGCGCATGCCCTGGATTGCAGCAAAAATAATTGAGTATGTTGACAAGACGTGTGGAATGTTTTTTTTTTCCTTCCATTTTTTGGTCTGCCCTGATCACTTTGAATCATATCTTCAATAAAGTGGAAGATGTCAATCATGCTTTAAAGATGTTACCAATTGCTAACAAAACAAACAAAACCGTTGGGCATTGTTATTGTTTTCTTGAATGTTCAATTGTAAGGATGTGTATCCTGTTAAACTGGACAGGACAGAGATTATAAGGCTTTTGTGTGCATGCGTGTGTGTATGTTTGGTTGACACAGCTGTTGCACTGTGTTTGATCAGGTCCCTTCCCCTCTGTCGAACTGGTGCTTTTCTATATTGTTCAAACCACTATCGGGACATCAGAGGGTACAAATGACATTATTAATGTCCCCTTGTGACATGTCCAGTTGTTTTGTTTTCAACGTTTTAAGGAGTGTTTTCATGTGATTTATACAATTTGGAGAAGTTCAATGCTGCATACAGTAGGTCTATTTTCACCTGGAACCCAAACAAGACAATATTGCAGACTGCAGAGTAGGTCAAGTATGTGATCAGTGAAAAGGCAATCATGCTCTTATTCTTCCTCATTGTTGGAATGCTAAAGCATTCCCACTTATGTTGTGTCTAACCTTTATTACTTATTATTATAAGTATTATTATTATAGCATTTTATTCTCCTCACCTTTTCCACAGAGAAACAACTCCCACAAAATACATCCGATTTACACCGTTCGAATTTCAACTTGCTTCAAAAATTCACGCCTTCCTGGGTATTTATCGTCTGATTCCACATTACTTACAGTACTCGCATAATTTAACATTAAATACAAATTTTTCCCCATTCATTTTCAATGGGACTGACATGGAACTTTTTCAGTCCCACTTTCCACGCCCACTTTCATTCATACAACTTCTCATCATCACCAGATCTCTGATACTGCTCAGTGGGGTACTTGGTTAAGTCCTTTGCCAGTAACCAAGATGCCGCAGGTTCGAATCCCACCTCTGACTGTACATAGTAAATGTATCCATGGCAATTATGCTAAATGATTACATGCTAACCAACTGACTATCATATCAGGAAATGCATTATAATTTCACTGAAATTATTAAAAGCAAGTGTCCCCATTCAGTCTTGCTCTGCAACAGATGTCACTTTTCAATATAAATACACCATAAGCCATAACTTTGACCAAGACAAGTTAGGCTAGTGGTTTGGGTCTGGAGCTAAAGTGGCTGAGTGGTTACAAGAGAGGGCTGGTGATCAGTATTCCTGCGTTTGAAGCCAGCTTCAACCAATCTTTAACATATATGCAATATTGAATACAAATCATTGTCAAATCCTTCCACTATTAATGCTTTGTAATTTTCACTTAATTTATCATCCAATTTCCTTCGTAAGAATTAGGCTTAGCATTGAGCTTTCAGCATTCCCACGCAATTTCTCCAGAAATTGCACTTAGTCTAGTTAATATAGAATCTGAATCTGTACAGCATTTGCAATATCCCAGTATAGTGACTATATCAGCAAAGCTGTGAGGAAACATTAGCTTCAGAGGAGGAAAAGGGGGAACGAGTGACGGATGGCCCCTTTGTTTGCGGAAGTGTCTCATCCTGTGGTACTGGAGCTGCTAATTCTTGGAAAAACAAGTCACATTTTTAGAAACAAAAAAGTTGCTGGTTTAATTGTCCAGCAGAGACATTTGTTCTGG
This sequence comes from Vanacampus margaritifer, assembly GCF_051991255.1. Lineage (NCBI taxonomy): Eukaryota > Metazoa > Chordata > Actinopteri > Syngnathiformes > Syngnathidae > Vanacampus > Vanacampus margaritifer. The sequence continues at coordinate 17,111,165 of NC_135445.1, read as the reverse complement.
GTCAGTGTTTGGCTTTAGACTTACAGAGTGTTGTGCTGACAGAACAGGTTAAGACCCTTTGCGTCACTTAGTGAGAATTATACTGTACTGTGCTATGTTGGCACTATTCCAGGATCACCTCTCTCACAGGAGGTCAGATACAGTTCCTGTGACTCACAGAGGCCTGCTGCCCAGAGTCTGCCAAATCTTCTTCTCCCCTTCTTGCGCTTTCTCTGTTTGTTGCTATCAGCCTCTCCATTTGTTCTAAAATGAACCAATCAACTCTTAGGAAAATATCAGATAGTGTGTAGACATATTTTTAAGAGATATAGCAAGGACTTGAAGGGTATTATGATCATAGCAAAATTGCATCCAGTTCCAAGACTCAATGACTTGAAATGGATTAATCCTAATAAAATATATTTGGTTAGGAAAGGATTGAGCCATTTGACACTGGATTGTGCTTATTAACGTTGTGACTACTTTATTAGGGTTGCATGTGCAATTCAGGACTAATTGCTCCCAGTTTATCCCGTTGAATTTACCTCGGTGATTGCAATCACACTTCTTTGAATGAATGTCCTTTTTATAATAGTACATTTTATAGTAAAGTTGTTCTTGTTTAAATCATTTTGTTCGCCTTTGTATACAGCTCACATTTGGCATATTTATAAAAAAGCTAGTATGTATAGGCTTCAGGTGGCCTATAATGATGCTCTGCGAGTGCTTTTAAGAAGGCCACGATGGACTAGTGCAACTGAGATGTTTGTCTCTGCACGAGTGAGCACTTTGCAAGCTGTACAAATAACTTTATTGTATAGTTTTATTGGTAGACTGAAAAAGTCTCAAGATGAAATTTTGGTGTCACACACGAATATTGGATGGAGTGCAATTCGCTACCAGTCAAACATATGAAAACACACACGTCTTCTTAATGTATAACTGTATTTTTCTTAATCTTTGTATATATTTTTTATTTTTTTTAAGAGTGAACCCTGAGTCTGGAACAAAATTTAAATTGAATTGAATTGAATATAGCAAGCTGTAATCGCCTGTTTAGTGTGTCATTCTTTTTTTTCCCTTAGCCCAAGATTCAGTTTAAGTTTGTATGACAAGTGCTGTATTGTCACTGTAGGTTGTGCAGCATTGTGATTTAGAGCCTTCTTTCTGTTGCAGAAATTATGAATGATGTCATCAAGAAGGTGAAGAAGAAGGGAGAATGGAAGGTGAGAAGCTACGTTCATTTTGATACAATGCCCGCAGTAAGATTATCCTCCTTGGCCACAATAAAAGCATTTTAACAACCAACTATGTTCATAGATTAGAAAGTCCATTGTGACTATTGTGGCATCTCCATTCTGACTACCGATACATGAAATTGTGGTGACCATTGAACAGCCATCCCTACAACATTCCCAACAACTTCCATGTAATGTCCCAACAGAATTAATTATTATATACAGTATCGGTAGTTGATTTAGTTGAGCTCTGGGGTTGGTTGGAGAACAGTGATAAACAGATAATGAATACATCATTTTTTCACAAATAAGGTAAAATTGGATCATTTCTCACAGCACCCCTGATGATTTCTTATGGCTCACTAGGGTGCAACAACACCTTGGTTCGTAATCACTTGTCTAGGCCATCTTTATGTATAGCATTTATTTTTTTTGTATAACAAACAATGTGACACCGGGGAGGGAAAATGGCTCATTTGGCCCAGTTTAGAAATACTGAATGGTGTTCTCACTTTTGTTACTAGCAGTTTGGAAATGAATGGCTGTATGTTGCATTATACTGAACACTGACTACATGTGCATTGTTGTCCCACGAAAAGATACAATAATAACAAAAATGTGAGGAAAGTACTCATTTTTGTGAGACACAACAATGCCACTACAACATCCACAAGGATGTCCCTAAAATATCTCTAACACAAATATATAAAACCCTCAAACATCCTCCGCTATGAGAGTTCAATGTCCATCTGTCCCAGATCTCAACTCTGGGCTTCCTGCATGGAGTTTGAATGTTCGCCCTGTACTTGCGAGAATTTCTCTCCAGGTTCCTCTTACATTCCACAAGCACGCATGTTAGGTTAATTGAAGACTCTTAAATTGCCATTTGTTGATTTTGTCCTGCAATTGTATTGTGACCAGTCTGGTCAAAAAGTTTATCATCCAAAGTCAGCTGGGATAGGTTCCAGTGCTACAGAAAATGGGTGGATTGTCGTGTTATTGCAACTGTAAATGTGATCTCTCCTGTTTCCAGGCCCTGATTGTGGACCAGCTCAGCATGAGGATGTTGTCGTCTTGTTGCAAGATGACAGATATCATGACAGAGGGCATTACCAGTAAGTGAAATAACATGTTTGCATTTGGCACTGTATTGTCTGTGTACTTCTGCCAAGTGGCATGTCAACGTTTCTCTTTATCCTTTGTGTAGTTGTGGAGGACATCAACAAGCGACGAGAGCCTCTTCCCAGCCTAGAGGCCATTTTTCTGATTACACCTACAGAGAAGGTCAGCATGCACAAACTCTCTCCCCTCTTCTTTTTCATCCTACAATGGTTTGTCATGGCAATTCTAAACTACATTATGGTTTCACAATTCCCTTTGATTATGTTTCAGTATCACTAGTTCCAACTGATAAACACTAAACACATTTTTTTTTTTTACTGTTCTATCATATGATCAATCCGATTTAAAGCGGAGCAGATATACTACCCCATAATACATAATACTCATGTAATAGTAATGTATTGTATAAATGTAAATACATGAATATACAAATATAGTATGGTTGCTTCCGACATGCGTACGCAAAGGCCTCTGTCAAACCTCATGGCTTCTGTTTCTCCTTCCTCAGTCGGTCCATACCCTCATCGGAGACTTCAAGGACCCTCATTCAGCGAAATACAAAGCAGCCCATGTTTTCTTCACTGACTGTGAGTATTTACAAGATGGCTCAATTTTTTTCAGTTTTGCACTTCGTCCTACTGTGTCCAGTGTGATCAGTGAGGTACCAATGCATTTATATATGGGCAATTAGGCTTATCCTAAAGATGTGTGATCAGAATGACAGAAGACTTTATTGGCCATTCAGTTTTTATTGATCTTGCATCATTCAAAATTTTAAATCTGTTGCTACAGGTGTTGTCAGTTATTTACCCAAACTTTTCAGACTGAAAAACAAGGTTAAATGGCTGAATGTCACAAATGGATAACACTATAAAGAGTATGTCAGCTACAGTTAGCAGGGAGTTAACAGTTAACAGTTAACTGCCCTGTATTCCTACAGCATTCTAACAATTGTGTTCCTCTTCCCTCTAGCCTGTCCCGATCCACTGTTCAATGAGCTGGTAAAGAGTCGCGCTTCCAAGACCATCAAGACGCTGACGGAGATCAACATCGCCTTCTTGCCCTATGAGTCTCAGGTAAGCATTTTTTTAGTTTAGCCAAGTTCAAAAAGTGATGAAAACGAGTAACAAAGAGGTTTGTTCAAGTCCCTCTAATTCTTAAACTAGCCCAATGAGTTAGTAAAAATTAATCATAGCCCGTGTTATGTTCCCTATAGCTTGCCTTTGACCGTCCCAACTGTTAAAAAGATTATTAATGGATTCTTTTATAAGCAACATGAAGGAATTGTTGCAAAACAATGACCTTGTTCTGGTACAGCTAATCAGAAAGTGATTTTTTACTTAGGGCAGTTGATAGGAATTGGAAAGTTTTAGCGGCATTTATTTGGCTGTAAACAATCAAATATTCGGAGATTAGCAGGCAGATGGTGTGGATTAGACAGCGGTAAAGGACAGACAAGAATAGTACACAGGGACAGAAAAGGTGTCAACAAACCAGCAGTTGTTCACTGAACACAATGCTACTGAGTCACTAGACTTACATCATCACCTCCCCTCCCTCCTATTGTCTTTTCATTTCACAGATCTCACCTTCTTGCCTTTATTAGGCAAGACGTCTTTATATAAGCAAATTTCATACACAAAGTTAAACTCGCGTGCTTCACATAGTTACAAAAGCAACACTTTAAAGGCAAAAGAATTTCAGACATTTAAATGTAGACAAATAAAAAATAGTTTACTAAAATTACTAAAAGAACGCACAGCGCAAGAACATTATTTTGGAAAAATTAATGATAGAAATGCTGTAAAAGACCGTTATAATATATAGGTATGAGCAAAATCTGGATTTACACTTGGGGGTAATTTCAGTTCTGTAGGCATTTTATTGCATTTGTGAGCAGCATAACAGCTAAGTGCTGACGCACCATGCTTGCTTTGAACTCGGGACTTCAATAATTTGGGGCTTTTCCTCCGACAGAACTTTTGGAGAACTTTTCAATTTACCTTGGTAAAATTCAGTTTGCGCGTTTTTCCACCAACAATTTCCGGGGTAATTAAATTCCCCAGGGGGCATCCAAGTACTATCTCAGCAGCAGGGTCTTGGCTGGAAGTTTGATGGGGCAAGCTGCACCGACCAAGGCTGAGTGGTTCGTCAAATATGTGGATGTGTTGTTTTTACATCGGCTGGGCTCATCCTGTCATGTCTGGGAAGATCTGGCTTTGGTTGAGGGTCACGATTGGTCCTGAGTGGGTTCCTGCCCTTCCGCGGGTTGACCAATCCGGGCCCTCAGCCACTTGTGCCTGGCCCCAGGTGTGCCTAGTTACCCAATTAGTGTGGGTGTATTTAGTTCCCGTGTGGTGATCAGTCCGTGTGGGATCATTGCCGCTTGTCACGGTCACCCCAGGAGTCTTGTCTGTCACGGTGGTTTTGTATCTTTTCAGTTCCTTGTTTATTTTATGCTAACCAGTTCCTCGGTCAGTGTTTTCTATAAAATAAAGCACGCCAGTCTCGCCCGCACTCCTGCTGTGGTTCTCCTGCCTCCCTGCATTTTGGGTCCTCCACCTCACACGCCGACAGACACCACGCCGCTCCGTGACAGCAACGTAACACATCCAACCTATACGTCATCAAACTCATTTGAATCAATTACCGAGAGCTGGAAACACAATTATAAATTCCCTGCAGAACTTTTACAACCAAGAACTCCCTTTACCCAGAACTCAAAAATCCTGGGCTTGTTGGTGTAAAAGCAGCTATTGTCGTCTGCTGAACTCACAACCTACTGGGTGTATATTTCATGAGCATTTCTTAAATATATTTAGGACCGAAGCGATTCAATGATTTTTTTTTTAAACCATTAACATTACAGTATATTAAAATTTATTCTACAGGTGATTGGGAGCCAGTGTCAAGTCTTTAGAACTACAATATGTTCTGAGCTTTTTGTTCTGGTCAGAACCTAAGCTGCTGAATGAGTTGCAGCTGTTTGATGATCTTCTGAGAAAGCCCACTCCGAAGATTCTCTATTGGAGATAAAAGCATGCATAAGCTTTGTTTTGGTTTAGTTGAAGTACATTTTGGCTCATCTAATTATTAATTTGTTTTAGACAGTGACACAGCACCTTAACTAAACTGTTGTCACTTGGGGACAATTGAGAGATATACAGGTAGCTGTGTATCATCTGCATAGTCATGATAGCCGACATTGGCATTCTGAAGAATTTGATTCAAGGGTAGCATATAGGCTACAGACTGAACAACAAGGGTCCAAAGACTGATGCTTGAGGGACCCCACATGTCATGGCCATTTGATCAGATTTGAAACTTCCAATGATCACAAAATGACTCCTTTCCTCCAAGTAGGACCTGAACCTGTTCCACTTAATACCACCCAAGTTGCCAACCTGTCCAACATGTACATTATGTATAATCATTCATACCCTTCCAGCTCACTATCAACATTTATTTGGTATTTCTCCTTCATCTCATCTGGATGTTTTTTTTTCTTGACCCACAATGCTTTGCGCCATCCTGTCTAGTGTTATTAATTCAGAGTCAGTGATTTTCTGCTTCAGGCAAAGTGCTTCATAGCCCCGCCCACATGATGATGCACATTCCATTTTTGGATGAGCCAAGAGCGACATGGCAAGTGTTGGCCAATTGTAGCAGGACTAACAAGGGGACCCTTCTGTGCTGCAGAAGCGTGGTCATGTGACTGGGCAGTTGGGCTAGGAGACAGCAGGGATGGTGATTGATGAAGAGGAGGAGAGGAGGAAACAACATATGAGAGAGGGAAGGAAATAAGGCAAGGACATGAGAAGGCAGAAGGATTGTCAAAAAGACAGGGGAGGATAAAAAAAAAGTATGACAGACATTGAATGTTTAGGTTTCCTGGTTATTTTGGCCGTAGTAATCCCCCCGCCTCCATCTAGAAATCGAAAAAAAAATTAGTGCGTCTAGTAACTTACCCACCCCACCCCACCCCACACACCCTTACACAAGCATTTACATTTGCAAGCATTTAATAAACAATTCCTTAAAATAAAGGGTGCTCTCTTCAGTTGATTAAACACAGCATTCGGGTTTTAATATTGCAATTGTGCAATGACACCACAGTTATTTAGGGCTCAGGTAACGATCAATCAGGCCTCAGCTTGCGGATATCACATGGCCAAACTCAGAAAACAGGTGTTTGGTTGTTACGTGAACACTGAGCAACTGTGATATAATTTTCAGTTTAATATTAATAAGAATGCCATGTTTAGACTTGTAGGGTTTCGTATATAACATATTATAGTAAAGAAAATTTGAGGTTTGATCTCCCCTTTAAAAGATCAACCCTTTCAGCTAAAAGCAAATCTCAGTCTTTGTTTTGTTATTACCTGTGCGCAGGTGTACTCTCTGGACAATGTTGACGCCTTCCACAGTTTCTACAGCCCTCATAAGACTCAGCTGAAGAACCCTGTGATGGAGAGGCTGGCTGAGCAACTGGCTACACTGTGTGCCACACTGAAGGAGTATCCTGCTGTCAGATACAGAGGGTGAGCACAAGGGGACGCTGACATTGAACTACTACCATGAAACTACTAGCTTGAGGCGGTTGTATGACAATTAGAACCTTCAATGTTGATTTAAAATGTACAGTTTTGTGTAGTAGCGCCAGATAAATCACAGATGTCCACAGTTTCTCAAATGAGCCACATATACAGTAAATTCTGTACAGTATATTTGACTCTAAACACAGTCTATTTGGTCCCAGAGAAGAGAGTAAATTATTCAAAGTAAATTTTACTCAAAGTATATTTAGTGTGAATTTTCCTATATCCCATGAAAAAATATTATATATAAACTAATAAGATGTTTCACTCAGAAATTCTAGGTACATTTTGCAAGAAGAGATTTTGAAAATTATTATTTAATTTTTTTAAATTGAGGAATGAACTTGCAACCTTCAGTTTGGGAGACTGCCACTCTACCACCAGAGCCATGCCACTTTTTTTATTCTTTTATTTTTAATTTTACTCTCTGTTGTGTTTAGATGCTCAGATTTGTCTGGGCTTGTTTGCTAATATTACAGAGCACTAAAGTAATGAGATTTTATTTGATCAATTACAAGCCACTTATTGTTGATGTAACATGCAGTATTTGTGGAAATTATTACTGTGGGTTAGTGTTGCTGTAGTACAAGTTACGTAAGAAATGTGTCATTTGCATCATCTGGTTGTCCATATATCAGGGACTACAAAGACAATGCAACCCTGGCTCAGCTGGTTCAGGACAAACTGGATGCTTATAAGGCTGATGACCCCACCATGGGAGAGGTGAGTCTTCTTTCTGCCCTTTTGTCCACATTTGTACAAAGTATCTTTTAGGTATAATTTTCATAGTTTTCTTCTTAGACCCAAACACTTGTCATTCTGAAGAAACGACAGTGTGAAAATATTGATGATATCTTTTATCTGTACGTGCAGGGTCCAGATAAGGCACGCTCACAATTGATCATCCTGGATAGGGCCTTTGACCCCGTCTCACCTGTCCTGCATGAGCTCACTTTCCAGGCTATGGGCTATGATTTGCTTCCCATTGAAAACGACGTCTACAAGTACACCAAAATAATCGATTTTTTGATGCAATTAAAGATTTGTAATGCAAATGTTCAATTCTGGTTTTGCTCAGATATGACACGAGTGGCATTGGTGACTCTCGTGAGAAAGAGGTTCTTTTGCATGAAGACGATGACTTGTGGGTGAGCCTGAGACACAAACACATTGCAGAGGTGTCCCAGTGAGTACTTTTCCTAATCCTTCATACATCCTCTCAGCATTTCGAATACTGTATCCAGGAATATACCAACATGTTGTTTTTTTGGCATCAAGGGAAGTAACACGTCAGCTGAAGGAGTTTTCCGCCAGCAAGAGAATGAACACTGGAGAGAAGGTAACATGAATAATTAATTCATACATCAGGAATTGGACTAGAGCTCTGTGTTCCTCTTTAATCTTACAGTATTTGTTTAGCATACAAACATATTTTTGGCTATTAAAGATTAGCGACCATTGGCTCTTGTGATTTGATGTTGCTGTCTATTCAACAGACCACAATGAGGGATCTGTCCCAGATGTTGAAGAAAATGCCTCAATATCAGAAGGAACTCAGCAAGGTGTGCTTACATTGTGAAGGGTGGTTTGGTTTATTTTTTTGCTTGTTAATGTGTCAGTGCTAACTGGAAGTGTGTTGCGTTTTCCAGTACTCCACTCACCTGCAGCTTGCTGAAGACTGCATGAAGCATTACCAGGGAACAGTGGACAAGCTTTGCCGTGTGGAACAGGTGAAATGCAAGCATTTATTATATTTACCTGATTAGCTAGGATAAATCTCAGGGTTCTACTGTGCTATTGTGAGGTTTGTGGGTTCCATCCAGCTTGAAAATTGAGCTTTATTAGTTAAATCATGATCACATTAATATAGGCTGAAATGTGTATCACTCAGGGTGAAAGACGAAGAAATAGACACTTGGACACACAAGTATTTAAAGTTGTGTGTTGTAGGACCTTGCGATGGGCACGGATGCTGAAGGGGAGAAGATCAAAGATCCCATGAGGGCCATCGTGCCCATTCTGCTGGATGCCAACGTCAGCACATATGACAAGATCCGCATCATCCTGCTCTATATCTTCCTCAAGAATGGTACACAGTTCATATAGTATAGTATTGATCTCTCTCTTGCACACAATCTAATAAGTATCATCATTATTTTTTTTTAGGTATAAATGCACAGAACTACACTTAATAATATATAATGTACATACAATTTGTTTAAATCTTAAATTGTACTGTGAATGATGCAGTCCAAAATGTTCTTAAATCTTGCTTTGCTAGGAATGGCGGACATTGCAATTTAATACTAACAACAGCCAGTAGAGTGCAGACCTCTACCAAGATAGAACATCGGTCTAGGTGAAAGTTACATAGATATTGAGACAGTGATATATAATGACAGAATAATGATTTATAATAGATCCAACATGAACAGTGTATGCAACTGTTGATATGCATAAATGTATGCATTTGATGCCGATATAAAGTATATATATAATTTAACTTCATTATTTTTCATACAAATACATTTGCCACTTGCTGCCAACTGAAAATGACATCACAGGTGGGCAGTGCTCAGGTAATGACTAATCACGGCTCACCTGGGGTCTGGAATTGGTTATGTGACGTTCACAAACTGAGCCATATAAGGTCAGAAATCATGGATATTCTATCTAGATCCTAACTGTCTGGATTTTTTTTTTTGTGGTGTTGCATGGAGGCAAGGACTGCAGGAGTCTCAAAAGTCATTTATTTTCCAAAACAAAAAGCCAAACTACATAAAGGAGCAAATGAAAATACTAAAGTAACAAAGACCAACAATTCAGAATTCAAAGTAATGTATACAATTAACAGAATGAAACAAAAACACCAAGCATGACAATTGACAACAGAAACAATGAACCGACAAAGAAAGAAAGAAAAAACACAAAACTAGATTCAAGAAAACTGATAACCAGACAAAACATGAAACAAAACTACTGTAAATCAATCAAAAACTCTGATCATGATCATAACCAAATTGAAATGTGTTCTTTCAGTGGCCCAAAAATGACACACATAATGTGCACAAAGTGATTTCATATATAATATATGTAACATGTATTTTTGTCTAAAGGCATAACGGAGGAGAACCTGAACAAGCTCATCCAACATGCTCAGATTCCCCCTGAAGACAGTGAGATCATCACCAACATGGCTCATCTGGGAGTCCCCATTGTCACAGACGTAACGCTCTCAACTCTCTTCTTGTGTCTCATCAGTCTATGCCATACATTTTCTTCTACCGTAGTCTACTGAGAATATCATTAAATGCTAAACATACTGTTTATTTGAGTGCATGGACCATATGTGTTTTACTATATCTTTGTTGGTTTCCTATTGAAACATGAGCCTTTAAGTTTTCTGACACAGGAAAATTTACTTAGCCCACTAGAAAAAGGCAAATGAAGAAAAAATAGCAAGTTATTCAAAACATAGGAACAAACACATGAAAATAAATGACATATTATTGTCAGATATCTACCTCACTGTCAGAGGCTGTGGGTCCGAATCTCGCATCAAATCTTTCTGTTTGGAGTTTGCATTCCTCCCTGTTTTATTCCTCCTTCTGGTTTCCTTTCACACTCCATAGACGTACAGTAAATGCTTGGTTAATTAAACTCTCAAAATTGCCCATAGGTGTGACTGTTATTGTGAGTAGTTGCTTTCATGCACCCTGCGACTGAGTCTGACTCCAGTGTCTTCCCCTATTTCGTTCACAAAGTCAGTAGTAGAAAATGGATGGATGGTTATTGGATATATTGTAAGACCCCCGGCTAAATTTTCAGATAATTTCACTTTGGTCAAATCACATCCCTGAAGATGTGAGTTTGTCAACAGCAGACCCATTTGCAATAGTAAATGGCGTGTATAATTGTAAATCACCATCAGAATAAAAATGAAATGCAATCCCAAATAAGCGCATAATTTGATCTAATGGTGCAGGTATAATAAAAAGAGCAGTGGGCCAAAGACAGAGCCCTAAAATTGCACGATAAACAGGGCCTCACAGCAGCCAAACAAGATGTGAATTTGTCAACAGCAGACCCATTTGCAATAGTAAATGGCGTGTATAATTGTAAATCACCATCAGAATAAAAATGAAATGCAATCCCAAATAAGCGCATAATTTGATCTAATGGTGCAGGTATAATAAAAAGAGCAGTGGGCCAAAGACAGAGCCCTGTGGGAATCCATGTTTAACTCAACACAAAGAAGAAAACATAATATATATATATATATTTTTTTTACACACGTTGAGATCTCCTGGACAGATAAAATCCGAACCGATTCATTAACCAGTTCTGAGAGGTGGTTCTTGAGCCTGTCTAATATGTGGTGATCAACTCAATCAAAAGCAATCAGCACGAGTAAATAGCAAAAGAGCAGCTGTTAAGAATCTAGTAGCAGTTGTAGGTCATTCACTACATGGACAATTTGGAGTCATCAATTTACTTAACATGCATTTTTTTGTAATGTGGGAAGAAGATGGAGTGCCATAAGGAAAACCCATGCAAACAAAACACAGGGAGCGCATGCAAGCACCAGGCCCAGATTTGAACCCCAACCTTCAGAGCTGCGAGGCAGATGTTGTAACCACTATTTCCACTGTACTGCCTATGAAAGAATTATAAAAGAATACATAGGGATTCAGAAAATGTTTCCCAGTGGATATAGCATAATGTAGAGTACAACTGAATGATGGTATCATGTTTCACTATTGCAAGCAGTGCTATTAAAATTAAAGATGAATGTATATTACCTTTTCTCAGTCAACCCTCCGCCGAGGCAAGAAATTGGACAGGAAGGAGCGAGTCAGTGAGCAGACCTATCAATTGTCCCGCTGGACACCGCTGGTCAAGGACATCATGGAGGTGTGTTTATATGGAACTTCAGAATGAGTAATGTTTTTAATGAAGCAATTTGATATGATTTACATGCAATAACAGCTTCAAAATCAAGTAGTTCACCAAGGGCCAAAGAATATTTGCGTAAGGTTTTTATCTGTTACTGTTATTTCAAACAAAATACACCAAAAGCTACATTCATTCATTTTGCATAGAAATCTCTTATATAAAATAAAAAGTAGCTCTTAACTGCTTTGATTTGAGTTTTATTTATTACATTAGCATTAATTACAGTGAGTCATCTAGAATTGCGCATCATTATTTCTATGCATTTACCTTGTGTTCCTACTCAACGTATTAAATTAATATATTTATCTGATTGATTGGATTTAATTATTGAGTGTTTGTCTGTTTGTCCCTCTGCAGGATGCCATTGATGATAAGCTAGATACTAAGCACTACCCCTACATCTCCACTCGCTCCTCTGCCTCTTTCAGCACCACTGCTGTCAGGTACACACACACACACACACACACACACACGCACACAAATATGCATTTGTTCACAACAAATGGCAGTGAAAGATTAATACTAATTTTGGACAGGAGACGAGGCCTAGATCAATATTTGAGAAGTCGGCATGTAATGTGCCCACATTAGTGACTGGAGGGTCACACTAACCAAGTTTGTGTCGATTTATTGTTTGGAAGGAATAACACTGAGAAAAAAAACAACTTGAGTTTTAATTAAGTTTAATTTCAAACTATGTTGCTAAATATATTGTTGAATTATTATTATTTGAGTGCTCAACCTCTTGTATTGGACATCATTGAATTGTGCAAGTGTGGGCTACCCAATGTTATCGTGGGGTTGTATATGCTGTATCAAGTGGCATCAAAGCACCACGAATCACCAACAAAGTAGTATACTCGTAAAAAAGATGACATGCTTGTGCTCCCTGGCAGTGCTCGGTATGGACACTGGCACAAGAACAAGACACCCGGAGAATACCGCACCGGCCCAAGGGTCATGGTCTTCATCATTGGGGGAGTGTCCTTCAGCGAGATGCGCTGCGCCTATGAGGTCACACAGGCCAATGGGAAGTGGGAAGCCATAATTGGTGAGTAGTGCAAACGGGGAGGGGAGGGGTTGATTCAACTTGAAATCATGACGGACTGACGATGACGGATGTGGCCCGGCTGCTGGCGAATGATGAATGACGGACCGGCAAAATTATAGTCGCGCCCACCCCTGCGTATGTGTGTTCCCCACTTTATTGTATCTTTCTGTGGTTTGATCAATGGGAGTAATTACAATTAAAATGTTACCTTTTTGATCACTAAAATGAAGTACAAGTATTCAACTGCACTAAAATAAGTAAACACTTTTAAATACTAATCAGAGCTATACTAAATAATACCAAAACATTTTTGTAGGATAACTAATACTGACAATCAAACAGGCAAGAATATCAGGTCTATACTTGTGCCACTCTAGTATATAGTTTTCAAACTATACCAAGGGAGCCTCATGCGGCTCTTTAATCCCTCTCCTATGGCTCCCTGTGGATCTCTTAAAAACATTTTTTTTTTAAATGTGTATATATATATATATATATATATATATATATATATAATCTTTATTTTTAGATTTTTTATTTAGATTTAAAAAACAAATCATTGAATATTCCAAAAAAATGTCAGTCCAAAATTCTAAGTTGACAGAAAAAGAGGGATGAAAGGTAGATGAAAAATTGTTTTTAAAAATACCTAAAAATGTCCAAAATGTGACCATAACATTTCCAAAAAGGAAGAGGAAAAGCAGAAAATTACCATAAAATGACCATGAAATTGCCAAAAATGTCAGAATTTCATTTTTTTAATGCAAAAAAGAAAATATTCAAAAAGTAACTATAAAATGTCCAAAAACAAAAGAAGAAATCCCAAAAAGTACCATCAACTGTATAAAAAATTGCTCAGTCAGAATTTTCTTTCTAAAAAAAAAAGGCATAAAAGAAAACAAAAAGTAACTATAAAATGTCCAAAACCAAAAAAAGTCCTGAAAATTACCATATAATATCCACAAAATTGCCCAAAATATCAGAAATTTATTGCAAAAAATTTGTGAGTTCACAATCTCTATAGAATCCATCTTGTACCACTCCCATTGATTTCCACCGATACGAACCACTGGTGGGTTTGGACCAATCACAGAACGACATTGTATTTGGAGGCGGAATAAAAACAAGAAGCGCCGAAGCCGTGGGAAGAAACAAACCAAACATGGCGACACTGGTGGACAAATGCGTGGACGCTGCAATTAATTCTGTTTTCGCCGAATTTGTCTCTTGTTTCCGCATATCAACATCGCAAAACCAACAACATAAACTCAACGCCATGATATCAGCTAGTCACAACAGTCGAATGTCGATGACTTTGCCGTGATTGGTCGAAACAAAAGTTAGGTAGACGTGCACACGATTCTGCTTCGTCCAATCAGCTCAAAGTGTTTTACAGCATGCCCCGCCTTTCCCGAGCAAATCAACGCGGAGCAGTCCCAGACTGATATTGTGGAGAACTCCCTCAAGTGAAGCACAAATCAATCTGGCTTTTGCCAGGCTAGCAGAAAATCACTATTACAAATCACTAAAACTGCCAAGAACGTAAAACATTTAACAGAAAGGCAGAAAAGTCTGAAAATACATTAATAATAATAACAATAATAATAATATATTTTTTTAAATCCCCAAAACAGAAAACATGTAGGGGAAAGGTAGAATTAGAAGAAAATGTATCTCAAACTATTGGATGCTGCAAATTTTTCCGTTATAGGGCAGCTCTAATTAGCTCTTGGGCGCTCAGTACATTAGGCTAACACTATCACACAGTTTCGTTGATCACAATGTTCAAATCTTTTGTGGCTTCATACAGATAATTTGATCTTTATTTGGCCTTAAACGGCTCTTATAACAGTAAAGGTTGCTGATCCATATAGTATACAGTAAATTGCAAAGTTGGACAGTTTAGTCAAACAATCACACTAAAATGTTTCCAGCAGGTCTATTTTGTGTGTTGTGTCCTACGTCATAATGTCCCTCTGGACTGTTAATTTGATGTTTTAATGCTTCTCAGTGCTGCTCTCTTCTATGTTCCTATTTTGCTCTGCTTTCGCTCTTGTCTTTCAAAATTGTCTTTAAATCACAGCTTCGCCTTGTCTTTTTCTGTTTCTCTCTGTTTTGTGCAAGTGACAATGTGTGTGTGTGTGTGCGTGTGTGTGTGTGTGTGTGTGTGTGTGTGTGTGTTCTGTGAGCAGTTACGTAAATTAGTGTGTCTGTTTGTAAGAACAGTTGGTTGCTAAAAAAAAAAAGAAAAGAAAAGAAAGAAAATAACCTGTTTGTTGTAGAGAGTGGATGAGGGCCTTGGCATGTGTTGAAAGACGAGTGGTGAAGCCACCTCTGTTCCTCCTACAGGTTCCACCCACATGCTCACCCCCACCAAATTCTTATCGGACCTGCAGCACCCCGACTTCCGAGAGTCCACTAGGGTGTCCTTTGAGGACGCAGACGCCTCAGACGAGTGAGGCAGAGACAGATTGGGAGGGAGGGAGAGAGAAATCACACAGAAAAAAGTAAAGGCAGCCGCTCAAGAAGCCCTTTCTGAACTTCAACAGCACAAGGGCTTCCTTGTTCTTCTTTTGAATCACTCAGTAGTGTTTTATGTACCTCCACCACCTCCTCCTCTTCGTGACCCTCAGGGATGGGTACATCATGGCCTTTTCTCACTGCATGGGCCGCTCTATCAGGGTCTACTATAGCCTCAATGTCAGCCAACATCTTTGCTCACTGCAGATAAATCATTTTGGCCGTCTAAATCACCATCTTTAGAAAATGAACTATTCCTAGAAATGTTTCAAAGTTGATGTCATTTTCTCAATAGATGCTGATGTGCAATCCAGTACAAGAGCTTTATCAACATTTAAGACTAGCGACTACTCTTAGACTGTACACAGGAGTCCTCTCTTCATGACGGTCGCGACATACAACATTTTAAAATCTCGTACAGCGCGATGCATAAAACTATATCATCACGTGCACAAAAAGGTGCGCTTAGTTACTGCTGTACTTCCTGGATATCATTCAAGTGTTTTCTATCTATGACCGTGAAGTGTTTGTCTTACCAATATTTACTGTAAATAAGTTGACTTTGCGCGCATAGGTTAGTGATAGCCTTATGAAGAAATTCTGATTATGTCACCCCCATAGGAACGGAACTCAATTGTAAACTGAGGCCCCCTGTATAGATGGGGAGCGTAACAACTAGTTAACTGTCAGTTCTGAAGTCAACTAATGTTCATCACAATCTAGTCTAAACATGTCATTCTGATTAATATTGTGTTTGTGAAATATGAATTAAGCAGCAAAATCCATCTGCTTTTATAAGTCTCGTGGGGGGGCGGCCATTTTTGCCAAACGACATCAAAGTTAGTCAGAGCTCAGGCAACAACCAATCACGGCTCACCTCTTTTCTGAAGCTGAGCCGTGATTGGTTGTTACTCGACTGCAAGTGGCAAAATGGCCGCCCCTTGAAAGTGAATATAAAGGGGTAGATTTTGATGCTCATATTGCAATAAACACAATATTATCAGAATGTTGTGTTTAAAACTCATTCACTGCCATTGACGGATATTGACGTCAAAAATTCATTTGAACTATTTCTATTAGTTAAATTTTTTTTCCACTTTTGTTAACAAGAGTATGAAAACCTAGAAAAAAATTGTTATACATTTAGAACAGATATAAAATTTATGATTAATCATGGGTTAACTATTGAAGTCATGCAATTAATTACAATTAAAAAATTTAATCGCCTGACGCGATTAAAAAAAAGAAAAAAAGATTATTAAAAATTTGTAGCGTCAGGCGATTTTTTTTTTATTGTAATTAATTGCATGACTTCACAAGTTAACTCACGATTATTCACACATTTAATATCTGTTCTAAATGTACAATTAAAAAATTCTAGGTTTTCATACTCTTGTTAACAAAAGTGGAAAAAAAATTAAACTAATAGAAATAGTTCAAATGAATATTTGACATCTTTAATCGTCAATGGTAGTGAATGAGTTAAAGCAAGTGAAGTAACAATTTCATTGGCCAATATTAGCCCTTTTAAATTTACCTTTAAAGTAACCTACTTTTTATGTCTTTGCTTTGTTTTTAAAAGTCTTTGGTTATTTTTTATCTTTTCATTATGTGAAGTATGTTTAGTTACCTTGTGTATGAAATGTCCTTTCCTGAGATGATGTGGTTCTTGGTGAGCAAACAATAGTGGAATACCCCATTTTGTTTGTGTATAACTCAAACACCAAAACTGAGCATTATAGTCTTTGTACAGATAGATTTTGTTGATGTAGCTCTGGTGCTGGATATCATCATCTTGTTCAAGTGTACCTGACGTATGCAGCGAGTCAAAAGTTCTTCATGCAGAAAACGTAGAAAGCGGATGAGAAACCTCAAAGCAATTTTGCCTGCACAGATACATGTGAATTCAGAATAAAGGCTATATTAAGATCAAGTGTGCGCTGAAGAGCGGCCATGCCTGAGTAGGTTGTCCAACCCCCATCCCTGCTGCCTCCTATCATCTCTGCTGGGTGGATTAAATCGCCCCTCGATTGTATAAAGGCTCACCGTTAACCGTTCACTTCAGATTTAATCTACCCCAAGATCCATCTTTATTATCACTTTGTTGACTGTGTTTATTTTTCTAATGAATCCTTGGCCACAACAATCACCTTGATTTCTTTCAGGACATGGTTGAAGTTCATTGAAGGAGATTCTCCTTACTCCCTTGATGTTGTCTTGTACTATCATCACATGCTCACATGGCCGACGGCTCGTCAGCAGAGGGCGCGGTTACATATGACCAATTTGGTGATAATAATGGAAACACAAAAATGTCATTTTTCTTTTCGTCAAGGATTTCCTGTTTGTGTGTGTGCGCGTGTGTGTGTCTGTGTGTGTGTGTGAGAGAGAGACACATCTCTGCTGACGTAGCGTGGCTATGTAGCATTGCTCCACCTGATATGCTTTAGCAATCTAACTATGACACTTAGCAAATAGCTGCCATTGATGCCAGGTGCTGCTTAGGCCAAATAAAAAATAAATCACATTTACCACTCTCAAATTAGAAATTTTTCATGCCCAACAGAGAAGCTCTCAGGCTCACCAAAAAAAACAACAAAAAAAAACAGACCGAGGAAGTATTAGGAATAGTATTTCGAGATGTGCGTGCACTGTTAGTACCCCTTTGTTAATGAAAGAAAACTGCACAGTGCTTATAGTGATTTTCAATCTAAAAAAATTAACGAGACTGTTAATGGAAACAATGGGGGGAAAAAACACAATTTAAAAGCAATTGGAAAGAAAGGACTGATATATAACATTCTTTTTTTTCTCTATGTGTTTTTTTTTAGTGAGGGGGAACGTTCTTTGTGCACTCACAGAAATATTTCAAGCCTAATTTAAGATTTTTGTAATTTTATTTACATGACAAATTCCCATTTACTTTTTTTAAAGATAATTTTAACACAAACCTACCAAATAAACCTTATATGATACATATTCATTCATCTAATAAATAGTCCAATATTAATAATAGAAATATTAACAATAATAAATAGTCTAATATTTATATTAAATGCATACTCCTCAGGTTTCTGTATTTATTATTAATGAAGTATAATTCCTGTAAAATAATAATATTGAGAGTATTTATTTAAAATACATAAAGTATATTGTTTGAATTGCATAATAATCAGGTCACCTATACACAAAACACGATAAATATACTGCTATGTGAAAAACACTTAGGTCCATGTTTTTCATTTTTTACATTTTTGGGGATGAAATGAATGCAGACGTCCCAAAAAACGCAACAAAAAAAAACAACCAATAATACTTTATTAATACTAAATACATAAACCTGAGGATTATGCATTTTAAATAAATAGGCTTTATTAGACTAATGAATATGTATCATATAAGGTTCATTTGGTAGGTTTGTGTTAAAATTATCTGGGAAAAAAAAAGTAAATGGGAATTTGTCATGTAAATTTTTTTTACATAAATCTTAAGCTAGGCTTGAAATATTTCTGTGAGTGTGCGTGTGGTTATTTTTGGCCTATACAGCACCTCATGCCACTCGCCTGTTTAGACTTCCCAAGTGCCTTGTGTGTACAAAATAATCAATTCTATTTTAAGTTTGCAAACTCAGGTAATTTAAATGAAGCTAATCAGTAGTCAACAAAGGGTAAATGCAGTATCCTATCCTGTTGTTTTAACATTATACAATACTGTTTTTAATATTGTATATAATTATTCCATCTGACAAACATGCATCCTTGGAGCAAGTCATAAATAATACTCATCTCCATGCCAATAACATCTCTACAAGGATTATATTGTCACAGCACGTCATTCTCATCCCTAACGTAGCCGCTAAAGCGATATCATTTCCGAACAAGTTTTTATTTATGGTTTCTCAGTCGGCAGTATGTCTGCTCCGGCGCATACTGTCTTTTACATTCAACACACGATAATGGCCATCACCTACTTACAGCAAGTATTTGTGTTTGTTTTGCGCTTTAGGTACAAGAAGTCAGTATTGTAGTTAATTACTAATTAGTCCAAAGATTGTTTGTTTCTTGGGCACAAAAGCAGCATGTTTACGAGTCAAACAATCCCAACCAAAATCGGAATTGATGCTTCTGTGCATTTTGGTCATTTTCTAGCATTTTGTACAAATAATTGAAAGTTAAAATGCAGCTCTGCAGTAGAAACAAACAACGTAAGGACAAACATTGTGTGTCGTGAGGAGTAAATCAAATGGTCGAACCTTTTTCGTTTTAGAAACAAAAAACTTTCTAAGCAATGATGTGTGAACCAAATTTGGCAAGATGTTTGCTTTACTCCACTCCTGCACCTGTCAAGTAAAAAAAAAAGTGTAAAATGTGTCTTCAGCTGTCTTGAAAGTTCATCTTATGTTATGAGCCTTTAATCCCCATGTACAGTAAGCATTCCCAGCAATTTGCATATGCTCATAATGAGTTGTTAGGCTTTATGCCTCTAAAGCAACAGAATGTAATATTTCTCACCAACATGTTAACTGTTATGTAAATCAGTGTAAACATAAGTTAACCTTCTCTCAGTAAAACAAAAAATATTTTTAATGGTCAGGTCAGTACTACTGCAAATGTGAATCCGTTCCCAACTGCTTTGCCTGGATGAATAAAGGTTAATAAGATGAAAGTATTAAATAAATAAATAAATAATAAAACTGTAATTATTCGTCAAACAAGTATAAAAAATAAGCTAACCATTGTATATAGTAAAATATTACCTAGTATAACTTGGACAACACATTTGGTGTCACCAGTGTATAAAAGTCAACTAGTCACATAACTTCGGGTGGACACAGTTCTAATTGTGGGGGATAAACCCTGAACATTGCTTCAAAAAGCAAAAAAAAAAAAGTCAAACATGGCCTATGGATGCAACAAGCCCTACTTTTATCTAAATGAAGCTCCTCAACTTATTTCAACATAGTTCATTTGCACCAAGGTGCCACAAGAAAACGCCAAAGTAATATATTTATTGCTTTGGTGAAACAGGCGTGAGTTGATTGTAAATTGTATTCTTTGTCTTTGCTTTTTTGAGCTTTTTGAAACTTAAATTGTATTTTAATTCCTCTATGAATCGTCAGCTAGTATCTATTTAGCTGATGCAAATGAAGTAGTTGTAAGATGAACGCAGTGATGAACAAAAGGAATAACAGCAGAAAGTAGCATTTCAGTTTTTATCTCCCTGTTCAACAAACAATACTTTTATAGCAAGAGCTGAAAACACATTTTCCCTCTGTGTCTATGCTAAAGCATATATCCAACTGCAGGCTTTTTGTGTGTTTGTGTATGTCCTCAGGATCGACCAACATCTTTACCCCCACCAGCCTGCTGGAGCAACTCAAGGCCATGAACAAACCAGATGAGGAAGTGACCAGTTAAAAATCCCTCCATCATCCAATCTCTCTGCTCCTTACTTCCCCCCTTTACAACGTCGACCGTTCCTTTCTTGTGTGTGCATCTTGCTTGACAATAATAATAAAAAAGACATCTAAGATGACAAAAAATATATATGTTTAAACAAAAGAGTAAAACAAGTATTCTCGTGTTTTGCAATGGATGCAATGAAAGAACCTGATTTAAATATCCGTAACAGATACATTTCAAAGGGGACATACTAAAATGTAAAATGTACTGTAGGCTATCAAACCTGCTAGAATATGTCAAAGGTAGATCTATCCTTGCTGGTCACCTGCTTAGTGTCAGTGTAGTGAAAGCAAGTGGAGGAGGGATGTGCCGTTTGAGAGGTTCAAGTTGTAAAATATAGCATATCAATCAACATGCAATATATAAATATATTTCAACGGAGATGAGTCGCCCCTGCTGCCCATTTGAGATGTTTGTATCAAGTAGCATGCTTGGACTTGTCTGGACTGTTTACTGTGTTTGTATCCCGTGTGGAATTTGGGAGCTAGCTGTTTTTGTTTTGCTTTCTCCTAAAGATGTTGTGTTTGGATACTCTACTGAAAGACCTTTCCGCTTTCAAGACGTCCGCTGAAGCATCCGCCGCGCAGCTTGCGACTCGGCACATTAGCTCAGACTATGCAAATTCATCACATGGATGCTTTTGCCGTGAGGTTACGTTAGGTTATTGTTGTTGAGCTGCCACCTCCATATAGCGCTCACAAAGAGGACTTTAATGAGAATGAAAATTTCAAAAATTTTATGAGAAATGAGAGATAAAGGTAGAGTATATGATAGTAGCGGTTCTGTTGATGATTTTGAAAAGAATCATCCCTCCTCTGACTGCCAAGACTGTGAAGTATTCAATTGCTACCCCACTCCCCCCTCCTGCACCGCTGACAACGCCATGTTTTAATGTTGAAAAAAGCCGTTGCTTGCTAAAATCTCTTTCACGAAGGCCTCTTGTATTTCAGTATTGTATCCCGTCAGTCTTCTGATTGCTTAGTGACGATGTTTCATTGGCTCGTGCACTGTGTAGTTAGTGTCGTAATGCCATTTGTTGCTGTTGAGCTTCTCATTGTTGACTGGTGATGTTTCAGCATGTGAAGTAGTGCTAACTTTCCTTTATTAAATGCTAATAGGACGCCACTGTATTTGCAATGTTTTAGCTGTAGCTGTTAGTCGGAAACAAACGGGAAAAAAAGAGAAACATCTATATTTTCTTTGCCTGATTTTCCGCTGGTGCAATGTAAATCCTCTCCAATGCTGAATGGCTTTGCAAGAGTAAAAAAAACAACACATTCATTCATTTCCTCCAGCTCTTTCTTCTTCCCCCAGCCAAACAAGTTGAATATTGCACTATAACAAGTTCTCTGTGTTGCAATCGCTTACTTGTTTATTTTTTGTATTAATTTGCTCTTCTCTAGGATTAACTGTCAAATTGCTTGATTTCTTTCCAAATTATTTATCTAAGAAAAATATCAGCACATTAAGTCTGTCCTCAAACTGTTTAACTTATTGGGAATGAATGTTTGCGAGTGTTGAAGCACAAACAATACTTCCGTGTGTAACATATATGTACTAAGGCTGTTAAATAAATTGGCTTCCATTACGTTTAAGACTCTTCACTTATTGGTCATCCTTGCTAAATAAACAATTAGTGCACAGCAAATCAATGTTAAATTTCCAGTGCTCGATCAAATATGCAGTGTTATTTTAACACTGTTAGGATAAAAATTTACACTGGCAGTAAATTTCCTTGAGTGTTGGGTGGATGTCAAACCTGAATAGCACTACCTTGAGTGTTAAATTGACCACACCCTCATTTCCGGTGAAGGAGAAACTTACCAATTTTTCAGCGCGCTGTCGACTTCTCAATAGCGATACATCCAGATGTTGTTGGAGCAGCGTGGCTCAGTGGTAGTCTTGCAACCCTGAGAGTGTGGGTTTGATCCCAGGCCATTGTGACTATCTCAAAGTACCCTTCAGCAAGATACTCATCCCCCAGTTACTTGTGATGCTGCGGGCCATTTTAGGAGGAAAAGCGCGCTATATAAAGTATTAAACTCTGCCCCAACAGACTTACAAGCGCTAACTTCTGTTAACCAACAGCTATATATCTGACAGACAGACCCTAGATGTGTTCATGTACTTCCAGGTAGCTACATCAGAAGAAGATAAGACTTTGTGTCAATAGACACATTTGCATCATGGCTGTCATAGAAACGCTTACTCACTAACGAGTCTGGAAACAAAATGTTTGTGCTTCATTTTGAGCGTTACTGTCTTCAGGATTGAGCAACAGCAAATCTTTTGTAAAAAGGACGTAGGAATATACACCAATGACAATTATTAAGGGTATTTCATTTTATCAACGTAAAAAGGAGCCCCCCCCCCCTTTTTTTAATGACGCTTTTAATCACAAAATCGTGTCATGTAGATATGGCGAACCCACGTGGACAGCAATGTATCTGCACCTTCTCGCTACATAGTGAATTGCAGTTTTCTGTATTTGTTGCTGTATTGTTCGCCCCCACCCGACGAACAAGCACAAGATATTTTCCCTCAATCATAACCACATGCAATATACCTGGCATAATATTACCAAGCATAACCTCCAGACTTTCAGTCTAATTAAAAAAAGGACTGGAAAACAACGACCACCCTTTATATGATTATATGGCACTATTTTAAATGTACGCACACTTTTAAGTAAGTGTTTTATTGTAAATTCCTCATTTTAGACTATAAACTTGACTCGTTGTTCTGAACTGAGAATTAAGACACTTCAGTATCACACCACTGTTTTAACAGCTAAACAATTTAATTTGTGATACTATCCTGTACACACCTCCAAAATGGCGTGCTTGTTTTATCACAGAATTATCAGACATTTTTTGTCAGTCATTCATATAAGTACGGCATGAGTCTTTTAAGGGCAAAAGAGACAATTTAACCACTTCATTATAAAAGTAAACATAGTGAAATGGCAGTGCTCGGTATAGAACCAAAAGTACTGTTAATCTCCCCAAAGTTTGTCAACAGAAACCGTTTTGAGAAGAAAAAAGCTCCCATAACTGTCAGCATAACTTTTATTAGGCATCATAAAGTTCAGTTTTACATTCAGTACAGATTACTTTTTACAATCTCAACAGAATAGCGGCTGAATATGTCTTTAAATACAAAAGTATTTACAAGTGTGTGTCAGGGGTGCACCACGTGTTCTAAAAAATATATTTAGTAAAAGCCCCGACCCACAGGTCAATGTAAAACATGATATTTAACAAAGACAACTCTAAAGTTCCTAAAGCTCTCATCGCAGTTCAACTCGTGGATGGATGGTGTTCATTATTATTTTTATTTGAAGCCTCCATCACCGTCACCATCCGCCCTAAGAGTCCAAGCAGTGACTTTGTGTCCTCCTCCATCCTGTGCATCAGATCTCTACTAAACTGGAAGAACCGTTCGTCTGACCGCTCCAAAAACTCCAACAGGCCATCGCTTGGTCGCTTCCTTTTTGCTGCGTACACAAACAATTGAAACAAACAAAGTGGGTCCTCATATCACTGTTCCCAGTAGCACCCACAAAATTAAGAAACCCAACTCGCCAGTTATGTGTCAACAATGCTTCTTACCCCTCTTGGTTATTGTTGAACTTTCCTTGGAAGTGCAGGAGGGTGAAGGTGAGTTAGATGGAGGAGGTGCTAGTAGTGGTGTTGCTAGTGGTGGTGGAAGGCCATCACTGCTATCAACCAACGACACCTCAGCAGACGAACCTAAAAAAAACATAACAATGGTGGTGAAAAGTTTCAAATACAATCAAGTGACGTTGGCCTACGTAGTTCAGGTGTCGGACTTCCAGAGCCATGATTGAAACTACTACTATAAAAATATAAAATCAATAAAAAAAAAAAATGTGTGCATTATTTTAATCAACCAATAAACTGATGTAGTCCACAAAAATATTTTCAACTGATTTACTGTTCATGACCTTTGACAGCTGTACAAATTGTACCTCTTTTGGCACTACTTGTTGCACTTATTTTTGTATTGCAATGAAGGGGTGGGGGTTCATCAGTGTCTGCAACAATGGCGTGGTCATTGGTGGACAAGCCTAGAAATAATCAAATAACAAAAACGTTCAAACATCGAAGACCAAACCAAAAAGACTGAGTGCAGATAGATTGAACACAAATGGCAAACTCTAACGCTAACCTGTTCCGACATCCGCTTTTGCACTTTCCGTCAGGACGGAGGGTGAAGTTGGGCTGCATGGAGGTGGTGGTGCACCAGTAATAGCTGTAATCATGTTGTCCTCATCGGGCAAATCTAGAAAATAACATCCCAAATAAGGAACGGTGTTTGAATGTGCTCTGTGTTTATAACAGTTTTGTTTATTTCTAGTCTTTTCTGTTCTTTGGTAATCAGTAGAAACAACATGGCTTGAGTTAGTTCACCAAAAACACTGGTTTCAGGCTAAAATCTTTTAGACTTGTTTGTTTTCTAACATTTATTAAGGTACAATTTATATTTCAAATTAAAGTGAAATACATATAATGGACTGAATACACAAAGCATGTCTGCGTTATGTTAGGTGGCATGCTAACTTTTGACGCCATTTTAACCTTTGCACCAAAATAATGAATATACCAAATAATAGCATAACCCCATGTTACCACACATGTAACAATATAGTTTATTTTCAAGTCAGATGTTGTCCTAGTAGGTTGAAACATATTGACAGTCAAGTGGAATGTGACCTTTCCATCTGAAATGTTCTTTAAAAATCTCTTAAGTTTCATTTTTATTTATTTTTTTTATTCCTATATTAAGCATAGCATTAGTTTTTAAACTGTGCATAATGGCACAGTAGCCTACAATAATATTGATGATGACTGGAAACAAAATAACCACGTACACTCATATTATAGTTCATAAACGTTTTATATTTTATCAATGACACTATAATTATTTCACATTTTAATGTATTACATTATAAATGTTCAACTATTTAGCAATGAAACCTCTGCTTCTTTGTCGAAGAGCACTTTTTAATGTTGGCCATTATGGTTGCGTGACGTTATTAGTACAGAGGTTTCTTACCATTACCAACCCCTGCAGATGGGTCAATGATGCTCTCCAGTATAGCAGTGGCAGGACTGATGTGCCCATTCAACGAGGGTGACTGTGAGTTGCCGAGCACAGACTCCATCATTTCATAAAATGGCATTTGTGCCAGGTCACTGCGATCCAGGTACTTCTTCTTGTCCCTGTATTCCATTTTCAGTTTCTTTAACTTGTTGTTGATCTGTTCCGCGGTTCGGATGAAGCCAGCACTCGCCATCTCCAGCCGAATGAAGTCGATCAGCAGCTTGGCCCTGCCCCCAAAGGCGATTCTGGACTCAGGTGACGACCACAGTGCAATGAGACAGCCCGTCTCCTCCACGGACCACTCTTGCTTCTGCTTCACCGCTATGCTTCGCCCTCGGCTGTTGCGTCTGTGGCCGTATATGGCTTCCATCTGACCGAACCATTTCCAATCGCTTCTGTACAAACTGCCGCGGTGACCGTGGTCCTTTATGGCTTTGTAGTCACTCTTCATCTTTTTCAATTTTTCTCTGCAAGTCTGAGGACTGCGGTCAAACCCGTGCGTGGCCATTTGCTGGGAAAGTTCCAGGTAGACTTTTTCAGTTCGGGCTCCGTCCAGCTCTTGCTGTATTCTTTCCTCAGCCACTAATTTCAAGAAAAGGGCTACCTCGCTTTCTGACCACCGAGTGAACTTTCGTTCAGCCATCATACTCGTATAATAACAATAAAATAATCATCTAAAACAGAGCTTGTATAAAGATGGAGGTTTACACTCGGCTCTGGCGCTTCTTGTCGCACAGTAATGTTGTAGGGATGATGTTATTGTTCGACCAATCCGGGACTATTACGTCATATGCGTCCGATGTCTGCTTCCTTCATCTTTGTGTTTAACCGGTTGGCAAACTGAAATAGCGCATTACCGCCACCCAATGATCTGTAATGATTACTGCTTTGTCTTACGATTTTAGCCATCGCAGCAAGAAAAAACCTCAGTTTTGTAACAACTGTTTAAAGTCATGAGACTGTTGGAGGGTGGCTTCGGTTTTGGAAGAGGAAATCTGTGCAGGGACATTCTCACTAGCTGAAAAAACAGTTCTGCACGAAAAAAGGCATAAAGCACAAATGAGAAATTGTGTCATCACTCATCATAGATCAAATGTCTATTTCAAAAACTTTTCTTTTTTGGCATAAATCTGATTTCATATTATATACATACGGTACGGTAGGTTTTCTATATATAATAGAAAGGTAGGTATCCTACTTAAACAAAGATATAAAAAAACTGTGGTATTGCGGGATGCAGGATCCTCACAATCATTAACTGTACATGAACATCGAAAAAAGACGTGTGGCTCAGCGGAAGCATGCAGGGGCCCATAACCCAGAGGTCGAAAAATCGAAACCATCCTCTACTAACTGTACTCACAATTTTTTAATAATTGGGGAAAAAGAAACGTATGTACACAATTACACTTGTAAAATCAGCTTTTAATTGACGTATAAGATTTCTTTTTTATAACTATAAATAACAAACGTTGTGTACTGACAGATTTTGACACTGATAAGTAAACCTCGTTAAAATCATTTGAAAACGAGCATATTATGATCTATTTTCAATGTACATGCATTGCCTTTGATGGGAAGTTGCCCCCAAGTCCTAACAAGGTGGCCAAAAAATGGGGTATTTATATTTACACTGCAGGCTAATTTTGTTTTCTGACCAAAATAAACTTGTGTCATCTTATTTTTTAAAAACTTTGCTAAATGATCAGACAACAATCAGTAGGCTACTTCACAAACTGTTCAACCTTTATATGGCTGTTGTATCGTTTAAAAAGTTTTAGGGCAACTAAAAAAAATTAAAAAAGAATGACAGAGAAAGTAAAATACAGGTAAAACAAAATGCCGATATAAACAATTTATCTTCACAGTAATATTTTCAAGTACAATATAAAACACTTGCATGTGAAATTAAGTGAAATTCATTTGTAGTCCAAACTATAAAGACACATGTTCACTCACCAGACAGTAAAACACAATTACAAATATGCTCAACCAAATGTTGCGTTATATGGCAACACCAGTAACACTAATTAACCCCCGCGACCCTTGTGAGGAAAAGCGGTCAAGAAAATGGATGGATGAATGGATGGATGGATGCAATGATCGACGAAAATAAACATTGTTCTTGCATTACATCATCATTAGCAGTGAACGCTGCAACGCTAAAAAACAGTTGTAAAAGATGTCCAAAAAAGTGGATCACACTCATTCCAAAAATCCATCCATCGTTAATTGTTTTGTAATGCTAAATGTCTTCTTTGAGCTTAAAGCTATGGTTTACACAGCAAGTCATATATTTTGGGGGCTGATGACAGTTTGTCCATTCGGCATGCCAGCACATCTGTTCAAATAACGACTATGCCCTCAAAAATTACATTTGGCCAACAGAGACCAAAGTTCCCTTAAAAACAAAACAAACAAAAAAACTTATAATAGGCAGCAATGTTAGCAAATTTGTCCGAAGTCAATTGGCCTACACCAGGCAGGCTCCATGAGCAGATGCACCGTCAGTCAGTCCGAGTTGGAGCAGGATTTGGACAGTCGTTCCAGTGAGCGCAGTTCTGCGGTCAGTGAACGCACCATGCGTTTTGACTTGACGTTTATCTCCCGCGCAGCCAGGAGGGCGTCATCCAGAGAGCGTTGCGGAACAATGCACGGCGACGTTCGCGACCTCTCCTCCTCTTTACTACTGCTGACCTTTGAGGGAGAGCCTGAGTTGTTGGTGTACACGTGGACGGGTTGAGGTTGGAGATAAAAGCTAAAAATGAGAAAACAGTAAGGAAAAACACATTTAGTGTGACATCTCACATGAATATTGTTAAATGGGTGCGGTGTGTGGGGGTCAGGTGGCTTACAGCAGTGGTGTTGGGCACATGGCAGGTGGTGCCGCTACGCTGGGAGACTCTGTTGGTGTGCAACTGGAGATTCTGGGGGTGTTTGAGTCTCTGCAACACTCTGTAGAACACAGCACATCAGAGAACCCCATTTTTTTTTTGTCCAATCAGATTTCAGCTTCTATGAGTTGCCACGTCAATGTAAACTTCCCAGGACTTTAAGTATTTCTATTATTATTATTTTTTATAATCAATCTTAATCAGATTTCAGATTCAATAAACAGCCAGCTAGAAGGCCTCTGATTGGTTCAGAGAGACTCAAGGGGTATTCATTGTGTGAAACCAGGAGAGGATGGCTGTCGGACATGATTGAAAATTCATTTTCAAGGCGGACTTGAAAAAAAAAAAAATTATATTAGAGGATAAGTGCTTTGTTTTGTTTTAACCTGCTAACCGATTTGCTTGCTCTGACTATACCATTCTATTTTAGCTCCACGATGAAGCAAAAATGAAACAAAAAAAAAGTAAGACCACCGTTCGCCTCACTGATTACACTGGGGAACAGTTTCTGTTGTGTTCGGCCTGACAGCCGTTTTGAACTCATTTTTGGGCTCAGAACCAAAACGGATCTGTTTTTCTCTATTGAGTTTTTGAGCTGCAAGATCCCCATTATGTTAAAAAAAATCAAGTAAATGTCTATGTATGTAAATAAAACACTAAGATGGAATAGTTTAAAAGTTTTGAAAACTAAAAATAACAGCATAAAACGAACATGGTTTCAAGGTTATGAGAAAAGCTGCTCGCTTTCTGTTTGTAGATATTGATCGTACTGATAGGTAGTTTATGGCTACGTTCACACTGCAGGGCGTGATGCCCAATTCGGATTTTTGGGTAAATCCGATCTTTTTATGTTCTGTTCACATTGCTAAAACAAATGCAGCATCTAATGTGAAAGCAACGCGCTCGTGATACGACTCGCATGCGCAAAGAGCACACGTCAAGTGACTTGCACCCAAAACAACGACGCCACGTTGCAGTGATCGCGTAAATGTTGTCCCGACTTACATCGTTTTACCGCCAGCCAAGCCAATGAAGCCATCGAGGCAAGCGAATTTTGTCAGTGTCATATGCAAATTTAGCTGTGCCAACGCACGCTACAGATTGGTGAACTGGTGGACTCGTTTCGCGAACGTGTTAGGAGTTCGATTCATGTGTCTTGTCAGCATAAATTATGCAAATTCAGCTGTACGCCTGCCCTCCTGGTTGGTGGACTGTTTTCACGCACGTTCCTGGTTGGCTGCTGTCCTCGGGTTCCTCGTGCGACAGTTTTGAACGTGCTGTTTACAAACAGCAACAGAAATCCGTCTGACTTATTTTTTCATCTCATGTCGCCAGAGTAGCGAGGTTGGAAGAGGTAATTTGGGGGAAATGAGGGGACACTCCTCGACCTCCTCATTTCATTGTGAAGTATACTGAAGATGACGTCGCGTCATCGCCGTTCGTGATGAATCATCTGCAGGGCTGAATTTCTACTGTCGCCACACGTCAACTTTATGCTTCATGTTTCAAGTGTGATTAAATTAAAGACAAACAAAAAATTAACACTGTTACTCAAAACAGCTTTGTATATTCACAGACGTCAGTTGTCTGCCTTCCAAGCACTCAGAATCGGATGCGTGGGGATGAGCGTTCACAGTGCAGAGCATCGCGTATATATCCGATTTTATAGCCACATACGAAAGAGGCCCAGGTCTGGTGTGGAAAAAAATCGGAATTGTACCGTTCACACTGAATGAAAAAATCAGATACTTGTGAAAAAATTGGGAATTGAGCTGCAGTGTGAACGCAGCCTTAGTTATCATTTCAAACAATCACAAAAGGTGCTGAGCATTCCCAGGATCAGGATCAGCATTTAGTTACCTGAAAACGTAGCTCCCTGGGGTTAAAGCAGTTATAAATAGATATTTGATTAGATGTCACATTTTTTAACTCATTCAAACCTAAAAATGTGTACAGAAGGCTTTGATGCAGCTTCTGACATGACGAGGTGGCCGAAAGCAATTGTAGTTATTACAAAAAAACGGCCAGCGGGTGGCAGCAGAGTATAAGAGATCAATCAGGGTCATGTTGCAACTTGCAACAAGCTCTTTTTGTCAGTGTTTTCAACAGGAATGTGAATATTAATGAAACTGCAAAACGGAAACAGATACAAATATACTTTTTTTTCTTGATGAAAAAAGAGACTCTAATCTTTATTTTGGTAGGTTCCATGTTTTTATAGTAATAGAACACAAAATTCTGCGGGCCTTGCAAAATCTGTCAAAATCCAGTAGAACAGCCGGGAGCGAAGGGGGTTGCTTCAGTGAAAATGGCTGCGAATGAATGAGTTTTAAAAAGGCCAATACCGACAGTTGTCAAAATGCTTGTTATAGTGTAATATTGGCCTGGCTGATGTCTATCCCTAATTAAATGTTAGATATATTCCAATAAGCTATACAGTATTTGTATTGTATTTGAGTGTTGATACTCGTAAAATACAATTATTCTTGATAACTAGCTCAGTTGTAATTGTTTGTTTGACCTCATTGCCTCCCCCTCACCTTGTTCATTGCTCGTCTTGGCATCAGAATGTCCACAATGACGACAGTGATGACAATGACAGGAACACAATTGGGCTAACTCTCGGTTGCCAGCAGCTGCTTCTGAGGGTTAAAAAGAGCCACAATCAAGTTTGACAACTCAAAGCGCATGCGTGGATGATGGGAGACAAAAGGTACGAGCTCTCCGAGGATGACACCATGCTGCTTACTTTCCGAAGATACTTTGTGATGTGACAAACACTGAGAACAAGGAAGAACTCCGCTTGTCCTGCCGTCATTGCCATCGGCACACTCAGTATGATCCCGCTCTGCGAGATAAAAAAAATCGGATGTCATTTCAACCGTTCTCCTGACTTGGTTATCAGTTTTTAAAGGTGACATATTCTTACTTATGTGCTGGACTTGAGCACGTGTGTGTGAAGGTTGGCTGTCATCTGTTGCAATCGATGTTTGAGTGGATCTTGACACCAGAAGTCGACAAGCCGAATTCTCATCCTCTGTCGCAGTTGCTGAAACATAAAAATCATCACATACAGACTATAATATTCAATGTTCCCACATTTATACATATATAGAAGAATTTGGGGGTAAATGTTGATGACAGAATGAAGTCATGAAGTGTTATTTCCGATAAACCTACATGTGTCAGGTGTTTGCTGTTTGTGTGTATTTCTTTTCCTGGCTGCACGCCTCACCACCTTCTCCACCTCGTTCCCATCAATCGTCCACTTCTTTCTGCTGCTTCCACTTACATTGCTTATGTGCTCTTGCGACCTAAACAACAAATGGACAACAAATTGAAATCATGTCCAGAAGGAGCCAGATGCTGAGCTGTTACACAAATACAAGCACGTTATACAGTATAAAGAACCTGGCTAGTCAGTTTATCAATGCTATAATGACAAGATTATACAATTGCAGTACTGTTCTTGTGGTCTCTTCATTGAGATGTAACAAAAACAGAAGAAAATGATAAAAGGCGGTGAAAATGACAAGAATTGAATATGCCAGGTGTGTCCAATCTATGAACCGGGAGCCATTTGCGGATCACTATCCATTTTTCATTTTTCTAATTACATTTGACATGGCCTACAAAGAAAGTAAAAATAAAAATAAAAAAAAAGGAGAGAAGGCTTAAATTGGGTTATATACTGTAGAGTCTCTCTAGATATGCAAAAATACAAATAAAGTAATTGCCACTAAAATAACAAGTTTGTCTTCAAAACACTGTGGTGAATGAATTCAAGTTAATTTTGCAAACAATTATCGTCTTAGTTATCGGTTATCGACACTTTCAAAATTATTGGTTTATCAGTATCGGTTGAAAATCGGATTATCGTGCATCCTAGTTATCACCTTTAACAGAAAGCTATTATGCAGTTTTTGAAAATAAAAAATATATAAACAACATACATTATAATTGCCTGCTTGATTTTTTTTTATGTTTAATAAATAAATAAATAAATAAATAAATACAAGCAGCCCTTACATTCCATTTGAAATGCTGGGGGGCGCGGCCATTTAGCTTTAGCCTGGCATTCTTTTTTGACATGGAACACCAATAAATCTAAACGAATTTTAGAAAACTAGTCTGCCTTTCATATTTGAGTTTTTTAACATTTAAATTTCAAGATTCTTAATTATGTCATTGTGTTCATTTGACACATGACGTAGCCTATCACTGGCAATGAAATGTTCACTGAGCTTTTAGATTTAAAAACAGGGAAATAAATAACAGTATTCAGCAATGAAAATAATATTTCAAAAATGAAACATCACTACTGGCAATGAAATGTTTGATGAATATTTTAATAAGTCATTATTAGAAACGCCAAGATAAAAACTGTCCCACAACGTCATAGAGCTGGACAGAGTGTTGCTGCTCTCTTGTGGGTAAATGTAAAATTGCATTTAGTGTGTATTTTATTTGCTGGTCAAAAGGGCCACACGCCATTCATTTAATGAGGCTTCGGGCATATAAAAATTTGACCACTGGCCACGTTTGGCCCGTACTTTGAGAAAATGAACCAACCTGAGGGGATGTGAAGTTCTGTGGTGAGTGCAGTTGCCTTGACTGGAATTAGTTACAGTAAGAGGGTTTGTCTCCCCTGTGTGCTTTGGCGTGGTGGACTGCAGAGCTTGACTTGAATCACTATGAAGAACACAAAGTTTAAAGTCACATCTAGGAGAAAGTACAATTGCATTTTTGCACAAAGAAATGATTCCCCTCCCCCCTCATTGCAACTCATGTCAAAGTGCAAACAATAAAGGTGCGGGAAATGTGAGTGCTGTATCTGTGAAAACACTCAAGACAACACACATAATACACACATGTGAGTTATTCCACACCAAACCATGCAGTGGGCAAGACACAACAGGCTACCTTTTATATGTAACCCTACTCATTACCAGCCAGGCCTGAAATAAAAAAACATGGAATAAGGCTTGTTGAAAAAAGGCCCTGTCAGCATTTCATGAGCTGTGAAGATTGATAGTGTACAAATAAATGGTTACAAAAGTCTTGTGTACAAGTGTCTGGAGGGATGCTTTGTTTGCACAGACGTCGTCATGGCAACTGCTGCGTCACACACTCACTTGTGAATCACCACCTGGCTGGACCTCAGTGTTTTACGAGAGTCGCCATGGCGATGACGCACAGCAGAGGAGGAGGAGCTTGGGGAGGAACGGGGGAGGGTTTCTTCATAGTCATCACCTTGTATGTCTTCAGACACAGTATGGGCTGGGGGTACAAAAGGCATCAGGTTAAATACACAGGAAGAGAACAAAATATAGCTAAGTCTTGATGTTTATGTTTAACTCATTCACTTGCAGTCATTTTCACTGAAGCAACCCCCTTCACTCCTGGCTGTTTTACTGGATTTTTACTTATTTTGCAAGTCCCACAGAAAATTCTGTTCTATTGCTATAAAAACATGGAACCTATGTTAACATTATTAACATTTTTACTTCTTTATTTTATATTTTAACCATGTTGAATTTAGTTATAGATGTGTAGAGCAGGTGAAATAATGTTAAACTCATTACAACTCGACCTTAACCTATCTGTTATCTTGTTTTTGTCTCAATTCCCTTTCCAGTGTCTTGCTTGAGAAAGTTCAATCTGACATACTGAGATTCTGTTTTGAGAAAGTGCACACTGAGAACATGTTTTGGCTAAAAGTGAAGAAAGTTTCATCATTATTCACAAACCTGTTGAAAACATTGGCAAAAAGAGCTTTTATTCAACATGTCCCTGGCTGATCTCTTATACTCTGTTGCCACCTGCTGGCCATTTTTTTTAATAACTACCATTGCTTTTAGCCACCTCCTCTTTAGTTCAGAAGCTGCATCAAAGCCTTCTGTATGCTCTAGCATAAAAAAAAGTGTAAATACATTTTTGAGAGTGAAAGTATTAAAAAACATTCATACGTTTATGGGTGTGAATGAGTTAATTATACATAATGCAGTGATTTTGAGGGTTTGATGCTCGCTGTTGACATTTATCAAACACCAGCTGTTTTCTCTGTGCCAGTTCTTAGACATGGGCTGGCTTAAATTTACTTTTTGTTATCAAATAGTCACTCCGCCATCTTCGACACACTCCTTCTACCGCACTAGTCCGCCCAGTTTGGCGGGGACCGAAAATCGCCGACAGCACTAAGAAACTAAGTTGCAAACTCACTGCTTTCACTGTCAGTCCTGGTTGAGTCTGTGTGATTGACCCACTGCCTTTGTTTGCGCTCCCTCAGAGCGGATCTCCTCACCGCTTGTTGGAAATATTCACTGGGTTCCACTGATGTGCGCTTGTGTGATTGTGAGGAGTCACGAGATGGTGTTGAGGTTCGGATCATCTGAGGCTTCACTGAGCTCACTTCTGCAGGCCCTGAAGCACTGCGAATAAGAGTCAAGAAAAAAATGATTTCATTGTCATTGCTTAGTGGTGTGTGGTGTCCTTGTTGAGGTTTATGGTTACCTACTCACCGCTTTGAGGCTCTGTAGTGGCAAGACCTGTGAGTTGAATCCCAAATCTGATGACTATAATCAGAACCAACAAAGCCGCTGTCTGTTCCTGGAGAAATGACCCCGTCCTGCTCAACACAGCACATATGTAAATGCATGCTAATTGGTCTAAATGTTCAGTGGGAATCCTTTTAAGTCAGCGGCTCACTGCTGACCTGAGAAAGGACTCTCCTTATGGCAGTTTGAGGTTTGGCACTTCTCTTCTCGGATGTACTGATTTCTGCCAGACTGCTCTGACTGCTACTGTAGGACTTCCTCATCTCCTTCCTTCTCCTGCTATGAGGAGCATGAGTGAGATGCACGGTTGAACTTCTGCAAAATAACACAACACAACATGAAACGTTATACAAAACATATCAGAGCATCAAGTGCATGCTTACTTATTAACGTCTGCAGCTTGTTCAGCACATGGTGTGTTGAAGTCGGAAGAATTCAGGTTAACTAGTCCATCTTCCTTCTTGGTCAACTCTTCTGAATCAAGCAACAAAGGCGTTTTTACAGTCTGGAAGGAGGGACAAACATATGGTTACATACTGGACATTTACTACAGATACACACATGTTTTTTGTTAGGACACTTGCAGCTGTACAAAGAGCTGGTTTTGAAAGTCCTGTGAACTGACCATAACAGAAATTTGACTGGCCATATATATAAGCATGTACTAGGTCATTTTGCACCATTAGTGCTGTGACCCCGATTATGTTTTTAAATGGTAAAAAGCAGCAGAAGTTACAGATTTGATGCCGCTCTGGAAATTTAGATCTGATCTCTAGAATGACACCCTAGTCCAGGGGTGGGCACACTCGGTCCTCAAGGGCCGGAGTCCTGCAGGTTTTGGATATTTCCCTTCTCCAACACATCTGATATATGATCAGTTCATCAGCAAGCTCTGCATAAGCTTGGTAACAATCCTGTTGATTAGAATCAGCTGCGTTGCAGCAGAGAAACCTCCAAAACCTGCAGGACGCCGGCCCTCGCCTGGAGGGCTGCTGTCCTGCAGGTTTTGGATGTTTCCGTTCTCCAACACAGCGGATATATGATAATATGCTCATCAGCAAGCTCTGCATAAGCCTGATAACGATCCTGCTGATTGGAATCAGCTTGTGTTGGAAGAGGGAAATCGCCAAAACCTGCAGGACAGGACATTTTTAATAATCTTTTCTTTAAAAAAAAAAAAAAAGAATAATTACTTTTAATTATTTTTTAATTTTTAATAATCTTTTCTTTAAAAAAATAAGTAATTTTAATTATTTTTAATTTTTTTTTATAATCTTTTCTTTAAAAAAAACCTTTTGTATTTTTAATAATCTTTTCTTTAAAAAATTATTTAAATACATTTTTAATAATA
Source organism: Vanacampus margaritifer (assembly GCF_051991255.1). NCBI lineage: Eukaryota > Metazoa > Chordata > Actinopteri > Syngnathiformes > Syngnathidae > Vanacampus > Vanacampus margaritifer. Next base: position 17,074,310 of record NC_135445.1, on the reverse strand, counting down.
TTTTCTTTTTACTATTTTTTTTAAATTGTAATTATTATTATTTAAAAAAATATATATTTTCTTTTAAAAAAAGAAAAAAGAAAAGAAAAGATTATTAAAAATTAGGGGTGTCAAGCGATTACATTTTTTAATCGTAATTAATCGCATGACTTCACTAGTTAACTTGGAGGTTAACTTGGAAAAACATGCGATATGTGATATAGCTGCTGGATCTAGCGATAGTGATATTATTGCGATATTTAACATGCACCTAAAAAAATTCCATTTTTATTATCTAATGAAATAAAAAAAAAATTCATGCAGCAAAATAAGCTAACTCAATGTATTCTTAGTTAATTAATACTAATTACCTCTTGATAACCAACTATTGGATGGCGGTACACATCTTAGTTAACGTCTGAGTGGTCAAATTCAGATAAAAGCATAAAATTCCATATGTAATTATTGCATATCATTGCGATATGCATATTGCATGGGCCAATATCGCGATATTGATAGTTTTTCGATATATTGTGCTGCCCTATTTCTTTCTTCAACTTTTATTTTATATTTTATTTTTATATTGACCCATATCAGCGCTCAGCCATTCCCATAATTTATTACCTTAATTAATGCAGTTTCTGTGCTGTGATGAGGAGGAAATCCTGACTGATCGACGGTTGCTGATTAACAATTATCATTACAGAAAATAATGTTCATCATTGTGGCTGTAGTTTGCAATGACGTATGGCCTTATTTAATTTAGCTACTTGAGTGACATTCATTTTTTATTCACTGCAAACAGCCGCAATGATGAAGATTTGTTTAAGTACTACCTGTCGAAAGATGTCAGTTATTGGGCGTCATTATTTTAAAGGTAACAACGCAGCACATAAATTACCGTACATTCCAGACAATAAGATGCTACTTTTTTTTAACGTTTTGAAACCTGCGGCTTTACATGTTTAACTCTTTGACTGCCAGACGTTTTCAGAAACGGGATGTCGCCAGTGCCAGCCGATTTAAGCATTTTGACTGATCTTTCAAGGTCCACAGAAAATGTTGTGTTAGGACTATGGAAACACACATACTACCAAATGAAAGATTGAACTCTCATCTTTCTTCAGAAAAAAGTTTGTTTTTATCTTATTCCGTTCTTCAGTAATCAACAATAGAAAATGGTTAGTTTCACCGAAATGCTCTGTTTTGAAACAAAAAGCGGAGAAAAAGAGCTTTTTGTGAAACGATGTTATTTCATGCACTCTAGTGAATTCTACACTTCTTTTTGTCCATGAATGATGCCACAAACACCTAAATAGTGCTTTACTTGTGTAAAACACTATCACCAACAATGAAAAAGTGTTTTTAGATTGCAAAATACGTTTATTTCCATTCAACAGTGTAACAATTTGACAAAACAATTTCGCAAACTATTTACAAATGTGTGCAACTGTGGTACTATTTACAAATATGTGGATGTTTCAAATACAGTTTTTCTTTTTGTAACGCTCCCATGCGTGCAAGGAGAGGGAGCAGGATTTGCACAACAGAGTAGTTTCACTGCGAATGTCCCTTTCGCGTGCAGACGTTACACTTTCTTGACGGCCTTTTTTTCCGGGGAATAGCAAGTAGCAGACTGTACCCACTCCTCCGATGAATATGCATTGGACTCGGGGCACTCTTCGTCGTCCGATTGAACGTCCGCCTGTGTAGAAGTGCTCAGTTGTGCTCCGCGTTTTCCGGTGTTAGCATCGCTAGCCGGTGAACCTTTATGACGTCGTCATAGCCACCACGTCAACGCTTCCAACTTCGGCGTCGACCTCGGAGTCACCATCATCATCATCGATGATGATCATCGTCGACATCAATGTGCTCTTTATCGTTGGTCGATGCCTTTTGTCTTTGAAAAAAATTCCCAAGTGTGAGCTGCTTGCAACCGGTCGCCATTGTTCGCTTCCTCAGCCATCTAGCTCCGCCTCAGGTCTTCTACTGCCGCGTCAATGCTTCCAACCTCGGAGTCACCATCATCATCATCGATGATGATCATCGTCGTCATCAATGTGCTCTTTAGCGTTGGTCGATGCTTTTCGTCTTTGAAAAAAACTGCTCGAGCGTGAGCTGCTTGCAACCGGTCGCCATGTTCTCTTCCCTTCCCCAGCCATTGTCCCCTCTAGCTCCACCTCACGTCTTCTACTGACGCCTACCCAATCTTGTCAAAAGAGAGTCATTGCTGCCATCTAGGGGCCAAAAATAGTCATTAGGCTAACTAGATCTGCTTGAAACTTTCACCACAGCTGGTCAAGACTTTCCTCCACCAGTTTAAAAAAAATAAAATAAAAAAATTGGATAACGTCTTTTAACGTCATTGGCGGCCCTCCGTAGGTTTTTACTTGACATCTTTTAACGTCCATGGCAGTCAAAGAGTTAAATGATCTTTATTTATGATTTTTTACTGATGAGCTTCATGTTGCCAATAGATTTTCAGAATTTCATTGGTTAGATGCAAGACAAACATATCCCAGCGGACAAATGAAACACTGAATACAGTATTAATATCAGTCATTTCCATATTTCAGTGGGAGGCTTGAATGATGAAATATTTTACCAAAAGTGGCCACATGCAAAACGAACTACTGCAGAAGTTTGGAAACTGGACAGCGTGGAGCAGTGTCAAAAAATCCACTGCAGTATTACGAACAGCTCAAGTTTGCCTTGCGATTTAAGTAACACTGACGGCAACAACCAAGAGAGACTGAGAACGTGTGTACGGAGAAATTTTGGGGCTGTTTGCTTTCCAACACTGAAGATGGCTGCTTTGCACCCGTGTTTTCATAACTTGTTGGGTGTTCTCTATGACAAAAGTAAAATGATGTCAAATGTAAATGGCCAGACATGTTTGATTACAAAATGGCAATCAGCCCCATATATTCTGAGAGAGATGGTGCAGGTCAGACACCTGCTGTAGACAGAGTATTACGATGTTACCTGTAAGTGAGAATCATCAGATGCAGATGATTTTTGGGCTTGCGGACAAAGAGAATAAGCAGAATCAGCATCACGGGACTTCTGATCCACTCTCTCTTTCAGCTCATCCATATGCCGCCCACACTGGTATATGAACTCCTCCAGCTCTCTAACACACAGAGGCAACATACAAATGTAATATTTGACAACATGTAATCCAAATGGAATCCATTCCACCTACCGGTTGGGGTCAAATTCCCCTTGCTCTGCCCCTTGCTGCTGTTGGTCCTTGTGTTCTTTCCTGGCTGACAAGTAGCCCTTTTCTAAAGAGTCCAATTCTTGATACAGTTGTGCAAGTCCCTAGAGAGAGGCAGCAGTTTATGAGTGTGAATGTGTGGAAGCCAGCATTTCTTCTGGAGGATTCCAAATTGTTATATCTCACCTTCGCCTCTTGGAAAGGTGTTTTGCTTTTTAGTAAGTCCTCAAAATGTTGGAGCTAAATGATAAAAAAAAAAAAAATACATGATGAAATGAAGAACTCATACATTAGCCAAATCACAAATGAGAAGTTGACAACCTGCTGGAGGAACTTATCGGCCTGTGAGTAGAGTGCATTTGCCAGCTTCGGACTGCCTTGGTGCTCCCAGCTCTTTGAAATGGAGGCAGATAAACGAAGGCCAGAGGAAGCTCCTTTTCATTGCACATATATGCATGGGAAGGAATGCATTCTTAGATGAAAATAATGGTGATTATAATAAATAATGTCTTGTCGTGCATGATGTGTTTATCTGTATGTATTTTTTTCCAGAGCTAAAACCATTTCATAATCATTGAATTAATGTCATACATTAGCACAGAGGTGAAAATTATGATGAATTTACTTAGTTGTGTGTTGGCTCCACTAGGCTGAGGAGAAACCAAGCTGGGCTGTGCTTTCTGAGCCTGAGGGAAGTCCAGCTGTATGAACTTTGAAGGCTCTACATGCACTTCTAATGGCATGACGTGAACAGGCTCTGGTTGCTGAGAATACAGATTAACCTTGGGGAGAAGGAAATAAAATAAAATGGCGTCACCTACAATGACACAATCATGTACCTTACATCAACTAGTCTCATTCATGCCTAACATTAACTGGTCAAAGGAGATTTTCCATTTCTTAATTTAATAAACCTGTGGCAAGATTAGGACCAAATCAAACATCTCAAAGTCATCATTAAAATATTTCTCATCCAACCACTTTAAAAGGGGAAGTCCACCCAAAATATATATTTTTAATAATATGTTCTATGCAGCCCCACTAGTCTAAATATATATATATATATATATATATATATATTTTTTTATCAATATCAAAAGGCGGCCATTTTGCCACTTGCTGTTGAATGAAAATGACTTCACAGTTGCTCAGGTCTCAGGTCACAACCAATCACAGCTCAGCTTCAGAAAACAGGTGAGTTGTGATCTGTCGTTGCCTAATTGTGCATTCGAGGAAGGTCGGAAGTTGGACTTATCCCAGTTGGTTTTTCCCAGTTCTGACCTGAAAGCTTTCGAGGCGAAAGTAAACAACCAAAATGGCGGATAGTGATGAATTGTTTTTTGTTTTGGTCTCCAAAACACATGACCTCCAGGAAACTTGCCTTCTCGCAATTTTGCTTTATTTATATATTAATTTTATTTCATAAGCATTCTATACAGTTCAGTAGTTCACCGTCTAATTTCATTGCGGCATACTGTCCCGTATGTTGTGTTACGTAGAGTTATGTTGAATATTTCTGAATAAAGAAAGCTATCTAATTTTATACTCGAATAAATTGGGTTTTACCATTCACGGTATGTGTTTCCATAGTGGTCGCCATTGTAGTGACGTCACATCGAAGTTGGCTGGTGAAGTCGGGGTACTTCCCCCCGACTTCGCAAGTGGGATTTCCGAGTTCAAGAGGGCGTTCCCGTACACACTTCCTGGTTTGAAGTCGGAAAAGTCAGATTTTCCACTTTCCTCGAATGCAGCATGAGCCCTGAGCAACAGTGATGTCATCTTCAGTCGACAGCAAGTTGCAAAATGGCCGCCCCCTCAGGTGGATAAAAACGTCTGGATTTTGCTGCATAACTCATGTTTCACAAATGTAATATTAATCAGAACGTCATGTTTAGACGAGTGAAGTCACATATAACCTATTATTGTCAAGAAATATTTATGGTTGACTTCCCTTTAACACCTATTATCCTCATTCGGGTCGCGGGGCATCATTTTTATTTATAGTTTTTATTTAACTGTGACAAAATTGCTATTGACAAATCTTTATTTGTAACACCCAATGAAATTAAAGTGGTAATGGAAGTAATCAATTCAAACAGTAGTTTAAAATGATCAAACCTTGGCTTCCAGCCGCAGGCGGTCAATTGTGTTCGCTGCCTCGGCATACTTAGTCAGCAGTCTGCCATGGTCCTCCTGCAGCCAGAGAACAAAAAACATGGATGAAAATAGACAGGTAAAAAAAAGTAGTCCTTTGCTGGACAACACCAAAACACCCCCGCCACCTGCCCCAAATAAATTATTGAATAAATAAATAAATAAATAAGACTTTTGGATCACTGTCAAGTATTTGGAATAATAAAAAAATAATAATACATGACTAACTGGAAAAAGACATATACACACTACGCTCAGAAAGGAACTTGAGGGCTGGCGATTGTACTTGGCACATTGCCCATAAAAGACTGTCACCCTTATTTCACCAATATGGACAAGTCCCGAGCTGTACCTGGAGCTGATCGAGCAGGATCCCAGCCTTCTGCTGGGATCGGAACTCTTGAGGCACGGTGCCGTTAGGCCCGCCAGTCGACGCTCTTCTGTGAAAGTTGAATGGTGGCTGAGGTCTGTCAGTTGTGTTCAGCAGAACTTCTTTCACAATATCAGCAGGAGATTTAAAGACAACAGGGGCCTCTGGTGTCAGAGACTTTGGAGGATTCTTGGAAGACCATCTGCTCTTGGGAGGCTTGTAATCCCCTTTGGGGAAAGAGACCCTCGGCTTTACCTTGGACAAATCTGGCACACAGTGACTTGGATAGGCTTTTCTGTAAGAACAAGGTGAATTATTAACAGACAATATGCAAAATGTAGAAAAGAGAATAAATAGAACATGATTGGTAGACAGTGGTGCCTTGAGATGTGAGTTCAATTCGTACTGTGGTCATGATTGTAACTTAAATTATGTTTTCCTATTGAAACGAATGGAAATTTCAGCCTTCCTCCAAAAATAGAACCAAAATTGTTTTAATATGCACTTTAATGAGAAAAAATAGCACCCCATAGCATTCATTGTACTTACAAACTACACTAATATTAAATACTGTAGAATGACATGTTTTTTGTCACACTACATCAAATGGATGCTGCTTCTTCTGGTGTGCCTGCCTTGGCCACCTTAGAGCAGTATACCGATGGACACAGTGGGCACTCACTGAGCAATATCATGAATGCCAGTCCTGCCTGGATGTTGCAGCCAATCATATTCCAGTGGAGCATGTCCTGCCTAGAACTCATTTGGGATTCATAATAATGATCCATTACTACAACTTCTCAACTCCTCTTTTCAGCTCATCAGCATGGCACTATATTAGTCATTCTACGTAGAGGATAAAGAATATATAAGACTACATGTCGCTCCTTTGTGTTCAATCAATTACTTATAGGGTTAAAGCACTGCAACATAAATGGGGTTTCCATCCAAATGTTTCAAACATTTTAAGTGAATTTTGTGAAAATGCACAAAACAAACACACAACTTATGCCTGTTTCCGTTCAGTATTATGTTGCAAATATTGAGGAGATGACAGCATATTAAAGCGTCTCTCTGTCACAAGATAGTTGATTGACTGAACAAAAGATTCATTTCAGAAATATAAAAAATTCTTCGTCCATCGTTTATTCAAAAGTTTTTCCAAAATTCACATTTTCCTTTTGTTGATACGCTGATAAATCCACCCCCTCCAAATGTTAAAAAACTTTTGGGTGAATTTTAGGCCCTTTTTTTGGTATTTCTAGTGTTTCCATTCAGGTTTATTTTTGCAATTCAATTTAACCTATAGATGCTAATTTGCATTTAGCAAGCAGACTGAAAGGCAACGCTATCTGACTGTAAACTTGGTTGTTGGTTGCATTAAACAGATTGAAGCCTGATTTTTATTTTTGGGGAATAAACTACTCACTAAGTGAGTTGACTTCACTGTCACCATACAGTGCTCCTCCCTCAAGTCTTTGCTCGCAAAAAAAATAAAAATAAAAATAAAAGGTTGGTTGTATCTCAAAAAGTCGTAATTTGTAGCCACTTGTCTCTCAAGGCACCAGTGTAGTTGAATCACCTTGATTCATTAGATCTCCTCGGAGTGTGACAGCATTCTTCCTTAGGTTTGTTATGAGAACTTGTCCTTGAAAGTGCAGCAGTTTGACAGGGCTGTGACCTTCGCGCCGGTAAGCGTGTGGGATTTTTAGGACCTGTCTTTGTATTCTCAATAGGTCGACCACTGTGGCGATTCGCTGTTAGTGGTTGAGGAGAGACAGCGTCTTCTTCTAGTTCTTTGTGTTCAGAGATTCCTTGGTGGTGAAGAGTGGGCACGCAGCTCTTGAGGCTGTTTGAGTCTGGAGGACTATCCGTAAATCCTGTAAAGTCTGGGATAGTCTTACATGTGATCCCTGCAGCGGCCATTTCCTCCAAAGTAAAATGGCACAGGTGAGTGAAAATCGGGATGGTTGGACCAGAGGAAGTCTGATATGTTGGGCACTGAGGTTTGCAATCTCCATCAGCTTCTACTATCGAGGGTGGAGAGTTAAAAAATTGGCGCTCACTGATGATCTCGGACTCTTCTTTGCTATTTTTGACTGGTCCGTTTCGCAAGCCCCACTCACCTTCTGCTCCAGCTCTCTCCCCCTGAGCCATGTCCGAGTGTGTGCCCCTCTCAGAGAAATGCTCTGCTTTTGATGTCTTCATCTTGTTAGCTTCGTCTACATTATGTCTTTGTTCTTTCAAGATGGAAATATCATCAGAAACTATATGTAAGGGGAAAAAAGTGGGGGGGGGGGGGATACAATAGACCAAAATGCTGTCAACAGTCTTGCAAATAATGCAATTGTTCCATCACTATTTACCAACAACTGTTTTGACATTGTAAAGCAGTAAATAAGCTGAAGTGTGATTATGATGAAAATCATCATTTTAATAGGGAGAAGCTGCACAATCGGTGGCTGACTAAATACTTTTGTGTCCCACTGTATTAACAGTCAACCCCCCATAAAATTTATTGGCAACAAAATGTTCTGTGCAGCCCCACTAGTCTAAATACAGTATTCCGGTTAATGTTACGTTTGTGGAATATAAGTTAAGAAGCAAAATCCAGCAGTTTTTAACAATATCAGAAAGCGACCATTTTGCCACTTGCTGTCGAGTGAAAATGACAGCAAGTGGCAAAATGGCCGCCCCCTGAGATAAAAACGGCTAGATTTTGCAGCATAACTCTTATTTCCACAAATGTAATATTAATCAGAACGTCATGTTTACACTAGAGAGATCACATATAACATATTATTGTCAAGAAATTATTAAGGTTAATCAAAACATCAAAAGTTCAAGTGTTTTAATGACTCACAAGTTGACAGCACATCCGCATCATCAAGCTCTTCATTGAAGATGTAACTGATCTCCTCAGGTGGCAAATCCTGCACCTCACAGCCACTAAGATCCTCCGGGCTAGAGGGTCCAGCAGATAAGATTCGATTAAGTTCTGCATTGCCATCAAGTTCCTGCATCTCATCCACCAGTGTCAATCCAATGATGCCATTCTCATCCATCTGGCCACTAAAGTCATCATCTTGTTCTTCCTCCTCGTCCCACTCATCATCTTCAGAGGTGGTGGGGGAGACGAATATTGGAGCTGGAGTCCAAGACAGAGCCCCTGTTTTTGTGTTCTTCACGGTCTCCATTCACGTTTACTGTGACTCAGCTGTGACCTGAGGAAATATTGCAAGCTGGCTCTTGTGCTCCCATCAGTTAGCTGGGTGCTGTCCGGCTGTGCAGAGGAAATCTTTGAATGTAACTCCTAGAATTTGAGAAAACACTTTTCAATGAATACCCATTAAAAGCACTGAGAAATGCACCAGTCTCCCTTTCCCTACAAGTTGATTATACCTTTAAACCACCACCAACATGGCGTTTTAACATCTCACTGCTAAACGACGCAGAGTTTGACAAAATTATAAGAAAAGAGTGGGCAGACTTTTTGGAAATAAATGACTCGCCAGACCTATCGCCATCTCTTAACTGGGAAGCTGGGAAAGCAGTAATTTGAGGTAAAATTAGATCATATTCGTCTTATAAAAAGAAACAGGATCAAAAATTAGAAAAAGACTTGGAAGATAAAATTAAACAACTGACGGATGAGTACGCAATAAACCCAAATAACCAAATATGGACTGACTTACAAAATACAAAAATACAGTTAGACGATATGCTAACTAAAAAGACAGAGTTTATAATACAACAATTGAGATACAACAACTTTGAATATAATAACAAATCAGGTAAATTTCTTGCAAACCAACTTCAACGCAATCGGGAAAAATCTCTTATAACGGCTATTAAAGGGACAACTGGTGAATGTACACAATCACCAGAAGAAATTAATCAAATGTTTTATAACTATTATCGTAACCTATACTCAGAAACTAACAAGCCTAACCCTGAGCATGTTGAGGCATTCCTCAGTAGCTTAAATATACCTCAGTTAACTACTGAATATAAAGATATGTTAGATGCGCCACTCACTATAAACGAGTTGTACAGTGCTCTAGATAGTATACCTAATGGCAAAGCACCTGGCCCGGATGGTTATCCGGCTATATTTTTTAAGCACTTCTGGTTAATGCTTGCTCCACTATTCTTAAGAGTAGTAACAGAAATCAAAACTAATGGTTACATACGCCCACACATGAATACAGCATCAATTAAACTTTTATTAAAGTAATAAAAAGACCCCACCCTTCCATCAAGTTACCGTCCGATTTCACGAATTAACACTGATATTAAAATTATCACTAAGGCTTTCACATCTAGACTAGAAACAGTAATCTCGACAATCATTCATAGCGACCAAACAGGCTTTATTAAAGATCGCCACTCTACTAATAATATTAGGAGGCTCTTTAACCTTATTAGCATGTCACAACGGCATGATAAAAAGGCAGTTATTATATCATTGGATGCAGAAAAAGCTTTCGACAAAGTTAACTGGTCCTTCCTCTTTGCTGTTTTAAATAAATTTGGCTTTGGGAAATCATTTATCCACTGGGTGTCAGTATTATATGATACTCCTAAAGCTACAGTTACTACTAATGGGATTATATCTCAGAGTTTTACTCTACAGAGAGGCACAAGACAGGGATGCCCACTGTCCCCTTTATTATTTGCAATATTTATTGAGCCACTTGCATTAGCCATACGCCAGGAAAGAAGGATTCAAGGAATTCACTCTGGGGTAACAGAACATAAAATGAATCTATATGCCGATGATATTTTACTTTATTTAGAAAAGCCTGCTATTTCGTTAGGGGAAGGAAGTATTTAACTTAATAACTAAATTCTCACAATTATCAGATTATTCTATTAACTGGACAAAATCAACACTTCTACCTATTACAGAAAATTCATGGAACCCTGCAAGCCAGGACCCACACTACTCATTTCCTGTAGGTAATTTAAAATACTTAGGCATAAAAATCTCACCTAAATTAACTGATTTAATTCATTTAAACTTTTCTCCACTTCTGAATAACATTCATAGTGACTTGGAGCGCTGGAATAATCTTCCTATTTCTCTAATAGGACGAATAGCCAACGTTAAAATGAAAGTTTTACCCAAAATAAACTATTTTTTCTCAATGATTCCATTTAAACCTACGGCTAAGTGGTTCCAGTTGTTGGACTCAGCCATTACAAAATGTTACTGGAATAAAAAAAAAAGCAAAGATTAGTCTATCTACTCTTCAGAAAAGTAAATCCAAAGGTGGTCTAGAGGCACCAAACTTTATGTACTACTATATAGCTAACCAGCTACAATATATCATTCGAGGGGCACAACCCAACAGAGATACTAACTGTTGGCTGGAACTAGAACTTCTAGATTTACTCTTTATTACAACATCGATTAAGCGACATAATTGTTTTAAAAACCCAATGATTTCCGCCACCCTGACTGCCTGGTGGAAGGCACTAGAAGTAACAAAAGCCCAAGTGGGCTCTCTCCCCTATGGCATAACCCCGACTTTCAACTTAACAATTAATCGTTTTATTTAGGTGTGTGGGAGCAGAAAGGAATTACACATGTCCACCACATCTCCTCAGATAATATGTTTATATCATATACATCCTTGCTCCAAAAATATAAAATAAAAAACAGATTTTTTTTTACATTATCTACAAGTTAAAAATATGATAAAGAAACAAATTCCAACACTTCGGGGTACGCTCCAACCGCCTGTTTTAGCTAAAGATATTACCAAGCTTTCGCCGACAACAACAAAAAAACTTTCAAAAATATATGATACTTTCATATACTGATAAAATGTCTTTACCCATCTCAAAATGGGAGACAGACTTGTCTATAGCTCCGGAATCTGACTTTTGGATTCAAGTTTGTGAAAACGCATTTAAAATGACAAAACACACAAATTTTAAACTTATCCAATATAAAATTATTCATAGAACATACATTACTCAATATATGATGAAGAAAATGGGACTCTCAGACTCCGACATTTGTCTCCAGTGTTTACAAAACACTACAGACACTTATTTTCATGCTTTATAGTTATGTACTCCGGTTATGTATTTCTGGACTAAAATCTTAGAAAAACTTTCTGCTATCTTGGACTGTAGGATACCTTTATCTCCAAACTTGTGTTTGCTAGGCGACCTAACAACAACTGACTTACCACATAAACAATTTCAATCTACACTTGTAGCCCTTACTATCGCAAAAAAAAACAATCCTTGTTAACTAGAAAAATAAACAAACTCTGAATATCGACCAATGGTCTAACGCTAACCTCCTCATAAATCACATTTTAATGGAAAAAATATCTGCCTCAAATAAAAACCAAATATCAAAATTTATAGAAACATGGTCTACGTATATATAGAATATTTCAACCTAATTCTGGTTCCTTAATTCTGGCTGTTAGCGAGAGCCACCACATTGTGATAACTTACATTGATGTTTCTGTATTTGGCGATTTGTAACTAATGGTTGTGTTTTTATAGTCAGGAAACCAGTTGCTGCCAACAGGATCGAGCAGATTCACCTCCAATGGGCACTAAGGGTTAATATTCGGATTCACTGCATGCCAGGGGGTTAATTCTAGTGCTGTCTCCCCTGGCTGGGCGTGGGCGGGTCTGCCCCTCTGTTGACTGCTGGGTGGCGGCTGCGTCTTGGCCGTTCCCTGGGTCTCTTGGGGGGTGCTGGGTTGCGGGGCTCTCCCTGGTGTCCGGGGTGGCGCCGCCCCGGCGTGGTCCGTCGCTCTGGGCCCGGCGGCGCGGTTCGGGGCCTGTGGTCCGCCGGGGTGCCCCGTGGTCCCCTCTCCCCTCCCTTTTCCTCCCCCTTGCTGCCTCTCCCTCCTCGCCTCTCCCCGCCTGTCCTCCGCCTCCCTGTCCCTTCTTCCTCGTCACCCTTCCTCCTCCTCTCCCCCTCTCTCTGCGGCCCTGCCGCTGCCTCCTGCCCTTCTTGTCGTCTCCTTCCCCCGTCCCTTCCCCCTCCCCTGTCCGCCTTCCTCCCCCTCCCCTGGGCCGGGGGCTCCATCCGTGGCCCGGGTCTCGGCGCTCCGGGGGCCGGGTGGCTTGGTGTTGTGCCCGCCCCGCTCCGGTGGACCTCCTGGCACCTCGGGCGGGCCCAGTATGCGGGAGGCGAGCCCTATCGCCCCGCCGGGCTGGTCCCACATGCCCGCCGGGGTCCCGGTGGGGTGGATGGGGGTTTGGTGGGCGGGTGCGCCTCCCTCCCCCGCCCGGTTGGGGGGAGGGGGGGGCGCTGGTCGCTCCTCTTAACTCACTGCACTAGTTTTGCACAATACATTTTTATAGACATATAGGGCACATAACACACCTGGGGGGGTGGAAACACCATCTTCGCCCTACAACTCCCCTCCAATTTTAATGCACCACACAACTGTGTGTGTGTGTGTGTGGGGGGGGGGGCATTGGTTGGGGCAGACCGCAGTGTAGAGCAGTGCTGCGGTCCCCTGTCCGTGCCCCCCCCCCCATTAATTTTTTTTGCGGGGGCTGTGGGCCGGTGGGGTTCCTGGCGGGCCTGCAGTGCCCCGTCCTGCTTCGTTGGGTTGGGGGCGCGGGCCGCGTTGGGGTGGGGGGCGCTCCTGCTCCTGGGTTTGCTCTCCGGCCGGTGGCCCCTGCGGGGACCGCGCGGTCGTCCTTTGGCACTGCAGCGGCCTGGGGGGCCCTGAGGTGTTGCGCTTGCCCTGTCCTGGCGGGGGTCGACGGCTCCCCTCTTTGGTGGAGATTTTCATGCACGCCAGATCCACCACACCAGCATCTATCGAAACTCAGACACAATCTTCCTCAGGTCAATGAATCGGTGGAGGCTGGTGTCTGTGGATCTCACTCTGCTTCATCTGTCCTTCCTTCCTTTCCTCAGTCTCTCCTTTGGTCTCTTGAGGTCTCCCTGATTTGTTGAAATTTAGATGTCTCTGGGGTTGGTTGAGGACTCTGGTTGGTGGCCTGGTGGGTGGTGTCTGGTCGGTGCTGGATTTCACTTTCCTTTCTTTTCTTTGGTCCTTTCTCGGGTTTCCTGATGGCCTCACGACTGGCTGGAAGTGTTCGGTTTAGAGAAACGGTATGGGATTTTTTATATTTTTTATAGGTTTTAGGTGAACTAATGAATGCACGCACGCACGCACATACACATATTCACCCATATACAAAAAAAAAATAAAAAATACAAAAAAAAATATATATATATATATATATATATATATATATATATATAAAAAAAGGAGAGCAATGATGATGACATGTCAAATCGAACCGAATGAACAATACTGAGCTCTCCAGAAAAAAAAACAACACTGAGAAATGAATTTGATTTCATTTATTTATATAGAAAGGAATGGATTGACAATGAAAGTTTTCATTGGCCAATAGGGCTGTTTTAAATATGTCATATAAACTTGACGATGATGGTAATTATAACTTTCTGATCACAACAAAATGAATTATGCATGACATTTATTTATTTTTTCTGGAGAGCTCAGTATTGTTCATTCGATCATTTGATAGGTCATCATTGCTCTCCTTTATTTATTCATTTTATATATATATATATATATATATATATATATATATATATATATATATATATATATATATATATATATATATATGTATAATTTTTTTTGTTGTTGTTGTTGTTTTTGTATGTGGGTGAGTATGTGTATGTGCGTATGTGCGTGCGTGCGTGCGAGTGTGTGTGTATGCATGACATTTCTAATGATGTTGATCCACAATGGTCCAATAAGGTCTACCACACAACACCAACGAGCCTCACCACTCATCTGGCTCCCAATAAGTAGGGTCCAGTTTAAAATTCAAGTCAATTGTCGTCTCTATGGTCATCAGGTACGTTTTTACTGACAAATGACTGACTTGTAGACAAGACAAAAAAACAAAATGGAGAAAACAACATTAGTTTGTAGCTTTCTAATGCTTTCCCGCCGTGGCCCATGTTTTAATTAAAAAATTTCCCCCCATAAAATTGGTGAATTTTTCATTTTATTGACTGAATTGGAAATGGAAAGAACAAAGGATGCAGATTCCTACTTTTTGTGGCTCTAAAAAAAATAACTGATAACTATTTAGATGAGATGAGCTGACATTTATTCTTTTAATCATAAATATAAAATATTTGCAATCTGTACCATGTTGTTGTTGTGTTTTTTTTTTACACATTTTATTGTTTTTTTTTAAGCTCATCACTCATCTTTTTTTTTTAACATAACAACTCTGCCGTGGCCAGACAAATATTTAATGTGACCATGAAAAATGATAATACGAGCTGAATGTTATTTGTTTTATTAAATTTTAATTCTACATGATGGAAGATAAAATGGAATTCTAAACATCAAGTGGAGTGGGGTGGCGCGGCTCAGATCCTAGCATGGTTGTCAACCAACCTGAAGGTTGTGGGTTCGAGTGCAGCTCTGCTGCTCACTGCTCCCACAGGGGATGGGTCAAATGCGGAGAGTGAATTTCGCCCCACTTAGGTGGGTGTGACAATCAGTGGTACTTTAATTTAAGTCATATGTGTCAAACTCCGGTCCTCGAGGGCTGCAGTCCTGCAGGTTTTTGGAGGTTTTCCTCTTCCAACACAAGCTGATTCCAATCAGCAGGATCGTTATCAGGCTCATGCAGAGCTTGCTGATGAGCTGATCATATATCAGAACCGGAGTTTGACACCTATGACTTAAGTGGTTGAACCCTACAGGCAGTAGACTTGAAAGAATATGCTGTGATGTGTGGCTAACAAAGCTTTTGAACATCATCCGAAATGCACAGCAAATCCATCAATCAAATAAAAACATAACACACAGCTCTTGAGTGTTCTTTTAGAATCTCTTCCTATACATTCTGCATACACATCACCTAATACTCCTCAAATATGGGTCAAGGACAGTCAGCAAATGAGGTTTGTCAGTGTGCACAGTGCACACACACATTTCTTTCTGCAACATGGTTAAAAACAACAACAACAACAAAACTTCACACAAGTGAAAGTCTAGCAAAGCTACTGTTATAATCTAACAAATGAGTCGTCAAAATTTTGAAAATATTCTTATGTTAACCGAGTAATGATTCTAAAATATATTGAGCAGAGAACACTCCAGTTGAGCAGCACTCACATTCTCATTGAGAGAAGTGGCTGCAGTGCTTCGTCAGTATCCCAGATTACCACAAGCAGATTGTTACCTTGATTCATCTGGCATTCTCTATATCTGTACACGACTGGTGGAGAACTCGCTCACTGTGCCTTCACATTGACTAACATGCCAAACTCTTTTCACTATGCAATTTTGGAGACCACAAAAATGAGTGGAGACGGCTCAGCAGCTGAACAAATGCAGGACGTTTAGAAAAGAACCCGTGAGAATCTCAAGGGGCGGAAACCATGGAATATCATCTGCAAGTATCCAAATTTGGCTTGGAAGTAAATCCAGAAAAATCCTTGAGAAGCTTTGTGAGATTGTATGAATAAAGAAAATATAAACACACCTGTTTTCCTGCACATGCATAAACCGAGGGTTTTCTTCTGTGGCCATATGGGGAAGAGGGGGTTAATAATCTGCATATAAACCTGTACTGGAAAACTGTTAACTGTGATGTTTCAAGAATTCCAGAGCTACAAAACATTTCAACATTGATACAAAAATAGTTTGGGGTTGGAAAAAACTAAGGATGTGTGAGTAATGATACCAGGCATCGGTATTTGGATGATACCAGTCTTATTTTAAAGTATCATGATAAAGATGAAAGACTATTTATTCATCGTAGATGTTTTAGGACTACGCACATTAACATTAAGACACTTTACAGCACTGTGTCATTACCTTTGAAAACATTTCACTTGGAATATGGCATCCGACTGGTCGATTTAAGTGCTGAGTTATGGTTTAAATCTGTTTCTATGCCAGCAAATTGACTTCATACAGTCAGTGGTACTGTTTGGAGACCGCTGCCATTTAAGAGAAAAAAATTATAATAAGCTTGTGCATTACTGTAATGTCGGTACAACATAAATATTTGAAAACTTTTGGCATTGAGTTATTCTTTGAAACGTTAATATTAATGTGTGCAAATGCAATGTCTTGATTCAAATCAAGTTAGTACACAGTCATAGCCATGAATGTAATTGTACAAAACATGGTGGATGGGACCCTCACGGACCGGAATTGGTGACCCTCGCTAGAGGCCAAGTACACGCTGCAGTTGTGTAAATAAATGCTTCCACACAACTAATGAAAATAAATAAATAAATATATATATATATAATATAAATAAAACAAATAACATACTGTTTATAATATCTGGTCTTTCATGTCTTAGTTTGAGGTTTCTACAATTCACAACTTTTCACTCTACTTTCAATATTTTTTGTACATATTGTACTCTATTTTGATGCTTTCCATAGCCAGCATACAACATGCACAGATGGTCAAATGACCTTGTGCTTCTGCTTTTAGATAGATACAAAACTTACAGACCAGAGAACTGCAGATTGTCTGAAAATTGCACTGTGCATACATTATATGTGATCCTACCACTTGTAAATAAATACTGAACAAACATGACTACTAAAATAAAACTGAACTAGCATTTAGCCTTCCAGAAAATGTGCTCAGCGACCACAAAATGGGGTACGCTGGTTGACACAAACACAATTTAATGCAGGGGTCACTAATACAGTACAGTAAATACACTAATATATGTGTTTTACCTATAGGCCTGTTCTAAATAGAGTGCACTATATGGGACATTGTAATTTTCTAGTAATGTAGAAGTGATGATTTGAAAATGTAAACACTTAACATTTATAGAAAAAAGTGGTAGCAAACTGATGTTTATTACCTTTCTAAGTCATTATTTATAAATATTGTGAGAAATCATTGACAAATTCAGTGTTTCTATTCACGTCACAGCATCAAAACTAGGGAAAACGCCTGTTTACTCGTCCTCCATACAATCTTGATCTTGAATAAAATTTGGCATAAGTAGCTTCCATCGCAAGTAGGCACACTCACAGCATGTTCATCTAGCGGACAAGACACGTTAACACCTTAGCCCTTCCCTAATCCCAATGTGTGAGTCCAGAAAGACTTGCTCAACAACCAATGTCAAGAAATACCGATCAGCCTGCCAACCGCGAGCAAAGACTGAACATTGTCCCCGAGGAGAAACTATTTTGGCGAACAAATATCCAGTAAATTGAATATAGAAACGCATTTATCCCTACCTTGAACATATAAAGGTTCCCAGGCAGGATTTCCAGATTTCACAAGGGCCCGTTGCCATGAAAACCACTAAACTATTGAGAGCAAAGCCCCGCCCCCGCCCCGGTGTCACCATGGCGCACACTCAGCACAACAAACCATTTCAGTCAACGGGTTTCAACACAGCACGACACGTCAAACTATAAAGTAAGCAGGTTTACTTTAGTGCAAAGGATTCATTTGTATAGAGGTACAGATAACGCTTACACGAGATGGATCCCGTTCGTACGTCTTCTAAAGTCACTCCTAACACATTTCATTTGCCACCACATGTCCGCTCCATCAAAACGGCAAAAAAATAATGCCCGTACCTTAATTTGGAACATGTTTCACTGGTAGTTTCTCTGAAGTAGCCAGCATTGTAAAATCGAAGACATTGTTGTAGATATTGGTCAGTCAGCTCACCGACAGGGTCGCGGATTTAACTTGTAACTTTAATCAAGCTAGTTGTAACTGGTTAGTTGTATGCCCTGCGTTTAGTCTCTGCCGTTGTGCTCCTCTCAGATCATTATTGTAACAAAGCAGCTCCCCTTCCTCGTCACCTAGATTTCTATTGCTAACTGTCGTAATCATATTTCCACTACATATTGGATTTGTGTATGCAATGCGAAAGCTGTGCGATACGTTCAAGTATGGCCTCCTACCAGACACTATTTCGGGATAAAGTCTTGTAGGATTTAAATACAACTTTAGAGGGTTATGATTGGTGAAGTACTTTGTAGGAGGAGCTTAGGTGGCAGATTGACATGTAGTACTCGGTGGCGGTGTGGTTCCGTCGCTTGCCTTCGTTGCGTGTCAAGCGGTACTCGACTTGCTGTTTAAAGATTTGCCCACAAGGGGACACTATCAGCTCGGTTTACCTTATTACTCTCCGTGCAAAGCATTTTATTTGCCTTTTGGTTACTTTGTTTCGAGTGATGTCAGTGCAACACTGTGTGATATACACGCATGCAGCCAAACAAAAAAACGCAAAGAAAAACTGGAAACCATATCAAGTCAAAGCTTGACTGGTGCTGGATGATTTGCATTTTAAAACATTTATTCTAACAACATTTATTCACATGTAAAAATTACATGATTCATTTTAGCACTCTTCCGTTCGTTTACAAAAATTGATAATTGTAACATTTTATGGCCATGCCATGACACCAACCCATCACCTTGATTGTATTAGCATTAATAACAGAAATGCTTGTGAACTGCTTGCATCTATTGTGAATCATTGCCAATTGCTTATTGTTAATTCAGAATAAGGGGAAAAAAAGTATTTATGTTCTGAAAAAACAAAATAAAACAAAATTGGGATTTCACACAGTATTGTCTCAAAATAAAATGTTTAAAAAAAATGTCTTAACAAAATATTTACAATCCTAAAAAATAGAAAATTAAACTTATCAGCAGCACGAATTTAAGGGGGTTAGCTCGTTTGCCTCACAGTCAAATAAATGGTCACAGTTTGAGTCTTGCCTTTGCGCTTCTTTCCCATGCTTGCTTGCGTAGGTTTTCTTAAGGCTGCTTTTACTTTCCAAAACACATGCATGCTAGTTTTTGTTTTTAGTTTTTTTTATTTTAATTATTACTCAATTGTCTGCTTACCTGGGATCAATGAGGATAAATGGTTTACAACAGTTGTTCCTGATCAGATTAATCACATCACTTAATTAGTCCAAATAATTATTGACTATAGAGATGCAGTAATTTTCCATATCTATGGCATCTCTATTGACATCTTCAAAAGGAGTCTCCTTGATGAACCCCTTAGTCTTGAAAATCACAGAAATTTGGGTGAGTTGGGAGGTTGCTCCAGAACGCTGTTGTTCTTGGCCAGGAACTGTCAGATGCTCAAGGATTTCTAAGGCAGGCGCCTTGCCACGGTGGTGCAGCCACGAGTTGTCCTTCCACG
Organism: Vanacampus margaritifer; assembly: GCF_051991255.1. NCBI lineage: Eukaryota > Metazoa > Chordata > Actinopteri > Syngnathiformes > Syngnathidae > Vanacampus > Vanacampus margaritifer. Next base: position 17,054,367 of record NC_135445.1, on the reverse strand, counting down.
ACTCTCGCCTCATACACTGAGCCAAGCAAACCATACAGGATCTCTTTGTAGATGTCGTGTTTGATCGTCTGGTGCAAACTTGTAGTTTGAGTTTAAAATTGATGTGACCCCAGCTCTGGAACATTTTTGACACACTTCTTATAGTGACAGGCAGAAACAAGCAAATAGATGACAATTAGCCTGTGTATCTGCTTTTTGTGTGTTGTTTGCTGATGTGTTGAGATTTTGTTTGTAATATAAGATATGTGCCTTGGCCTATTAAAGTTTTGGAAACACTGATGTTACACGCCAGTCATACAAGTGGCCCTTTTGCACGTTATAAAGTGGTTGCCTGCTGTTAAACAAGTATACAGCGAGAACATAGAGCAGTGATTCCCAAAGTACAGCTACAGGCTCCCTCTAGTGATATGCCAAAGAATCACTGAATTCAATTAAAGGTACAGTGTTTATTATTTAGTGACATCTTCTGGTGAACAAATAGAATGTAACGAGTTTTAAGCACACACTACAGTGCCTCAGAAAGACCAAACTTTGCAAGCCTACCACCGATTACTACCATTTATTATTTGGCGTGAGCGAGCGAGCAGCCCGGCGAGTAGGAGTTAGTCGAAGTGGCTAACAAAAGCAGCTAGCGGGAGAAGGGAGCAAAGCTAGCAAAAGCAAATCAGAAGGAGACAAGTGGCTTGAGCCCGAATGACGGGACTCAGTGACGACCACCTGCAGGCCCCAGCTGTGGAAAGTAAGCGGTGGTGGACCTGTTGGGTCCGACAGTCGGTGCTAGCACCACCAGAGGCTAACTACGTTCGCAAAGTTCTCCTTCTGACATCTGAAGCAGAAAGAGGGTGCGACCTATGTAATATAATTATTGATTACTTCACCTACGATTATATAAGAAAATCTACACTGATGTGATCGAGCATATTTTTTGCACATTATTGCAATCAATAGTTTTTTTTTTTTAAATGAATGAATTATAGAAAATTCTATAATATTAAATTGCTTTAGTCCAGTATGGTTTGTTGTTCAGTTGTATTTAACTTTTAAAAACAAGATATTGTCATTTAATCATTTACAATTGTTTGCTTTCAGTCTTTCAAGATACAATTAGTATTTGTTGTTTATTTATGTACAATACATTTTGAATTATTATTTAAGTATAGTTTTTATTTTTGTATATTTGGACATAGACTTAGTGTTTCACCTGTGCATAATGTCACAGTTGCTAAAAATATAATAACATACTGTATTTTTTTTAGGAATAAAACTTCAAACTCATTTCTCTACGCGACATGTTTTTTTTATTTTATTTTTTACTGTTGTTTATTAACTATTGTGGTACATGTATTTTTATTTATTTTTTATTTTTCAGGTGGTAAGAGAGACCAGAACTTGATGTGACACTTTTTACACTCTTGCATATTTCTTGGAATTAAACATCATACAAAATGTGTACCACTTGAAAGATTAAGATCTTAAGGATATATTTCGTAATATTGTCATTTTCATTTTGTGTCTCAGTGCTGAGTTATAAGCAATTAAATAGAGAGTGTAAACATGTGACATGTTGCCCCACCATCAGCTAATTTGTCTCACTCTATGGGGTGGGATGTCACATTGGATTTTGCAACTAATAACACATGGACCAACTAATTCCTGTTCACCTTTAACACACTTCAAAGTGAACATTGAAGTCAGTCATAAAACATATTTTGTCATTGAGCTTGAACATTTCATTGAGCTTAGCCATTTAACAAAATATTATGCAAGATTCAAGTCCTTAGGTACATAGCCTCACATGCCAGTTTGACCTTTCTTAAACAGAAAATTCAAGATAAAAAAATAAAAAACTTGAACAGTTAACAATTGGGAGATTTAATTATAATCGCTCAAATAAAACTGACAACAAATTTCCTCACTAGTCAGACTGGCGTATATAAACCAAGGTGCCAGCATACATTTTTCATTAGCTCATTCTTTGCATATGTGACATCTAACCCCAAACTGGCTGAGACATATTGCCCCCAAATTTTAAATCAATCCATCCATCCATTTTCCAAACTGCTTATGCTAGCTCTAATTTAAAGTTATCTTAAAACCAAACAATGGCTTGAAGTATACATTTCTGTAATTATTTGACTTTCAGAAAAACAGAAATGAAAGCATCACCTTGTTCACTTAAAAAAAAATGAGCCAAGCTCTCTCCATCATACACCTGAAGGTTTTTGTGCAGTTATCTTTATTGAAAAATTAAACACACTTTCTGTATAAATAGCATTGTATAACCCTCCTTGTTCAAATGTGCTGGGAGCAGGCGAACAACATGAGAAATGTGACAGACGAGAAACAAAAAAAAAAAGAAGATGAAAAAAGGCATATGTAGAGCATCCCAGGGCGGAAGCTAAACAATAACCAAAACTAACCGGCTAATATAAGAGGAGGCACACTGATGAAGAAGTTTTGAGTGAAGACAAAGTCACTGTTGGGAGTGTGTGTTGCTTAAGTCTATGCCACCGTGTCAGAGCGAAGGCCAGACTGCTATCATGGTGGCGTGTGATTAATGAGACTGTCCGAAGCTGCCATTACTTCCTCCCGCGACTCTCCCTCCTTTTTAATAGCAGGTCACTGAGGCCCTTAATGCTATTGACATATTTTTAAAAGATGGGTTCATTCCAGAGTTATATTAGACAAACATTTTATCACTCTTTGGTGAGTCTTTAATTAAACATACATTGTGAATTGAAAAAATAAAAAAAAACAGAGAAAAATAACAACTGTAATGGACCTTTCTTGTCATGTTGCCTTTCTGAGAGTTGCATTAGTCAACAATTCACCTGAGCATTGTAAAGCCAGTAGTGGAACATTTTAGGCGCACTCACAGAAGACATCTAAAAGTCCAGTTTGTTTGATTAGTATGAGCATTTCGCACCGTACACGACCCTGGTCTGAGAACGCTTGGCCCAAACAAGTTTGCTTCTACACAAACACGATGTGTTCGATTGTTCCTTCCGCAAGTTACTAATGCTAAGCGTCACATTGCAGAATAGAAAAGAACAGTGCAAACCAGGATAAGCAACAAAGGCAGGGAATTTGCGGTCGTATTGTCAAGTAATGGCACAGGTAAACGCATTGAAGCCTGAATCAGTGCAGAGCGGTGCGGCTAGACAGGCGAGTGGGGGGCAGGAGAGGAGAAGGGGGGTTAATAGCACACAAGTTCCAAGTGGCCCTCCTGTCTTGCTTGAGAAATTCCTTATCGACTGCCAACGGTGTTTACAACATTAACCTCAGCTAGGGAGATCAAAGTCCACAAATTTTTAGTGTTTAGTGGCTCCTTTAAGGTTGAACACAATCCATTATGGGACACTGGTCGACCTCCAACTGGCTAAGCTACCCATTGTTAAAATTAAACTATAATTAAACCATAAAAACAATAAAGTAGTTTAATGACAAATGACAAAGGCATAAAGCTAATGTGCATCGTCTGGTAACAGAAGCGTTCTTCTTTTCCCACATTCGTCACCATTTGCTGAAAAATGGCTCTTTTGGTATCACCAAAAAAAGCCACTGACTGACTTGTTATTAAAGGTATTGGCTAGCGTTTTATTGTTTTCATGTATGCAAATATATAATAACATTATACACTGGTAAATGTTTAAAAAGATGCGTAAGGTGCATTTGCAATGTGACTAACTACACGACTGTACACTTTTCTCATGAAAGAAATTTAAAAATGAAGTAAAATTTGAATATTTAATCTTCTGGTACATGCAAAGGCAAAGTCAACCTTAGTTTATTAAATTAAGATTTAAAAGAGACGTATCAAATATGATACAGATCAAAGGTCACGTGGAAGTTGATTTAAAATAAATAAATAAATAAATATATATATATATATATATATATATATATATATATATATATATTAAAAAAAAAATCTTGTCCAAAATAACCAATTAAGGCTCCATTTTCAAAGAATCCAAATTTCCTGTCAATTATTTCATGCTTCGGGCTTTACAAGGTGAACACATATTCCACAAAAGCAATATTAATCACAATGTGGTGTTTTGGGGTTGACTTCAATAACAGTTTTAAGATGGCGACACTGTGATGCTGTAACTGGGTTTTATTATTGTGGGAGAGATAAAAGATAAGAGGTTCCACTGTTTAACTCATTCACTGCCATTGACGACTATAGTTGTCAAAAATTCATTTTAACTATTTCTAATAGTTTCACATTTTTTCCCATTTTTGTTAACAAGAGTATGAAAACCTAGAAAAAAATGTATTGAACATTTAGAAGAGATGTAAAATTTGTAATTAATCTTGAGTTAACTAGTGAAGTCATGTGATTAATTACAATTAAAAATTGTAATCGCCTGATGCCCCTAATAAAAAAAAGAAAAGATAAGATTAAAAATATATGCGTCAGACAAAAAAAAATCTAGGTTTTCATACTCTTGTTAACAAATGTGGAAAAAAAATGTTAAACTAATAGAAATAGTTCAAATGAATTTTTGACGTCTATGGCCGTCAATGGCAGTGAATGAGTTAATATTATAGTTGTTTTATCCATTGAAAAATGAAACATAAAACAAATCATATTGGATGACAAGTTAATGTCTTTTCTGATTGAGACCAGTTATATATTTAAAAAAAAAACATCTGAAATGGTTTTATTCTTTTCAACAAAAAGAGGAAAATGAAATTGAATTCAATGGCATATGACATAGCATTTCTCAGACTGACTGTATTTGCTACCAAGAAGCTTCGATGCGATGATGTCGTCTGCTCTTTGAAAGGTGACATCATGTGTAATGTGCAAATGCTCAACACAGATAACAAAAGCTTTCGTTAATGCGTCTGTGTTTGATTGCATATTCAATTGTTTAGCTGTTGCGCAGCAGCTTTTCTTTCAAGATCACGCTGACAACACATTTGATGGGTTTGAGTGCTGCCGTGACAATAGTACATTCATTTTTGGACATCCTTTTTAATGAAGTGATGAACAAATAATTGGCTGTTGCACTCAAACACAAGAGTAATGTAAGAGACTGAAAAGCAAATTAAATCATAGCCAGTGTAAATTGTGAGCTGAAATCCTATTTCCTTTTTTCCCTCTATCAATAGTCACAAAGATTGATGAAAGACTGATCAGGTCCATTTTTTTTTGTATTTGTTTTGTCATGTGCATTCTGAGAAACAGAATTTTCAGGAACACTATAAGTGATTTTCAGGGAGCAAGTTATGATGAACCCAGCAGGTCCTCACCATCTGCCACACAAGCATCTTCACAGCACAGCTACAAAGATTCATTTTTCGCATCTCAAATGTAACTTTCGACTGCATACACACAATATATATATATATATATATATATATATATATATATATATATATATATATATATATATATATATATTTTTTTTTTGAACAATATATATTTGATAGTTAATTGAATATGCAGTGGAATCATTAAAACTGAACATGGAGTTTGTACAGGTTTGCTCGAAAAATACCTTTGCCATACATCATTAAGGTTGAGATTTTGGTTTGGTCATAAAGTGTCATAAAATAAAAGTACAATAATACACATTCAAATTATGTTGGAGGATCTCCCTAGCCTACTTTAAAGTGTACCTTTGGCGCCCAGAAGCAGAAATACAGTATATATAGTTTATCAAGAAAAATTGCATCCAAACGTTGTTTTTATTTATTTATTTTTTGGTGTATTAAAGTAAGCTTAGAATAGCTCCGAGAACGTATTTGTGGCCATGACAGCTCATGCTTGCAGCCATACTTGCCTGCAAAGAGGGAAGCTGTGACATCGCAAGTTGTCTTGCATTTTTGTGACAAATCTGAATTATTTTCACAACTCTCCGCACTCAAGCTCCATCAATCCGTCACTGACGATGGCCATTTGGTGACAAATGAGACACGACAGACGAGGCGCTGTACGTGCATTTAAGTCAGTTCCTGCTGTATGCAAGCCGGAAGCCTCTCAGGTCAGGTCAGGTCAGGTCATGTTATATCCATAGGGAAGTGATCTGGCGTCAGTGTTAATTTTGACCCTAAAAATTCATTTAGTTTGAGTATTTTGACTTAAATGTATTTAAAGTTTTAGTCATTAATTTAGTCATCTGATTGTATTTAATTTTAATCAAATTTTACTCGACAAAACTAAAAGAGCAATTTTAGTTAATTAATCAATGTTTTCCTTCAGCATACATTTGAACTATTAAACAGAAAATCTAAACACAATTATTAAGTGTAGTTTAACACGCAAGACATTTTTAACTTTGTTTCAATGAAACATGTTGAAATGACAATAATATGCCATCTTAGAAATTACTTTTCACCTAAATAAAAGGAAAAAATTGCCTAAGATTAATCTTACAGCAGTAGAATGAATGTAAACATGTTTGAACATTAAATAAAGTGCAGTGAACAGTTTCTGAGTGTTTTTGTTGTTGTCCCACCTGCGTTTCATTCCTTCTGATTGGATTTAGTGAATCTTTGTCACTGTGTTGTTTTAGTTTTAGTCATTGACGGAATTGTGAGTCAATTTTAGTTATCATCATCGCCTCAATAAATGGCTTCTATTTTAGTTTTCGTTTCAGAATTTTTTTGTCAGAATTTTTTTCTTAGTGATGAAAAATGTGATGACAATTTTTTTGTTGACGAAATTATCACTGTCTAATGCGTATCACTACTAATGAGTGCGAGTGACAACCTGTCAATGTGGCGACGAGCAATTATTTTGGCAAATACAAAACTAGACACAAAAACGGGAACACCAGATATTGATCAGACTTTACAATATTGGGTAACACTTTATATTAACTTTCCGTTATAACCAGTTAATAGATCATTAGTAAACTGTTAATTAATAAATCATTAATGATGTGTTGTTTGTCAACAGTTTGTTAATGATTTTCTATTCTATTTCTAGGATTTTTGTAGATAGTTAATAAATCATTAATAAACTGTTAGCTAATGAGTTATAGTTAATGATTTATACCTACTAACTACTGAATGAGTAATAGATCATAAACAAGCTATAAATAAAATACTATTGATTTGTTAAGTATCAGTTAATAGTTTATGTTATTGGAACATTATACTTGAATTGCAACTATTCCTCATTAACTGTTAGTAAATAACTCATTCATTAACAGTTTACTAATGATCTATTAACTAATTATAACGGATAGTTACCCAATATTGCCCCGTTTCCCCACCAATACCTCAAAATGGGGCACCACATTTTAAAAGAGGTATTGTGACAATAATTCAGTCAATAAGTCTTTTTTTCCACAATTGTATTCAGCAACTCCAAACTAATTGAAGGTGGGCCATCGTCAACAGATTGTGTTCAACTTCAAAGGTTCAACAACAGTTACATCTTGTTTACTCTTTACACAAGATACATTTTGTTCCAGTCCTTCCATTTTCTCCCAATCTCTCTAACGCTATCTGATATCCTATCTCCTAATTGTTTTTTTTTTGTTTTTTTTATCTCCTAATTGTTTTTCTCTATAAATGGAGAGAAAGGGTGTCCAAGAGTGAGGAGTATACTGTAGCTAAGCTCTTTGGCAGAGTTGTCTTCTCCAATCCTTTTGACTGCCCCCTCCTGAGTTGTTGCACTGGGCATGGCTTCATCATGCTCCCTGGAGAGTTTAATTAGTCCGGGACTTGGAAATTATACAATAAAATGGTCTAGGTAGAAGGAGCAGCGGCAGCATGAAAAACACTGAGTGGTCTTAAGTGAAACACTTATTAGAGATGATAAAACCCACTGAGCGCATGTCCACATTTAGGTGTTCCATGTATCTTCATTATACGCTCCCTTCTTATTAGTGTTTATGCTGTCAGGCGTGATCATGATCTATGACGTACTTTCATTAGCTTATAATGTATGGAGGACCAAAACAAAAAATAAATGACTAAATAAATAAATAAACAAATAAATGCATAAATAAATAAAGCAAAAAGAAAAACAGATATAAAAAAATAATTAAAAAATTAAATACAAAAATATATATAAATGGAAATAATATATCCATCCATTTTCTTAACCGCTTAGTCCTCACAAGGGTCGCGGGGGGCCCTGGAGCCTATCCCAGCTGGCTTCGGGCAGTAGAGCCTGAACTTGTTGACAGCCAATCCAGGGGAAATTGGCTAATACATAAATATAAATTCATTTCCATTTATATTTATGTATTAGCATTGTATTTATATATTCATTTATTTTTTATAAAAATTTGAATTGTATTTTTAGATCCGTTTTTCTTTTCACTTTATTTATTTATTTAGTCATTTATTTATTTTTAATTTTGGCAGTTTTGGTCCTTGATAATAATGAAAACAAAATGACAGTCTGGCTGTACTGAAAGAGAAAATATGATTTGAATCTGGAAGCATGGCACAGTGGTTAGCACTGTCACGAGGGTTCAGCAGTCAAACGTTTGCACGTTCTCATTGTGCTTGCGGGGGTTCTCTTCAGCTCCCTTCCATGATACTCATTCGTTTGATGCTTCAGCGGACAACATTTATCTGACAGATGTGAGCTGCTCCGATTCATTTTTATTTTTAAATATATGTGTATATGTTTCCATGGGTTTATATGTCATATATAGCTCATTTATACATCTATATTTATTCATCTGTACATATATAAATTCAAACTAGGAAAGCCGAGTAGGAGCAGTCTTAGCAGGTGCAGTAGCCAAGAACTAACAAAATAAATTGACTGCGCTAACTTGGACGACTGCAAGAATTCGATTTCAAATGGAGGCCAATCCATTCATTTCAATATCAAGTGAGCAAAATATAGATTATATAGGCTTTGCTATTATCTACTGTAGTGCATAAGGTCTCACAGCGGAGAGGTAACATGTTGAAAAGAAATCGAGAACAGCTCCGTGGTAGAAACTAGATTTTGTAACAGATGAGGTGGACTTTCCTTTCCGTCCACCTCCAAAGAGTTGTGCCATTTCAACATAAAAATGTCCTCCTCCCCTGCTGGTCTCTCAATCAACTATAGTGCTACATTGAACTCAGTCACCAGAAAGTCCACATAGTCCCTCTCTTTGGTCTTGAAGGCCTCAGCGATGAGGCGTGCGGCGTCCTTGTGTTCACGGCCCCTCAGGGAAACCCCGTTCACCTCCAGGATCACCTGACCCACCTTTAGCTGACCACAGCTGTGAGCTGAACCGCCACGCTTGGAGAAAGGGACATACAAAGACCAGGTTATTCAAAAAATATTGATAAATTATCTTTTTGCAGCATTTACACTCTTGATCAATTCTCACATACAGTAAAGACGGTCAAGAAAAGTTATACAATAAATAAATATTATAGAGATTGGATCCAGCTAATTGAACACAAAATGGACGAGAGGTAAAAAAAGCCTCATTTGACAAAGTTGAGTTTGCAGGAAATTCTCCACATGATTTCACCTTATATTTGCAAAAGCCAGCAAAAAAGGATATATTTTGTAAAGCTAAACTACAAGCTTGTGAAAAATGTTTCTTAGAAGAGTACATTTATGTCAAGGTTGAGGGTGTTTTAGTGCATCTTATACATTTATTTGTACAGAAGAAAACATGCTTGAATGAATGAACTGATAAATGCAGTGACATAAAAATTGGACTCATGTTTTCAAAATTGAAAGGGAAGTAAAAACTAAAGAAAAAAATGAGTAAAAAATTTATTTAATTTTACAAATGCTCCCAAAATAAACAAAAGTCTCATTATATGTGTTTTGTTGATTTGGTTGTCATGTTTTCCTTGTGCCCCTTTTGTCAAAGTCTGTCTCGTTAAGGTTTATTGTGTCCACTTGTGCTTGTCATCCAATCAGCTCCTTCAGCTACTTGTCTCTTGTCCAGCTGGCTCTCGCTGGCTCGTCAGCGCGTGTATTTATGCTGCATTCGAAGAAGGTGGGAAGTCGGATATATCCCACGTGGATTCTCCCAGTTCCGACCTCAATGCATTTGCGGCAAATGTAAACAACAAAGATGGTTGATTTGTTTGTTTTTCCTGGTTAACACCAGTCAGTGAAAATCCTGTTGGGTTATGTAGTTACTTTTTCTGAATGACTAAATTAATGTCATAATAAATAAATAGATACATTTGTCTATAATAATGTAAAGTATGTTTTTGCCGCTCACATTGAGTGAAGTCGGGGTCCCCCTCCCCTGACTTCTCTGAGTTCAAAGGGGCGTTCCTGTGCATACTTCCTGGTATGAAGTTGGAAAAGTTCGACTTCCGACCTTCCTCGAATGCAGCATAATTTCCCTGTTTTCTCTCAATCCTTGTTGGTTCATTGTCCTTGTCATGTCTTGCTGCTGGTTGGTTGGTCAAATTGCTCAAGTCTTCGTATTGTTTGTTTAGTTACTTTGTAACTTGTTATTTTGGAGATTAAATTCCCATTTTGTTTGAGTGCACACGTGCCTCGCCTCCCTGATTCCCTGCATCTGGGTCCTCAACCCTCACACAACCTTGACAAAAAATATTATTATTCATCATAATCATAAGACATATTCACAATAATATAAAGCAACACTTAACTGCATGTGAAATTAGTGCAATATACTTAACTTAAGGCATGTACTTGTTCATCTGACTGGCTCTGCTCTTCAATGTCATGTGACAAACATAATGTTCATTCAGTGTACTTGCTAAACTGTTTCCACTGAAAAATGTTAGTCTTCTGTAAAACAAACCTCATGGTGAGTACTGTTAGAAGACAGCATCTAAAATATAAAATTCTAAACTTGTGCCACGCTAAGGACATGTTTCTCCCCAGGCAAATAAAAAGTCTGCTTCCACATATTTAGTAGTGAATTGAACTAAATATGCTGAGATAGAGGGAGTTTATGAGCCGGCACGCCTTGAACTAAAGCGCTGTCATCCAACATTGTGCATTTCACAAGATGCACACCTTATTATCGTGAAAATGGATAAGTCAGCAATTCTTGTTGCGTTCTTCGTCTATGGTGACTAACAGCCCATTTCAGGATTTTCAAGTTCAAATGGCTACATTGATGGGACACGTACTGTATTCCACTTTGAGCGGCAAGGTAAAATTAAGGTTTCACCGAATTAGTGACCAGTCCAGTTTGTATCGTCTGCTAAATTAAGCTGAGAAAGGCTAAGGCTCCATGTAGTTCCTGCAACCCTCAACAAAATAAGCAGAATACAAAATGGAAAGATGAATCCAGTTAAACAGAAGCTGAATGGGAAGATGATTTACCATTAGGAATTTAGGATATATCGATTTACCTTGTGTAATTTTTCATTTAATCTGAGATCGTTATTTTTAACTCTGTTTAACTCTGCATTGATCAGAGGTTTAGCCCACGGTGGGTTGCACTTCATTCACAAAAGGGCACCAGTGGAAAAAGTCACCGGACTTTTAGCATCACTAAAGGCTCAGTGCCAGTCTGCAGAACACACTATCATTCTCACTTGTATTGTATAATAAGTCCATTGAGTGATGATGGTTCAATTTGACACACACATACACACACACACACACACACACACACACACACACACACACACACACGCACACACACACACACACACACACACACACACACACACACACACACACACACACACACACACACACACATATAAAAGCACACACACCCAAAAGCACATGTTCCTACAACTGTTAATACTTTGCACATTTGGAAACTAGGTAAATAAGAGACAAGATTTTAAATGTCAATCTCCTTATGCACCTCTGGGCATGTATCCAAAACAGCTTCTGTGCTCACCTAATTCACTTCTGTTGGTGCACTGAATTTGATTTAGACAATCAGGCAAATTGCTACAGCCTATTTCTTGAAGATAAATGCACAACATTATGCTGAAATATTTATGAAGACAGAACATAGTATGCATACAGCATTGTCCACACATTGGTCATACACTGCATTGCTTTTGCGTGCAGCTTCAACACCAATCTCCTCATTCTGCTATGTTTGACCAGGTTATGTTTGTAAATGACAATTAGTTCACAAACATTTTTATCTGGCTAAATAAAGATAAAAAAAATAAATAGATTAATTAATGTTTTATCAGTCCCCATATGGATTTGTGGTATTTAAGCCCCCCCCTCAATATTAATTTATTACACATTAATTTGAAGTTGCAATTTACTGATGTAAACAACACATGAAGTGACTGCAGGCCCTCATGTCCCAGTTTGCCTCTCGGGCTTGAATGCGGCATATATTTGTCCATCCTTTCTCAGTTTAGAGCGTGACGGCAGTGTCACTGAGATTTATTGCTGTCAGGTTTGGTAGGGCCAAGTCACGCAAATTTGCATTCTGATTATACGTTGAAGCACGCTGTGCCAAACTGTGGATAGACCCATTTCAAAGTAGGGCAAAAGCAGACTCCAGCCAACTTCAAGTGACGATTTTTCTTTTCTATGGTGGCAACCTTTGATGGCTTGACATATCACATTCACTTGAATGCTTAAGTGTCAGACACACATTTGTGGGAAAATACATATTGCAAAACATTTTCAAAGTGGCAGTTTCTCAGTCTTGTTTTATCCTCTGACTGAATCAGTATGTGCCTGTGGACTAATTTTCCTAATGTTTCGTACTTTATTTTTTACATTATGCATTACATTACATTTTAAACAAAGCTGTGGGCCGAGTCACTACTCGGGTCAATTTGACCCAATTTTTTGGGTTTTGTGAAAACACCTTCCTCCCCCCGCCCCCGTAAAAACAACAACAACAACAACAGAAAAAAAGGGTCGTCTATACAAAACAACCCCAAAACATTGTTAAATTGACCCAGTTTTGGGTTTTGTGTGCACTCTAAAACAGCTGGGTCCAAAATAACCCAAATTTGGTTTAAAAGGGGACCAACCCAAATTTTGGGGTTATTCGTTTCAACCAAAAAGTGGGGTCAAATTAATAATCCATAACCCAATTTGTGGGGTTTTGTATACACTCTAAAAAGAGTTGGGTCAAATATGGAGCAAGTCACTACTTGGGTCAATTTGACCCAATTTTTGGGTGTTGAAACCACCACCAAAATTGGGTCGTTTAAAAAAAAAAACAACAAACACAAAAAAATCCTTGAATTGACCCAGTTTTGTACAACAATCTCTCCAAAAATGGGTCAAATTGACAAGCAGTCCCGTTTTGACCCAAATTGGGTTATTGTTGACTTAAATGTTTTTAGAGTGTGTTAATCATTTTGACAACCAAAAATGAAAAACACATTTTTGAATTGTTTTTTTGGGGGTTATTTATCTAACTCAACATTTTGGTTTCAAAGATTAACCCAAGCTGTTGGGCCAATCCCTTTTTGACCCAAACTGGGTTATTTTTTGACCCATTTTTAGAGTGAAGCGTGAGTAATGTCATGTTACTGACTACACTCTAAAAACAGTTACGTCAAAAATAAACCAACTATGGGTGAAAAATGGACCGATCCTCTACTTGGGTTTATTTGAACCAATTTTGAGTCAAGAAATGGATCTTTTAGTGTAAAACAACTCTTAAATATTGGTCAGATCCTTTACATGGGTCAAAAAAATTGAGTCATTTTGTATAAAACAACCCAGAAAGTTGATAAAGTGGATCGATCCACTGTTGATCCATAATTGGGTTACTTTTGACCCAACTGTTTTTAGAGTGTATGATAGAACAACTCCCAAAATGACTGTGGCCTATCGTGTAATACTCTAGCTCAGTGAGCATACTAACTCCATAAGTGTGATTTGCTCCTCACTGTTCTTTTTTTTTTTTCAGTACAGAGGAGAAGTAGTAGCCCTTGAAGTAAACACAGATGGCCCACAATCTCATCTAGTGTTTGCGTTTAGTGTGTCTTGTTCCAACCGATTCAAACGAACAGTTTCCAAAAGAACAGTCTCACTATGTACTATTAAGAAGTGGAAATCCAAACAACCTGTACTGTATAAAATAACCAGGAAGAGCAATTTTAAGCAAAATGACCTCTGTAAAATATGTTGGGTTATGAATTCAACATTTACATACACACATGTAGCTTGGGTGTAAAGATGTGATTTTGGTTGTTACTGAAAAAATATGGCCATTTTGAGTTTTTTTCCTCCAACCTATTATTTTATTTGATTAATTTCCACTGTTGTACATAATAATTTGGAAGACTGTATTTTGAGTCATTTTGAAACAACATCAACAACAAGAACTTTAGCCATTATTTGTCTTGAGCTCTAATAAAACTAAACAAACCAATGAACCCACCCAGAGAACATCTTTGTCAAGTTGCTGACGAAACGACAGTGGTGGGACTGATAACAGGGGAGAACGAGGCAGCCTACCTGGATGAGGTCATACGAGTGAGATTTGCGTTCACTGAGCAATCTGACACTAAGAGCTGTCAGGAAGGAAAACCTGCACACACAGCTGCTGGTGAGTTTCTACCGCTCCAGTATTGAGAGTATGCTGACCTACACCATCATGGCGTCACACTCCAGCTGCGCTGAGGCAGGCAGGAGTAGGCTGAACTAACAAATAATATTTGTTGAGTTTTCCTCAAATTAATATATAAATATAAAATATACCATCTGCTCCATACCGAATGAATAAAACTTCCTGAGCCATTGTCAAACTGCTGCTGAGTGGTTTCTAAGTCATGTTGATTGCGGCATTTCTCGGTTGTGATAAGTCAGTTGCTAGAGAAATGGCACAAATTGTTACACTGCTGCTCTTGTAAGACAGTCGATTTTAAATGCCATATTTGTTCACCATGTTTTTCCCCAAGTGACAGCTGCCATGACAATTACATTCTGCTCTCCAAGTTTGAATGGCATGAACAAGCAAATATTTTCTAGGGCTGTAATTGTAACTCGCGCCATATCTATGTGGATTTATTTTAACAGGATATCACATGTTCTAATTATTGTCATGGCTGCTTAGAGCACTGGGGTCAATATCACTATAATGTGCCTTGTGCCTCAGAATCAATCAGTCAATATCAGTGTGGCATTCCCCACATACTAAGCTTATAACTGTGTGTAATAAGTGATTAAATGTAATATATATATATATATATATATATATATATATATATATATATATATATATATATATATATATATATATATATACAGTGCTCAGCGTAAATGAGTACACCCCCTTTGAAAAGTAAAATTTTAAACAATATCTCAATGAACACAAAAACTATTTCCAAAATGTTGGCAAGAGTTTAATATACATCTGGTTAACTTATAACATGGAAGTAAGGTTAATAAAAAAAAATTGATTACACATTTTTCAGTTTTACTCAAACAAGGGTGATGCAAAAATGAGTACACTTCACAATTTTTTTTTTTTTATAAATTTAGTACTTTGTATGGCCTCCACAATTTTTAAGTCTTCTAGGCATTGAATGAACAAGCTGGCAACATTTTGTTGCATCAATCTTTTTCCATTCTTCAAGAATGGCCTCTCTTAGAGACTGGATGCTGGATGGAGAGTGATGCTCAACTTTTCTCTTTAGAATTCCCCGTAGGTGTTCAATTGGGTTCAGATCAGGAGACATACTTGGCCACTGAATCACTTCCCCCTGGTTCTTCTTCAGAAATCCGCAAAACGGTTTTAAGAAGGGGAAGGATGAGGGATCAGATATTTAGGAGATTGCAATATGCAACATCACCTCTGGGTGCCAGTAAACCCCCCCACAATGTGCATAGTAATTGAATCCTCCCAGCATGGTAGGTTTGAAGTGTAAACCTTGAGCAAGCCATATCTAACAACATAGCTATTGATAAAGCCCATGTTTGACTTGATAATGATTTGTGCCTGTCATATCTCACTCCCGCTTGACCTTATTACATGTCACTAGGATGGCTTCCACATCGAGACCGTTTTATCATCACAGTGCGGTTATTATCTCTTTATTTCGAGTCCGCACTTGCAACAATTACTCGATGCTCGTAGAGCAGTCGGTCATCGTGATGGGAAGTCAGCAGTGATAACGGGTGCTTCACAACCACTGATTTGGAAAGATAACGGCTGGCATGCAGTAAGCACCCTGTAGCCAGGGAGAAACAGAATGCACAAGCCAAAGGTGTGCTATATCAACTTGACTGCGTTATACAACAGGGACAGAATAATATAGTGTAGTGGCTGCGCTGTGATGCAATCATCTGTCCCTCGAATTGAACCGACGCCCCTCGGACAGCCGCCAGAAAGAAAATGAATGTTTCTCAAAAAACAGTTTATCATGCTGATGCTTGGCCCTGACTGGGGGAAGCAATGAGGTTGGGTGCCTTGCTCAAGGGCCTAATAACACCACGCTACCTTTCCCCAGGTGAGCGTTTTCAATGCTCACTTTTCCAAGTGTGACCTCAAGGCTGTTGTGTTATTAATGGCTTCAAATAACAATGGAGCACTACACTGTTATTGTTCAGGGATGTAACTGCGGCTGTGACATCGATAATGTTGGCTTGGAAGTTGGTAGTTAAATTGAAATGGAAAAGTCACTTTTCGGTATTCAAGACTGTAAAAGAGCACAGCTAAGCAAATGGACCAGTGTTTAAAAAAAACAGTACCTTATAATTTTAAAATTTTGTGCAAGTGAGTTTTTGGAGGAGCTGGAAAAATAATCCTAGGCCTGAATTATTTATATTTTTTTTATTTAGAATTTTTATTTCGAGCATAAAAAATCATAATAATAAAAAAGCCTTTAAAAGCCTTTAAAATGAAAATCAAAATTGTAAAGCTAAAACTTGTAAACGGCAAAAAAAAAAACAATAAGAAAGAATGACGCATACACACAATTTTAACTAAATCATATACAATTACAAAGCAATCAGAAGCAAAAATAGACCATTGACAAAAAAATAAAATAAAATATATATATATGGCACAATATTTAAACTAAAGAAAACAAAAATACAGGTATACCCAATTAAGCTGTATTGAAAAAGTGCAACTGCCCATATTACCAGACTTGTTTCCTAATCTGGCCCTTTTTTTGTGCACAATTCTAGCACAAAGGGCAGTCTCACTGTCCTTACGGCTGGATTTTTTTTCTTTTTGTATTTTCTTAGACTTTTGACAGGTAGAAGGGGGTATTTGTGCTAGTGTGGGAGGGAACGCAACCAACTCCCCACCAATCAAAGTTGCTCTCCTCATTCCCATTAAAATCAGGGCGATGGAAGTGCACACATTGCTGAAGCAGAAATTGACCCGCTGGAGTCCGTGCGTGAGATTGGCGAGCACAAAAGTGTGTTGATCCAAGTAAACTACAAGATTTAGACTTGTGGATGATGTAGTCAGCAGTGCATATGACATAGGCAATTGCAGACCGATTGTGTATCGGTGGTGTAAAATAATTTAATGATGACAATAAAATATTGTTTAACACTTTTTTCCAATGTTTCACAAGGATTGTCTCACACTGTTGTCATATTTATGAATGAAACACGATGACATGCACCACGCACATTCGTGGAGCGCCGAGTCGGTCTGCCTGCGCCTCGATCAAATCTACCAAAATCGTGTGAAAAGACCTGCACAACAAGTTAGACCTGTTTTTGTGAGTCTAAAATCTAATCTACCTTTTGTGACCAAATTGCTAGATCCCCCGGAACGCCCAATGACGTGTAGTGTGTCTACCAAATTCATAAACACGCTAAACTACACTCGCCCCGGCACAAAAATGACGATGCACCTGATTTTTCACCGTGCGTCACATGCCTGTCTGCAAAAATAGAGCCCATCGGCTCAAATACTACTTTTTCTGTACATTGCCAGATTTTGAACGTGGTGATTTACAATGCTTTTTAACCATCCGGTTGCAATCAGTCTCCCTTTTCATTTCAATCACCAGCTCACTAGGAAGAAGACTGAGGGACAGCATTGAAAGAGTTGTGCACTACTGCCTGTGACTGTGCTGATCTTTAAAGTGTATCTCTTTGGTGAGAAAATGGTCGTGCTGTAGTCAGTGAGTAAATGCAAGGCTTTGTTGTCAATAGCAAGAAGTTCCGCGCTGACCAAGGCACAGTTAATAGCTTTCTATAGCGGTGCCCAACATGTCATTTCCAACATTTACAATATGTATGAGTTAATTTTTTGATAAAAAGTTTAACTGACGTCAGAATGAAAAACAACATTCTGCTTGGAGTTTCCATCTGAGCCTTATTACAGATTGCTTTATGTCGTGGAATTTCAGCTCCTCCTTATTAACCACTTAAGATTTGTTTGACAGTTGTTACGGCTCTCTTCCATTTTCGTGCCAGGGCACTGGCCAGTGTTTTGTTGCTGTACTATTGTTTTGTAAATATATATAGATTTGATTAATTAATTAAGTTTTATACACTGACATTTTTTTTCTTTTTTTTAAAGAGAGAGCTCAGTATTGTTCATTCGGTAGTCTTACCGATTCGACATGTCATCATCATTGCTCTCTCTTTTTTTCTTCTTCTCTTTTTCTTATTTTATTTTATTTTTTTTTTCTTTTACAGGAGAGCTCAGTATTGTTCATTCGATTTGACATCATCATTGCTCTCCTTTTTTTTTTATTTTTTTTTTTAAAAATCCAACAAATCAATTAAAAAAAATTTAATAAATGTTTTTTTTTTTTAAATACATATACATATATATATATACACATATACACACACATATATATATATATATATATATATATATATATATATATATATATATATATATACCCTTTTCTTTTGTATGTGGGTGAGTATGTGTATGTGCGTGTGTGTGTGTGTGTGTGTGCGTGCGTGCGAGCGTGTGTGTATTCATCAGTTCACCTAAAGCCCATTAAAAAAAAAATCCCATACTAATAATATAATATAATAATAAATTGCCAGATGCAGAAACATCAATGTAAGTTATCACGATGTAGTGGCTCTCGCTAACAGACAGAATTAAGTATCCGGAATTAGGTTAAAAAATTCTATATACGTAGACCATGTTTCTATAAATTTTGATATTTGGTTTTTATTTGAGGCAGATATTTTTTCCATTAAAATGTGATTTATGAGGAGGTTAGACCATTGGCCGATATTCAGAGTTTGTTTATTTTTCCAGTTAACAAGAATTGTTTTTTTAGCGATAGTAAGGGCTACAAGTGTAGATTGAAATTCTTTATGTGGTAAGTCAGTTGTTGTTAGGTCACCTAGCAAACACAAGTTTGGAGATAAAGGTATCCTACAGTCCAAAATAGCGGAAAGTTTTTCTAAGACTTTAGTCCAGAAATACATAACCGGAGTACATAACCATAAAGCATGAACATAAGTGTCTGTAGTGTTTTGTAAGCATTGGAGACAAATGTCGGAGTCTGAGAGTCCCATTTTCTTCATCATATATTGAGTAATGTATGTTCTGTGAATAATTTTATATTGGATAAGTTGTAAATTTGTGTGTTTTGTCATTTTAAATGCGTTTTCACAAACTTGAATCCAAAAGTCAGGTTCCGGTGCTATAGACAAGTCTGTCTCCCATTTCGAGATGGGTAAAGACATTTTATCAGTATATGAAAGTAACTTATATATTTTTGAAAGTTTTTTTGTTGTTGTCGGAGAAAGCTTGTTAATATCTTTAGCTAAAACAGGCGGTTGGAGCGTACCCCGAAGTGTTGGAATTTTTTTCTTTATCATATTTTTAACTTGTAGATAATGTAAAAAATTTCCGTTTTCTATATTGTATTTTTGGAGCAAGGATGTATATGATATAAACATATTATCTGAGAAGAGATGGTGGAGATGTGTAATTCCTTTCTGCTCCCACACAGCTAAATGAAACGGTTGGTTGTTAAGTTGAAAGTCGGGGTTATGCCATAGGGGAGAAAGTCCACAGGGCTCCACTTGGGCTTTTGTCAATTCTAGTGCCTTCCACCAGGCAGTCACGGTGGCGGAAATCATTGGGTTTTTAAAACAATTATGGCGCTTAATTGATGTTGTAATAAAGAGTAAATCTCGAAGTCTGAGGTTATTACAATCCTTCTGTTCTAGTTCCAACCAACAGTTAGTGTCTCTGTTGGGTTGTGCCCATAGAACGATATATTGTAGCTGGTTAGCTATATAGTAGTACATAAAATTTGGTGCCTCTAGACCACCTTTGGATTTGCTTTTCTGAAGAGTAGATAGACTAATCTTTGCTTTTTTTTTATTCCAGTAAAATTTTGTTACGGCTGAGTCCAACAACTGGAACCATTTAGCCGTAGGTTTAAATGGAATCATTGAGAAAAAATTGTTTATTTTCGGTAAAACTTTCATTTTAATGGTGGCTATTCGTCCTATTAGAGAAATAGGAAGATTATTCCAGCGCTCCAAGTCACTATAAATGTTATCCAGAAGTGGAGAAAAGTTTAAATGAAAAAAAATCAGTTAATTTAGGTGAGATTTTTATGCCTAAGTATTTTAAATTACCTATAGGAAATGAGTAGTGTGGGTCCTGGCTTGCAGGGTTCCATGAATTTTCTGTTCTCTTTTTCTTATTTTTGTATGTGCGTGAGTATGTGCATGTGCGGGTGTGTGTGTGCATATGTGCGTGCGTGTGAGTGTGTACTCATTAATTCACCTAAAATCTATTATAAATCCCATACCGTTCACCTAAACCGAATACTTCAGAATCCAGCTAAAGTCGTGAGGTTGTCAGGAGACCCGAGGAAGGATCAAAGAAAAGAAAGGAAAGTAAAATCCAGTACCGACCAGACATCACCTACTACCCACCGGGTTGCCAACCAGAATCTTTCCCCAACCCCAGAAACATCTAAATTCCAACACATTAGGGAGACCTCAAGAGACCAAAGGAAAGATTGAAAAAAGGATAAAAAATAATCTATAGAATTTACCCAATAGATGTAGGGTAACACTTTGCAGACACTTTAATTGGGCAAATATAAATATACAGTGTGGTTAAATATCACATTAATTCAATTATTATGAAATATTTAAATATGTTGGGCAGAGTTTACCTAACATTTCTGAATACGTTCTACAACCAACTGCTAATCATAATTGGGTAAAATACACTCACAATTTCTTAGTACTACTCAGAATGACTATGTTGGACGTAACGTGAATGACAAAAAAATCATCACATTAATAAATAAAGGAGAATTCAATTATTTCGTCATGAACAAACTGGTTAAAAGTGTCTTCATGAGTGAAAAATCCTACATAGGTGCATTAAATACGTGAATAAATAAAAAATATTTACTAAAATTGTTAGTACATAAGTACATAATTTTAAAGTATTTCACATACGTGCGCATTTTAAAGCGCTTCCGTACATAACGTATCACCATCATTCCTTTGACCTTATGTCATAGGAAGAAGCTTGCTTCCTATCATTGCTATAAATGCCGTACATGGCTGAGAAGTCATTGTTTGTGAGACCAATTACTGTCATGGTGTCATAAAATAAAATGTCAAACATATGAAAAATACAAGCAGGAACAAATCTAAAGTAACAAGTAAAAAGCAGCGTTTACAATTGTGAATAAGTAAGAGTCATAGTACTTTTTAGACATGGTTTGTGCCATCAATTGCAGTGTACAAAATGGAGATCACTCTGATTGGCTGTTTAGCTAGAAAATGCAAATCATTCCTTCTCTGGGCGGAAGACTTCCGCTTACCGATGACGTCACGTTACGGTATGCGCATATTGCGGTGCACACCAGGGGCAGTTGGGTGTATTTTACTACATTTTTTGCTGTATGTTTTCTCCAGTCTTTATCAGTAACAATTTTTACCGTTACATAATAGATAGTGTAAGTTAAATTTACCATTGTATTTGATAATTCCTTTGCTGCCTAGTAATCAGGTAAATTTTAGATGATTTTAGATCGTTTATTTTCTATTTTTTTTTTATAGTGTACCACTTCTGCTGTTTTTAGAGTTGCAGATGCTCAGGAGTCTTTACCAATTAACTTTTAGCAATGGGTGGGGGAAACTTTATAGCCTGGCCATCAGTAAGTTGCAAAGTACAAACAGCAATTCTCAATCATATTTATTTTGATTTAGAACTAAAATGCTGTTCGAACTATTCTTCCATGCATTTTCTACACTGCCTGTCCTCATTGAGGTTGCCAAAACTGGAGAATATGCAAGCTGACTTTGGGCGAGAGGTGGGGTGCAACAACAACAATGCCTCTGGTAGGATCTCAGTGTGATTCCATACACCGGCCTGAAGGGCAATAAATGCCACCTTGAATGTGGCAGGCGGGTGGGTGGCATC
Source organism: Vanacampus margaritifer (assembly GCF_051991255.1). Taxonomy (NCBI): domain Eukaryota; kingdom Metazoa; phylum Chordata; class Actinopteri; order Syngnathiformes; family Syngnathidae; genus Vanacampus; species Vanacampus margaritifer. The sequence continues at coordinate 17,032,141 of NC_135445.1, read as the reverse complement.
ATGAACACAGCTGACAACGTGTACAGTAATATTCATTAAAATGTGTGTTGACTAGCACCCTGTGCTAATAACAGGTGTTATTTGAGGTAGTAGCGGCATAACTGTAACTCACCTGTATGGTGACAATTCGTGGCAATGGCTGTCGAGTGTTGGCTCCTCCTTCAATTGCGATGCCCAAAGTACTTGCACTCTTTGCCACCCTCACTAATGTGGAGGTGGGCTCCAACAGTCCTGGCTACATTCAGGCAGAGGGAATAGTAATTAGAAATTTGCAGTAGATGATGTTGCACATGTTTTCATGTCTCTGGGAGGTTTGCATTTTCTAAAGTTGACAAATGTGACTGACTGACATGTGTGTTGTTTTGTTGCTGCTAATTCACTTGAACAATAGAAGAACTTCACACCTACAAGTTAATCATTTATATATAATTATTTTGTAATATTTAATTGAAACCATATCAACAGTGTAACCTCCAAATTTTGGTCCTTTGTTAGTCTTACTTGGAGATGAACCATTATGACTTTAAAAAATGCTGCTATCAACATATGGATCATCATTACGCGACACATTAGCAAATCTTGGAAAGTTTTGGAACTCAACGTAGGCAAGAAGAAAACCCTTCAATACCATAATAAAAGTAACTGAGATTTGTTGTTCAAGTTTTCCTGACAAAAATATAAGAAATACTTTTGTTTTTGCTCCCATTTTTCATGAACTCAAAAATTGAAGGCTTTGCAAAAACGACAAACTCTCTCAAGTATTGGTCACATATCTGTGTGCATTTTTTGCTAGTGAGCATTTTCCCCTTTGCAGATAATCCATCCAACCTCTTGTGTGACTAATCAAGATGCTGATTAGAAAGCATAATTAATGCAGAGTTGTGCCTTAGGCTGCACACAATGAAAAGGCCACTGTAAAATGTTTAGTTTTATCACACAGCACCATGCAGCAGAGGTTGTTTTGAATGAGTGTACAATCTGTATACAGGACCAGTCCACTGTATGTATTTATTTACTTCTTCTTCATTTTTTTTTTTACCAAAATGGGACACTCACTGAACCCCTGGCATTCATTAAGCATTTTGGTGGGGGGTGCTCTGGATCGGCGTATACGACAACATGCAACTTCACACAATCATAGAAAAGGAAGTTGAGCCTCATTCCACAAGCACCAATCAACAACCTGATCAACTCTATGTGAAGGTGATGTGTGAGGAAAATGTTTGTCGCACCAGATACTGAACAGTTTTATGGCCACCATAGACCCACAAATACAGTAAAAATGTAAATTTTTAGCGTGGCCTTTAATTTGGGCAGCATAGGCACACCGGTGCAATAATCATGCTGTCTAATCAGCATCTTGATGTGCCACACCTGTGTGTCTCTCTGCAACGGTGTGAAGAATCAGCAAGCTTCTCTCTTCTCTTGTATGATAAAAGGGTAAGTAATTATATTTCAGTTTAGTTAATGTGTTTAGTTTAATATACAGTACATCTATTGACAATTCCTATCTTATGTCACAAGTCCAAATGGCAGTCTTTTGCTGCATTCAAGAAAAGTTTGAAGACAGATTTATCCCACTCAGGAGTGTCCCATTCCGCATTCATTGCGTTTGAGGCAAATATAAACAAGGATGGCTGATTCCGGTAAATTCTTTGTTGTTCCGGTTAACACAGTCATTCCAAATCACACTGTGTCCAGTGAACATATGTCTTGTATTTGCATTTGCCTCAAATGCTTTGAAGTCGGATCTGACAATTCGAGTGGGATAAATTTGATTTCCTACTTTCATCGAACGCATCATTTATTCTTGGTGAAAGGACGCTCTACGCTATTTGAAAAGTATTGGCCTTTGTCAGGATTATTTTTTATTTGAAATTGTGACTACATTAACAATATGCCCGGTTTGTATGCAATTCACAGGAAAAAAGCAATATGCCGTGGAAATGAAGCGTTGCATTGTGGAAACATAAGACATGCCCAGATGTTCGGAATTGTCAATTTTACTTGTGTGCCAGTTACTGTATGAAAGTTCAACTGGACAGTAAATAAAGGGTTGTGTAGCAATCAGTGTAAATATTGTTTTAAAACTCAAAAGTGGACAGAATGAACTGAGATTCTCTTTGGAGGTTCCACTGTTAACAAACTGCTCAAACACAGGAACTAGTTCTGCTATGCAAAAATGTATGGTAAACCACAAAATGGCTCATAAGCAATATAAGAAGCCTCATGTCAAAAAGATAGCCCGCCCCCCCCCCCCCCACACACACTCTTCTCTTTATTGTCATTTTGAAATAGCCTCCTAATAGAGTACGCCACTTCCTAATAACTATCCCATCATCACCAACAAAGCTTCACCATTTCTGACCTTACATAAGTAATCACTTTTTACGACACTACAATGGTGAATGAAATAATAGATGGAACTTTTGAGTGAATACATAAAATTAATGTGAAATTAAAAAAACTAAATACAAAAGCAAAGTAAACAATGAGCAAAAACAGAGGGAGGATGTTCCACATGGACTTGTACGTCTGCATTTATGAGAACCAACAGTGACAAATTATTCCCTTAGTAATTCTCTGTATCTAATTGGAACATTAAACCTTAAACAGCCTCACAAACCACTCATGAAAAGTTTACATTTGAGTCTGGAGGAGGCTAAATTACTTGATTACTATGCAGAAGTTGTCGCACTAGACAAATCGATTAATTGAATGAAGCAGATTTAGCTTTTGAAGTTACATGATGTGTGTATAAATATTGGCGCTCATTTTCATGGCCTCTTCACAACGGTGGACTGTGAGCAACAAAAGCCCTTTGCTTGTTCTTAAAATAGCACCGTGTGAGAGCTACAGAAGCCCAGAGCTTCCGTCTATTACGCTACATGCACATCAATGAGGCGAGGGTGGCACAAGATCCTCGGTCAAACATAACAGGGCTGTTATTTTTAGGCTCAAACTTCGTTTCGAATCCGCTCAATTGGTCCTCACAAAGGCAGCAGACAGTTCTTGTATCAAATTATGCATTCCCCTCAACTATTAATAACCATTGATTCATGTCGGGCCCACAGTTGTTTGGAAGTACACCCTCACCGGTTTGGTGGGGTTGTCCCCCCCGCCCCCCTGGCTTTCTTGAGGGTGTCGTGTGCATGAGGAATGGGAGCTGCTGATGTGTCCTGACTCAGCTATGTCCACACCGCTGTCCTCACTGAGAGTCTGGCCACTGTCTGACAGCTGAGACAGGGCGCCACCTGAGGGGGGAGGCAGGCACACGTGATATCAGCACTTTCATTCGCTCGGGACTCAATCGCTGCGTTTGTCTTCCACCGCAATGCTTTAAAAAACACTTTTTTTTTTTGCATAATACAATTTAGTTTCATTTTTTTTTTTTTTATATTTCTATTCTATTGCCGTTCTTCATGGCATGGGTTACTATGCTACTTCTTGTTTCATGGAAGGAGGTAAAAAGAAGGTAAAAAAAAAATAATGTAAGTAACTTTATCCAGTGAAGAGTAATCTCAGAATTTTAACTTTAAAGTGAGAATTCTGACTTTAATCTCAGATTTCTCACTTTAATCTAAGAATTCTCATTTTAAAGTGAGAATTCTCATTTTGATCTCAGAATTCTGATTAAAGTAAGAATTCTCATTTTGATCTCAGAATTCTCACTTTAAAGTGAGAATTCTCATTTTGATCTCAGAATTCTCACTTTAAAGTGAAAATTCAGACTTTGTAATTCATAGCTATGAATTGTGGGGAGAAGTCAGAATTCTGAGAATAAAGTTTTAAGCCGCAATATAAGCAAACCGTGAAGTAGCGAGGGAACACTGTACACAGTTTTCAGATAACATAATAAGGAAATATTTGTGACTGTGCAGTATGTGGGCAAATGATACATTTATGTAGTTCCAAGCAAAACACTCTCATCTCCCTCGCGCTGTCAACAACATCTGTTTGCTTTGAGGCTGATGAACACACAACCAGCCACAATGTAATGATGACTTGCACATCATAATGATAGCCAATACTAAAGCTGTATCAAAATACTGTATGCTTTTACTAAGATAATAATGCTCACTTTTGATTATCAGAGAATGGAGAGAGTCCTAATAATTTTGACTTTCTAATGTGACTAAATGAGGAAAGCAAATTATTACACAGCTTTCATTATAATACAGTGCAGTTCCACACTACTGCAAATTACAACCACATGACCCTAATGTTAAAGGAGCACATTTCAGACAACGTGTCAATCACAACTGAATATTATCATCTTTATGAAGGCAGAATGTGCAACTCTTGTGTTGAATATGTTGTGCAGGTTGCCATTATGTTAGGACTGGATGGTGTTGGCCAACTGCTTGGACAACTGCAAACTATGAATCGCCCTGGGCAATGCTTCTCTCTCTCTCTCTTGTTTTTTTTCGTGATTGATGCTCTGATTAATTCAATTGTAATGAGGTAAGCAAGCAAGTTGACAGATGTGTGCAATTTGATTGGAGCGATGTTCGGATCTTGAATACGATTATCCCTTGCCCACCAGCTGCAAATTAAATGCACTGTTGTGGTGCTGATGTGAATTCGATAAAAATACATTTAAAAAAGGCCATTGTTTCTCTCTCTAATCTAAAAACTATCTTCAAAATCTTCCTGCCTTCCATTAGAGATATTTTATTTGCGTGCGAAAAGGTGCGCACCAGGCAGACTTATGTAATTACTTAAGTAATTTGGTGCTCTTCACTAGCAATTAGGGGGCGAGAAGAGTTGCATTTCCAAATCTGCATTTTTGAACAACTCTTAATTTAGAAACGCCAACATATTTAAATGTTGCAGAATCATCTTGAGGAGAGTTTCATTAGACCGCTTAGTGATGGATGCAAAGATTGTCTTTTTTTTTTTTTAAACAAACAAACATATTTATCTATTTAGCAATAACCATAGTATGCGACACTTAGGAATTAACCTTATTAGACCCGAGTTGTGTATCATGCTGTGAGCTCATATCTTTTGAACATTTTATCTTTCATAGAAATAATATTTGATCACTTCAGTGGACTTTATTTTAGCCAGTAACAAAGTAGATTTGGATTCAAGTTCATCTTTTTGTGCTGATTATTTACTGGCAGCTTTGTCAACCCTGTCACTTGTTTGTGGTCATTTCTAATTAGAGCTGACAAACGATTACATTTTTATATCTATATATAATATATAATCTTTTTTAATCACAATTAATCAATTCATTAAAAAGGCTTTTTAATCCCCAAAATTTTGCCCGCCAAATTTGAAGAGCACCTGTTGTGTGTTTATTCTTTCGACATTTAATGTTATGAGGACGTCCTCAACATTTTTTGATCCACTGCATCTCTCATCCTCCTCTTTTTCTAATCAGTTAATTACTTGCATTATTTAAAATGGGGGGGGGGGGGGGTACCCCAATATTTTGACATGAACAAATATTCTGAATGTAATACACAAACTTTTATTAAATGCTTTACTTTAATGCATGTAGTTTTATTTTTTGTGATTAATTAATTAGTTAACGCTTTAACTTTGACAGCACTATTTCTATTATGTGTTGTATACCCAAATAATATGTTGACTTGAAGAGAAGAATTAATTTTGACCATGAATTTAAAATAAATAAATAAGGAAGTCCAAGTGTGCTTTGTCAGGGCTTGGCTTCCATGTAATTCAAACACTGCCACTGCAATGTTCCTAATTTATTTACAGAATTGTATTGCTCCTTTTGTATAGAATTTAGTTAATTTGACACATTGTAAATTCAAAACTTGCATAATGTCCAGTAATTACTACGCCCTACTTTTCTCACCTCTAGCTTGGGGCAGCGGCCGCACCTCATTGACGTCGGGCTCTGCGTTGGGCCTGTGAACCTCCACTGTAACAAACTGTTGCTTAGAGCCTGGAGACGAGGCTTTGGACATTGTAGCTGGCTTAAGGGGAAGAGAAGAAGGAGGGGGAGGAGGTGCGGGCAACGGGGGTGGAGGTGGCGGCGGAGGGGATGCGTCAGCCAGTTTGGCACGCCCGCTTGGGGATTGGACGCGTGGAAAAGGGCCAATCTGTTGGGCAACCAGGGATAAATGAGTGGCTATTTTCGGTTCTCTCTTGGAAGGTGCCAAGAGTTCTTTCTTTTGGGTGGCCGCATAGTCCCGGGAAGGCAACATAGGAGGATCTTGTTTGTGATGTAGGGAAGGTGATGAAGGGGTGCGAGCTGGCTTTTTGTTGTGGTTAGGGCGGGTGGAGGCTGTGAAGTGCAAGCCCGAGTGTGTGGATTCAAACGAGGGGCATTTGACGAGCTGGTCTCTTCTACTCTTGCGCCTCTGCACCCCTGATGGGGGTGGAGGCTTGAAGGAGGGGGGAGAGTCGGCTGTGGTGGACTGTACGTCATCCTGAAGTGAGAGGATATTTGGGATCATGATAGATTAGCCATTTGGAAAGGACATGCTGCATCTTAGCAAACAACAATGGGTCGTTCCTTGCCAAATCACCCCCCAAAAAACCTGAACATTTTAACCAAGCAGATTTTGATTTGAATGAAAATTGGTGTACTTGTTGGTAGTGATGGCACAACACTAAATCTCACATTTTAGATCAATCGGTGCAGGGGCTTGGGAGCTACGGCCTGCCGAATTTCGATATTTTAGGCAAAAAGGGCCATGGATGCCTTCCTTTGAACCCTTGTATCTTAGGAAATACTGGGTCAATCTTCACAAAACGGATATTGTTGGAAAGGGAATTTGACAAAAAAAATCACTTCGAAGATTGGTGCATATTTGCGTAACCCTTTGACGATTGTTTTAGCTGACCTTGAAAATGACCTTGTCGATCAGGTGACCTTAACACAATTTTTCATGAAATGTGATCTCTAACGTTATTTAGAGCATAAAAGTTACATTTTTTACTTCAGCAGCAATAAGGAGTCAAATTAATCATACCCTCAACCTTTCAATGAATATTCAACTTTCAATAAATATTAAATCAGTATGCCTCTTCTAAATGATGGCAGATTTTGAATTCCCTTTCCAACCAGGGTTATTATAGTTTTGGAATTTTCGTTTTAGTTAGTTTTTATTTCATTTTTGAATTTAGTTATTTAAATTTAGTTAGTTTTAATTAGTTTTCAGGACGGTTCAGTTAGTTTTGATTAATTTTAGTTATTCAAAAAATGCTTAGTTTTAGTTTCAATATTAGTTTTCGTAAAAAAAAAAAAAAGTGTATTGTGTGCAATATTAAATTAATTATAATTAATAAACACCATGGTAAAATGATTAAAGTAACACATTTCTTACCTAGCATTGCATTTCGGCTGAGTGAAATGAAAAAGCAGGCGAGTAGAGCCATTGAGCCAAAAGTCGAGCAAAACTGTCACCTAGGAACAATGTCATCTGAAAGTGCTTTTCTATTGGCTGCTGCTAGATGATGTCACTTCTGTGTGACACACTTTCAAACGTCCTTATTACGGTTAATATCGAAATAATACTTACAATCCCACTTAAAACCCCTGGGCATTATTTGACCATTTTTTGGCTTTCTGTTCGTTCTGACCAAGCCATTTCAAAATAAAATAACGCCCAGGGGTTAAAATCAACTCAGTCTCATGTATTAAATTAATTACCAAAGACTAAAACAAAGGACATTTTCGCTATAATTCTAGTTTTAGTTAGTTTTGTAAACGTAAAATGTAGTTTCAGTTAGTTTTCATTTTTAAAGAGCATTTTTGTTTTGATTTTATTTAGTTGACGAAGATGGTTTTTGAATGTTAGTTTTATTTATTTTGTGAAAATAATCTTGTTTCCAACAATAGCTCTTTTGTAAAGATAGACCGAGCAGTTCCTGAGATACAAGAGTTCAAATGGAAGGTGGCCATGCTGAAAATTTTTTGCCGAAAATGTCAAAATTTGTCAAATTTTGCTCCCAAATCCCTGCTCCGATTGACCTAAAATTTGAGATGAAGTGTTGTGCCATCACTATCAACAAGTACACCAAGTTTCATAAATATCAAAATCTGCTTGGTTCAACCCACCGTGTGATTTGGCATATAATGACCATTGACTGTATTTGTAAAAGTGCCAGTCTTGATGAGAGGAATATTTAACTTCCACCTAATGTATCAATAAAAATGACTTGACTTGACTATTCCAGTGTTCACAACAAGTTGAAAATGTTGGTACAGTATCTGACACTTTGTATTCTATACTTAAGTGGAATGAACAACAATGAGACACAAATGGCTACTAATGCATGAAGTGAGAAACAAAGTATAAAATAAATATTAAGAAAATAAAAAAAGTATGATTTGAGAAGTAGGCAGCTGAAAATAATGGGTGCCTAAAAGCTTTTTTCTTGACTTTTTTTTTTTTATCCCCCTGCTGAGAAAAGTAGGCAGAGGAGTGGAATATTGTGATTGGCCTTTGCTCACCATTTGCTATTCAACAAATAAAATCATCTTTAACCTTGCTGTTGTGCAAAAGCTCGTTCCACTCAAACAAAACAAACTTTACAAAGCCTGCCGGTCAGATTTCTCCACTAGCCTCATCCATTTCTACCATTACTTTCACTTCCATTTTCACAATGCTGTCTTCAACCCCTCTTTCCCTTCTCCCTTGTACCATGCTCATGTTTATCGGGCCAAACCTGTGTTTGTGTGTGCCAGACTTCAGGGCTCACCAGAGAGATGTCAGCTAGCAGTGTGTTCAGACTGTCCATGGGATCCTGCTGATTAGAATCCACCACGCTGTCGTTCTGAAAGATGCAGGAGACAAATAGATGAGGGGAAAGAGGAAATGCAGACGTGAATCAGAAAAGGGTCAAATGTGTAAAGAGGGAACAGCCTGTGAGCAGATGTTACAAAGGTGTGCATTTATCCCAAAACAAATGGAAAATTGGATTTTCCAAGAAGTCTTGTGAAGGTTGATTAAAAGGCATGCTTACATTTACGCACACAAAGTTCCCATGTGAAGAAGACATTTGCAGATTCTCCAATGAAATTTAAAGACAAGCTTAGTTCAAACAAATGCTGCCCTTCATTTAACTCTGCCACCAAACCAAAACAGAAGCCCCATCAATTCTGCTTAATGACTCGTCGTTGCAACGATGGGAGCACTTAAACGCAATTCCATTTCCAAGATGGGGTGATCCGAAAAGGACCATAGCTTTTGAAGATGCAGTTTGTATGCTACTTTAAAATAACATAATATACATTTTCAGGACATTCTTCCTGGTGTCAAAATGATTATTAGCACTTCCCTTCACCTGCTGTCCTAAAGTGGTCCCAGGTTAAAAAAATAATTAAAACAGACACGCAACGTGAATTCATAACAATTCTGTCTTTTGTTATTAACCTTCACTTCCATAGTGACCATTCGCTAGTGTTTTCCAACAGTATGCTATGTACACTGGATGCAGATATGGATGGTTTTCACTCAACCCCTTCAGTAGGTTTTGTATAATTTGTTTCTGGTGTGGCTTAATAACTTCATTGGTAGAGGTCAAAAAGTATATCAGCTTCCTTCACAGAGCTGGCTGCTTAAATAGAATACAACAGATACAATACACCCCCCCCCCAACAATATCTTGTGTAACGTCCGCGCCCTCAGCTTTAAATTAAACAACTTTACAAATTTATGGATATTCCCTAAAAGTAATTTATTATATTATATCCCCACATATTGAATCATTGTGATCTTCATCATGCTTAAAACGCGACGTCATGCCTATGATACACAATCTGGTCATTGCAAAAGGAAATTAAGAGGTTGAATCCTGATTCTGGACCTCATTTTTGTTGTAGGACTATAGTAGTATTTTCATGTGTTACTTTGTTGACAATTTCCCACTTGGTTTTATAGTATTTGCTACAGTTGGTAGTCTGTTTTCTTTCTATAGTGTCCTCCCATCAATTTTCTTTACTTATCTTTACTGTGAGCACACGCTGCCAGGTACTTGATCTTCACCATCAGTGACTTTATTCTTGAAGAGCCAATCTCTTACATTTGTCAAATTAAAATCCCAAAACACCATAAAACATTTTCAAAATGCTCTTTTGGTTAAGCTGGTTGAGTGGCTGCAAGTTTTATAAGAAAAAGCAACCCAGAGAGACCCAAGCACAGTAGAAAAAAAAAAATCACTGGAAAACCAAAAACAACAGTTCATTATTTTGTGATCAAAATTGTATTAGATTAAATTTGAAAAAATGACAAGCAGAAAATAAACCAACATAATTGGTTTACAATACAAGAACATATTATCCTGTCCTATTTGAGGACAGCATTAGGAATCAAGAGAGGCAGTCCTTGGAGATAAAATGCACACAATTGCGACATTCAAAATCCTTTTACTGGAGCAAAATGGAAGAAAATTGTCAATTTGATGTTCAATTGAACTCCGCATTTGTCTGGGAGGAAATATAATGAACAAAGAGAGCCTGTTTTGATTTTTTTTTTTCCCCTCATGGTATCTCGTACACATCTGCCCACAGGGAATTGAACAAGCCAATATTGCGCCATGTATCCAGCATGTGTGGGTTGGTGCTTCACCACTTCCAAAAGTTACTCCTACCTCCATCATATCTATCAGCCAGAGCAGCCTTTCCTACCAGGGGGAGTGGGAGATTACAAGGTTATAGTAGTGGAGGAAAAACATGTCATTTCAAATACTGATTTCATATTTGCCATTTTAAAAGCAAAGTAGTGAGACTTGGCATTTCCAAATGCCTTCACCATAAAGAGATCTTTCATAAAACAAATACGTCCCCACGCACACCCTGAATAGACTACAACTCGTCATGTGCTTTACTCCGAGTCATATCATTATTTGGTTGTTCTAGTCAGCAGTACCACTTACCCGGGCGGAGCTGAGAGTGGTGTTAGTCATGAAGCTGGCCGAAGACGAGGTCAGAGTGTCGGGGTACGACACCATGGATAGAGTGTCCGACTGGAGTGCGGGAGCTCCTGCTGTGCCCTGTCTTGCCTTGAGAGCCTGAATTTCACGCCGTAACACCAGCCCGTCGAAACGCTCCAGGTCCTGTGGGGTGACCAGGCCGCGCACTTCGGACAGGAGAGAGAACTGTGGGAAGATCAAATGGGTGGAGGTCAATCTACAATTAAGTCATTTGATGGAAACATCACATGCCACTTAATTTAACACTTGCTAATCACATGTATGTATAATGGGGACTTTCTGGTGAAATTCCAGGAAGAATCTAAAATGCATTATAAACTTTGCCAGGGAACTTATTATGACCTTCTTTAACCTTTTGAATGCACGGCAAACTGTTCAACATTTCAGTATTTTTTCTTATACTTTGCTGCAGCCTGCTGGCCGTTTTTGTAATAACTACCATTGCTTTAAGCTTTCTCTTCAGTTCAGAGGCTGCATCAAAGCCTTCTGTATGCTCTAGCATAAAAAAAAACATAAACAAACAAATAAATACGTTTTTGGGACCATGGTAAGATTTAAAATAGAATGTATTCATACGTTTTTGACAGTAAATGAGTTAAAGACTGTTTAATTTTTTAACTGACTAATATTCAACTGTTTAACTTTTTTTTTGCCTGTACAACAATTTTATGTTAGCAACAGTTTGCCTTCGAATGGAATACTGAGAACAGTATAAGTGTAATTGTTATATGGGGAATATACAATATGCATAATGAAACATGCACATTCCACATAGGAAGGCCTGAGCCAAGATTTGAAGCTGGGAATCGAATGTGAGTCAAGCATACTAACCGCTAGTTCACCCTGCTGCTCACGAATCTGGTAGTAACACTGACTCATATTTCATTTTTCAATTTACAGTCATATCAGCTCCTAGCATTATTACGGTCTTGCACTCATTTCATTGTTCGGAATCAGTAATAAAAGAAATGTAAACAGTGATTATGATATTAATAATTTAATTTCTTAATCCTTGGTTAATGTTGACAGTGAGCCATTGCGCTTCCAATCTGAAGACAAGTGCAGAGGCAGAGATGGAGTTTAATAAATTAATTCTTCCGACATGTTTTAGCGTTTGAAAAAACACTGCACATTTTTTAAAAGTGGGAGGCGTGCAGTTCTAAATATAGTATAAGGTCTTGCAAAAAGCTTTCAGAACCTTACTTGGGGAAACGGTAACCAAGATGCCTTTGTTTTCGTGCATATATGTATATTACTGGCAAAAAAAATTGTGGAAGGACAAACAGAATAAAATTAAGCATCAACAAATAACCCTGCAGAGATCTCCAGAGATTTATATAAAGAAAGACAAACAAACAACAAACATGTTTTTTTTATCCTAATACCTTTAGCTCCTTGTCTCTCACCTTTGCGTGTGTGTTGAGCAGCTCGAAAAGCGCCATGACCAGCTGCTCCACGCCAATGTGTCCATCCCGGTACTCTTCCAAGTAGTAGCCCATAGTTTGCCGCTCCGACTCAGTCAGAAGGTGACGCGCTTGCTCTTCTAGTATAGCTCTGGACTGGTTCACCAGGCTCGACAAAGTCACCTGTGATCCGGCCACACCCTTGTAAAAACCAGACTGAAAAGATACAAAAGTATTACATTAAATACAACAAAGATAATATTAATTTTGTGTTATGTACAGTGGTTGAGTTGGACAAAAACTAAGGACTTACTTATTCTTCTGGACAAAATGAGGGAAGCAATGAGAGTAAGACCAACAAAGTTCAAAGTGTTTGGGACATGGTGTTCCAAAATTTCAATATATTGTATTAAACAATACACATGCCACAATGAACGATTCCTCGAATGAGTACATATTAACCGAGTTGTTCATGATTTTTAAAAATTGTGCGCCGAATATCTTGCCAGTGGTGCAAACCGGATACGGCATCATCAACCCATATTATATTGTTTACCTTCTGGCTATGTGCATGTGTTTTTCTCTTCCTTATTCTTCTCATTTTTAAAGTATTTTGTCTTATGCCGTCTCATTGGGTTGCCGGTTTTTGTTCGAACGGGAGAATGGCGTAAGCCTGTTTCGGTTCCCCAGAGATGCTTTTTTATGCAAAAAAGACGGTGACATGGAAAGGCACGTGCTACAGATCTAAAGCTATTCAGAAAAGAGAAACAAACAGGTAACTAAATGCGCACGCACGCAAGCACGCGCACGCACGCAAGCACGCACACACACACACACGTCGATGGGGTTTCATTCCATCCAATTCCAGTAACAAACAATATGCTATGACACTGTTGGCGGAATAAAATGCTTGGTTGCTGTAGATTACACTCGATCTCCTCATAACTCCTCCCCTTCCTTCTCTTCCGCCTTCTTATATGAATAGTTGTTATTGGGGTTAGCATTAAGACGTTAGCCGAAAGGACTCGTCCGCTAGCTTTGCTGCTAATGAATGCGCGGTGACTCATTACGTCACGGAACAGTGAAGAGGGTTAGCATCAAGACGTTAGCCAAAATGACTCGTCTACTACCCGCTAGCTTCGCTGCGAATGAACGAGCAGGGACGCATTACGTCACCCGAGCACCGGGTCAGCGTTCGGCGATTTAACAAAGTAACAAAATACAGACAATCCATAACACTTGGTAGCTCAGAAGATGGTAAAGAGCACTCACTTGTGTTACTACATTTCAATTTAAGCAAGCTTTCAGTATAACACAATCGGACTCTGTAATATGTCTACAAGATCGATCAAATTACAAGGCATGTTTTGCGTGAGTTTTCTGCATTAAACACTACTACTGTACTGTATATCTCCTTGGCTTTTGTAGACTGTGAGACAGTTTCAATTAAAAAACAGAAACACCTTTGTATTTGTAGGTATACTCTGCTTTTAGGATGACTCACAGCAAAAGAGACAACTATGAGGAGGAAAACATCTATGGGTTAAAAAAATGATGGGGATGTGGAGTGAAGATAATGGATTGAAGTGGGATGAGGAATAAGAATAAAAGAAGGACACAGAAGGGGATGTGAGGGATAGGGTTGTAAGGCAGGGCCAGCAAAGAAGGGGATGTCAAATGATGAATGAATGATGACAGAAGATGGCAGGTAGTTGCTTAACCGAAGTTGATGCTTTTAAAAGGGATGGTGTTGGTTGAAGGAAAAAGAAGACAAAAGTCTAAAACCACATGGACTCAGAGGTGAAGGTGGAGCGGGACGAGGGCGACTTCAATTGGAAACAAAGGCAGGGAACTGATTAGAGCGGACAGAAAAAGTGCAAGACCATAAATTACTTCCACTTAAAATGAAAAAGTCATCAGTCGTCTTTTCCCATACGTATAAATTAACATGCCACCACCTGCTGTCCTAACATTATCCACTGCCATCATGTGGTGCCAAAACTAAAGCAGGACAGAATGAGTGTTGTTCAGACATGTAGGCTTTTCCCCCCACTCCAGCTTCCGCAGCTATCCTTGCTGTGCCAACTAGATGCCTGTCAATCACTAGGGCGATATTTTGTCACTCGGGAAACAGATGAGCAGACAGAATTCATTGTTGCATCTGCCTCATCTGCTCTAATTTCATAGTGTGAATGTTTAATGTGTTGACACCCAACATTGAACATTATTAATCTGTCCATTTCACAAAGTTTGTTCCTAAGCATTTGGAATCAGCTGTTGTTTCTCCCATTTTTTAAAAGTGGTGTTCCTCATCCCATGGAAAATTATAGACCCATCAGTATATTGCCTACAGTGTCTAAGATTGCAGAAACACTGGTAGCAAAACAAATAGTTAACCATTTAAACACCACACTCTATGTTCTCCATCCCATGCAGTTTGGCTTTAGAGCTAATTATTCTACAGAGACTGCCACCTGTTTCCTCATTGACAGCATCAGAGCTCTGCTTGATCGAGGTGGGGTGGTGGTGCTGTGTTCTTCGATCTCAAAAAGGCCTTTGACACCGTCAATCATAAAATCTTGTCGTTAAAATGATATGCCAAATGCAATCAAGTGGATTGAGTCTTATCTCTCTGGCCAGTCCCAACATGTCAGAGTCCAGTCATGTAGATCAGCAGCCCTTAATCTCTCCACGGGTCTTTCCCAAGGCTCAGTTTTAGGGCCCTTGCTGTTCTCACTTTATATAAATGACCTTCCATTTGTCTGTGCTGATGTAGCCATTCAAATGTATGCTGATGACACTGTTGTTTATGTTCATGGCAATAATATCTCTCAGATGGCTCAGAAGCTCTCCGATTTCATGGTTCATATCACACCTTGGTTGAAATACTCCTGCTTGCGGTTAAATACATCTAAAACTGTGGCAATGTTTTTCACAAGTCCAGCAACAATGCTAATTATGAGTCTGATGTTTTTGTTTTAGGGGAAAGGCTCCAAATCGTTCCCAATTACAATTATCTAGGGGGTCATAATTGATTCACAGTTAACATTTAAAGCACATGTAAAAAGGGTCTGTAATCGTGTCCATTTTAATCTCAATAATTTTAGACATGTTCGCCATCAGCTGTCGACACAGGCAGCTAAAATGTACATGCATGGTCCTTTCACATATCACCTACTGTTTCCCCATTTGGTCTCAAGCTAATGTTACATCCTTGAAACCTTTACAATTACTTTACAGGCAAACTGAAAAAAATCTTGATAAGAAACCTAATAGTTCACATCATTGTCCAATATTACAAAAATATAATTTACTCACCTGGGAAAACATGGTCAAATATTCATATCTATGGCTTATCTATAAAATCATTCATGGTCTATCATCCCCTCTTCTCCGCCATTTTATTAACATCCGAACAACTGACCATAGGAGAACCAGAGGTGCAGCAAGGGGAGACTGTATTGTTCCCTTTAGGAAAAGTGCTTTTGGTAGAACTGCTTCCTCTGTCCGAGCTGCTACCGAGTGGAATCTCACATTACATCAGAAATCTAGACACATTTATGACATTTATGATCTGTCTCGCTACTGCAGATGAAAAATAGCCTTTTGGCTAATTCTGGCATATTTACTGAAATGTTTTTTATATGTACTGTTCCTAATACAAATAAATCAATAAATCAATTATTGACCTCTAAGTGCCACAGGTTTGGGCCAAAGCACTTTTTATTTCATTTGACAAGGCTATGGCACAACTTGAAGCTCCTTACTTAACTGCAACATAGTTTCTTGGTAGCAAGAGGCCACAAGATGGCACCAAATATTTTTTTATTTTTTACACATGGGTTTGGCCAAAGCACAAAAACAGCAAATGCAGCCTAAAAACGGATTGGTCAAATTAATTTAAAAAAAAAGGTTAAATTTGACCAATATAGCTGGTAGTAATGTGTCCGACAGATCCTTTGGTTAAAACAACCACTCTAGAATGGTAGGTGTTTTCAACCAATACTGTTTGTATTGGTGATTTGGCCAACCGGGAATCCCGCGGGTCATGCGATCACTGAAAAAAAGTACCACTAAGTGGGGTGAAATGTGTTCTCCGCATTTGACCCATCCCGTGAGAGAGCAGTGAGCAGCCATGCTTGGGAATCATTTGGGGATCTAGCGCTCAATTCTAACCTACAATGCTGAATTTCAAGCAGGGTGGCAAATGAGTCCCATTTTTAGTTGTTGGTATGACCTGGCAGGGGATTGAACCCACAATCTCCTAGTCTCAGGGCAGACACTCTACCACTAGCCACTGAGCTGGTCACACCATTTCCATTTTTGAAAACTATATTTATCTAATATATTTTAATCAGTTATAATAATTAATAAATACATTTAAATACAGTAAATTTATACAATAAATATATTTCCAAGTGATCTAGCTAGATTTACTTTCTATTGTAACCAATTTCATTGTTTGTTTAGCTAACCAATAAAATTGGAATGGTAACCACCCGGAATGGCCAATGTCTGACCAATCTATTGGTTAATCAAGCCAATATGAACTTAACCTACTAGATTGGTAGGTTTTTTTTTTTCAATTAATTTTTAGTGTCGATCAATTTTTCAGTGAATAATAAAGATAGGTTGAAAAAACGTGTACAGGTGAATTCATGAATGGGAAACTATAAATATATGGGAGAACACTGTAATGCAGCATACTGAGAGGTTAACGTAATAATATGACCCGCTCATGAAGGTCTACGGAAAAAGGAAGTGTAGTGTTAGCGTACAACACAATTGGGAAGGGAAGCTGAAAAAACAAGAGGCAGCTTCGAGTGCAGCCCAGACTCCAGCTCAGACTCCAAGAAAACAGGAAAAAAAAAATTGTGTGCACATACTCGCACGCGCATCATGCACAAGCTTGACTCAGAGGCTACAGCTGCGAGTAAAAAAATAAAATAAAAAATAGACAAACTGAACAAAGCATTTTTAAATTGATACTGCTCTAATATGTAAACATTGTAGGAATAGTGGGCGCCAATAGCAAGGCATTTGTACTTGCATTAGGCCACCCTCTTGTGGCCATTTTATGATCAGGAACTAGAAATTAGAAGAATAGACATTCGTCATTAATTTCAAGCATTTTTAAGGAAACATGCTATATTGGGATATATAGGTCTTTCTTTAAAGTTATCTGTCATTGTTTTCCAGTTGGAAATTTTATGCATCAAAAGTACTAGTAGTATTGGTACTTGGTATCGGTATCAATGACTACTATCAGTTGAGTACTTGTACTGGTATCAGTCTGAAAAAAGTGGTATGGGAACACGTTGGGAAACCTCATATCACATAATTTCAGCAAAAAAATTAAATGGCTTAAGGATGGATGCAGTGACAATGAATCCATAATGCGGCCTATGGTTTACATTTATTTATTTATTTTCATTTATTTGCTTATTTTTGAAAATGGGACAGAACATATTAATGGACATTTATAAATGTAAATATGTATGGTATTATAGCCATTTGACTAATTTGAATCCCTTGTCCCATAGGCTGTTTCCAAAGTGAGAAGGATAGGAGAGACTAAAAGCAGTAAAGAAGAGTAAATGCATAATAAATTAAAAAAACAAAAAAAACTATTGCCATCACCATAAAGTGCTTAATTGCATTACATTGGTATAACAAAACAGAGATGGTCACACACTATAGAGGATTACAGACAAACTTTTTTGCTGTTGGAATACAATACAATGACCATTCCTCAGGGTTGGAGAGCTTTCCTGCATGCGACAAGATGAAATGCAGTGTCATAGACAGAAAGGCAATAATACATTAGTTGATGCCATGGCAACACAGAAAATCTATCGCAAAAATGAAGCATGATGCTCCATTGATCTGCTGTCAACATCCATTTACAAACACCATGAGAGGCACATACTGTATGCATGGTTTCTGGTGATTGCTATCACTTCCTGTAATGTCTTAGTATTTCAGTCCTAAAGTTTATTTCTCATTTATGGTATTTTAGCTTGAAACTGCAAACCTTAGGATTCACACGCAATTTCGGAAACAGTATGAAATTCAGTCTTTTTCTTTTTCATGCATCATTTATTGAATTAACTCCTGAATATGAAACACAACTTCAAAGTGTGGGGTCTTACATTAGTACCAGTCGGAAGAGTCAGAATCCCTTTTACCTCTCTCTACCTTCTCCTCATCTTCAATCATCAGTCTATATTAAGGGAAGTGGCTGCTCAATGTCTGGTCGGGCAAGCCTCTCTTTAATGACCAAGGTGAACTCTGGTCATACCTTGCCGGAATTCTAATCACGATGTTCACCTCTAGAAATTCTCTCTGTAGCATCCATGTGCCTTTTACTTAACTCAAGACTGTGAGGGAGTGAACCTTTGGGACCACACAAGGCAATGTGAGCAGCCAGTGTGTCGCTCACTGTCTTATTATGGAACATGTTGGCACTGGAAGGAGCTCATAAAATTGGTCGCTATTCAACTGCAGTAATGATGCTGCGCTTCTATGCAACAATGCATTTTGCAGCTAACGGGTATCCAGAAAAAGTGGTTCATTTTGCTGGACCTCTCCATTCTAAAGTTGGGCTCCTCAAATGCCAAGATAAGCTGGCGGTTCCTATTATCGCGGTGAACAACAATCCCCAACAGTCAACCTCCAATCGATAACAGAGAAAATCCCATAAAGCCAGATCAACACTGACCCAGATAGGACCTGACCTACTATACATACACAATAGAAGATCAAGAATAAAGCGTATTTATCCAAGTCATATGAGACTGTTCCTTATCCTTTTTCAGTTTTGAATCACACCACCAACCCTGCACACTGTAGAAAATTTCCACTGATTCCTGAATATAGCTCACAATAGCTCATCTAATGGCTTTATGCAGAACAACAGGCCAATAGCTGGCTGAAGAGACCCACATGGCAGTCAGGGACCTTATTTGCTACACCAAGCAAACATTAAAATGGATGACTAACCTTGCTAAATTGATCATCTGGAATTCAAAGGGGAACCTGCAATATTGGCTTTCAAGCAAATCGATTGACAACAGACTGAAAGACGGAAAACTATGCTCTATAATTACAAACACACGCAGCTAAAATCCCAATTAGATTCCTTACCAAAAAAAAGTAAGAAACTGTATCTCTTTCACACCATCCATGTACAGTACATTTTCTCTGAGACTGCCTGCTGCCTTTTAAATGTTGCTTCACTTGTCTTGGATGTCTAACTGTGCATCACTGCACTGGTGACAGTGGCCCATCTGAAAGAAAATGGGCATTTATCATACATATTAAAGCTTGGACACACAAAAATCTGTGTTCACTCATGTTGGTGTTAATGAGTCAATACAGAATTAATTCACATCAGTTACTTATTGCACTTTTCCTTCAGTGCCCAATAAATGAAATACAGACGCTCCCCTACTTACGAACATTCGAGTTACGAACAACGGTACATACGAACATGTCTGCGCGTACAGTATGTCGAAAAATGTTCGGAAAGAGATGCTGTAAGTTAGATTTTGTATTGCGCGTAATGCTTCTTTCCGCCGCTAATACCGACGCTTGGCGCTGTGAGAGCTCATTGGAGGCTCAGCAACGTGTCGAGGGGGAGGAGGAAGAAACGCCGGTCCCCATGAAGGAGGAAATAACTTTTGAAGCCGATTCCAACGACGACGAAGAATCTCTCATGATATAAAATCCTCCTCTTCCTCCTCCTCCATCATCTCCTTAAGCATCGAGTACATCTTCCAAAAGTAAGTTAGTTCTATTTATCTTATTACGTACATGTACATACTGTGTGTGTCTCTCGCTCTCTCTCTCTAACATACGTAGTACAGTACAGTACTGTACGTATTCTCTCCATTTTATTAAAAGTTTTTTTCAGTACAAACCAATGCAGGTTACTTGTACAAGCCTTAAACATACTTATATAAACCTTCAATATACTTATATAGGCTTTAAACATAAATTATAATACAAAATATAGCACTGAAGCAACTTACGAACAAATTCACCTTACGAACGATCGTCCGGAACGTAACTCGTTCGTAAGGTGGGGAGCGTCTGTATCCAATTTGACCAAAATGGTAAATGGAGTGCACTTATGTGGCACTTTATCTACACCAAAACAATTTTTATAGCCTCATTAATTCACTTATTTGAAGAAGTATCTCTGTATTAAACTGGAGTGTACACAACAGCATCATCCTACAGAATGAAAGCGTTTCCTTTTTAGTTTAAAAACGCTTACTTCAATTTGCAGGATCCCTTATCGGACCCTGGACAATGGAACCCAGGCTGTTTTTCTTGAATTGGTTCAGTAAATCCATCTGTATTGTGTCGTACCAGATAGCTAGCACTAAGCTAATCTGTCGTCTCCTGTTTGGCTGACGTCCAAGTGGCCAAACGCCGAAGTAACACATAGGCGTAAATAGACTGGCTAGCTGGACATTATTGAGTTCATTTGGAGTTAAAACATTCGTCACACATACTGATAATGTGAGAGATTCAACAATGGATGGTGAGACTTGTTTTGAATCAAATCAGAAGAATATGGTTTGCCGTTGGTTTTTAACAGTGAATTTGGAGAAACACCTGAACCATTAAAATTTGCGAAAATCCAAGGCTTTAAAGTTTTGTAGATAATTTGTGAGGGCGTCTGTCTGCTATAGAAAAAAAATGTCTAATAAAGAGACATATTTATGACATGACAGGAGGTGCTTCACTCACTAACTCCTGTTTTTATTGCCCACGGGGACTGTTCTGATTTAATCACAGTGCAAGATATAAAGCGCCTCCATCAGACAGTCTAATGAGAGTGCTTTGAGATGAGAGTGTGGACCTTGAAGTCACATCCTGTTTGCTGCTCCTTAACAGGCTTCCAACTACCACGGTCTCAGCCTTCATCAAGAAATAGACAGCTGCTGTTTATCAATACAACTTCCTTAATCGTTTATGCATAGAGAATTCAATTATAAGCAGCAAAATCAATTTGCGGGCTGATCAGAATTTTAGCTTGGCTACAATGAATTAACGCACATGGAGGAATGACTGGTCTATATGACTTTGGTTAGAAGACATTGAACCAGGATGCATCTTTGCTGTTTGTGATTGGTTATGTGACTATAGCACCAAGATCCTCCATTAATAATTTCCAAGACTGCGGGCACATGTTTACACAGACAGTTTTACTAAATTAACAGTTTAATAGCACAAGTCCTTAATTCAAGCACTTTGAAGCACATCAAAATGAGTATAAAGTGAATTTCACCCAGGAGCAGATTAGCGCTTCAGGCGCTCCTTTGTGTTCATTGCCAAACAGCACTGTGGGCAGAAAAGCCACTCACATGAACAGAATAGTAACAATGAAACAAACTTGCTATGTTTGGGGTTACATCGCCATCCACCCTGGTATGTGGCTGCCATTCTGTCTCATGAAAATTTTAATAAAAATGAACTCCACATTATTGGCTCTATTTTCATAGACAGCACACATACGCTTGGTGTAAAAACTTGTGCATCTTGATTTTTCAAGTCCAACTTCCCATGTTCCAGATCACGTAACGCCATACTAGAGGTTAAGAATGTGGGGTTTTTCTTTCACACGGAGCAGTTTAAGTTGCAGGTAGTGTAAAGCAATTTTGGTGGATTTGATCGAAGAGCAGGCAGACAGATTTTGTGCAGTGCTGTATTGTGGATGTCATCATATTTCATTCATAAATATGCCAGCAGTGCGCATCGAACCCTCTGTGTCATTGTCAAAATCAATTGATTGAACACATCATCATCATGGTCTTCATCATCTTTATCATACCCCCTCCAGCCATGTGGTGGGAGGGGGTAGTGTGTGTATTTATTGCACAGGTTAAAAAGGCATACAATGAAGGGGAGAGCTCATCAAAACATGCAAAAGAGAGGACGGGAGTGGGGGGACGGGATGAGGGCAGTTTATGTGTGCCCGGGCCGTGTGTATGATGTGGCTCTTTGCAGTAAATGTCAAAATTGTGGCTCTTTGCATTTGACTGCTTGGGCACCCCTATTCTAAATAATAATAATAATACAAAATATCATGAATAGAGTACACCCCTATTGTCAGTCACACAAAAACAATTGCTTAGGCGAGCATTAAATGAACTAAAAATTGTGTGTATTCGAAGACAAAGGGATGACCGTGGATGATAGATGATGATGGCTATTGTAATATAGGAAGCCATTTAGTGCTGGTGAATTTACATACATATATGCGCTGTGGAAAATGGATGGATGGCTGGATTCCGGGGCTAGGGACCACATTATAGAATAAAAACATACAGTACTTCTTAACAGTTCAACAGATTCATTGCTGTCAAATTTATAACAAACCGACATTACATTTCCACTTTTCAGGGTAAATGCTCAAAAGGAATTTTAATCTGACGTGATTTCTGTTGTAATTTGTTGGTGGGGGAATAACTTTCCCCACCTACTTCTCAATTCATGCTTCATTAACTTATCGGTACATTGAGCTACAGTTGTAGGTATTGACACGGTGAATATGTTCAATCACGTTTTGTCTGTGAGGTATGATAAACCTTGAAGGAAAACCAAACTGTGTGTGAAACTATGCTATGTGGGTAATTAAGGACAGAAATGTGGCACAAAAAAAAAATCAACAGGGCATGATTATTGCAAAAAACAAAAGCTGTATTACAAGTATTCCCTCAGCACAAACAATTGTACATAATGTATTTTATCTCATGTATGTGCATGTATTTTGATGTAGAACCCTCATTTGAGGTCTTGAGGCATACACTGTATTTTGCTTATAAGGATCTTTCTGCAGTTTGTCACTTTTTTACTCGCAACTGGCACCTCTGTCCAAAAGCGTAACTGCAACATCTGAGTCAGGTTCCTTCATGGTGCGTGTGCGAGTACGTGCACGGTCTTAAAGCGAAAGTCACAGTTGACAAATGAAGACATGATTTCAAATTAGGTAAGAAAAACTCCGCCCCTCCAATCCCCAAAGAAACTGTGGAGTGTGCAGGGTCCGCACACTCTACTATAAAGGGAAGATAAAAGCTGTTAGGTGAAGTCAGAGTAGAACAGTCAGGGATCTTCGTACTCATCTGGGCATTGGTGGAGCATGCGTGTAGTAGACAAAGCTTTAATATGACCTTTTTAAACGGCACAATGCACCTTTAGTGTGCAAGGTACAATTTATAAATCAAAATAATCTTTACAGAAATTGTTATTGTGTTTTGCTAGTAAGTTTGCAAACCACTTACATTGTTGAAATAGCAAACGTAAGCATTAAAAAGCAATTGTATTGGAATCTTTCATAAGTCAGCTTCATGTACCCACAGTTTTTAAGATATACTGTACAGGCTTAATTTTCTTATGGTTGGATGTTTGTGTAAATTCATTACATTTATTATTCTTAATTAACTAAAACAATATATTGCTATCACCATAACGCTATAAGAATAAATACGCATGCACTTTGTCCTGTTGTATCTGACCACCTTTAGTGCCCTTTTACATCCCATTACCATTCTAGTATACAATTCAAGTATTCATATCAGACCCCATTTGACTACTAATCATTCTTTTTTTTTTCTATGATATTATGGTCAGTAATTTCCTATTGAGCAAAAACCCAATTAGGGTCAGAGCAGAATTAATGACGGGGTATTGCTTTGCGACCTATCTGTCATTAATTAGCTTATCGTGCGGTTTGGCTTCAGGGCTATGATTACAGAACGGCGGGAGAAAGGACACTCAAATGGAAGAGTAGGCCAGGCATGAGGAAGGACATGTGAAATCATCAGATATCCAACGGCACTATTAGAGAACATTCTAAGGATATGCTGATGGATAGCAGTGCAGATCCAACACAGGCTGTCTGACTCATGGACCTACGCTATGAATTATTACCTCCTGCTACCAGGTGAGCCCTAAAGACCTGCTGCTCCACATCTTCACCTCTTGGAGCCAGTTCATCTGTATGCCCTTTGTCTCGGGTGAACACTCTGACACACACAATTGGAATGATTGCACCGTTTCCAATAGTGCTTTACTGGGTCCATATACCATCCATCCGATTTCTTAACCACTTGTCCTCACAAGAGTCGCGGGGGTGCTGGAGCCTATCCCAGCTGGCTTTGGGCAGCCAATCCAGGGCACACCTGGACAAACAACCATTCACATTCACAATCACAGTGTGTTCAATCAACCTGTGTGCATGTTTTTGGAATGTGGGAGGAAACCGGAGTACCCAGAGAAAACCCACACACGCACGGGGAGAACATGCAAACTCTACCCAGAAAGGACAAAGCCCGGACTCGATCTCACGAGAGGCGGACGTGCTAACCAGTGAACCACCGTGCCGCCCTTCATATACACATGTGCTATATATTTGCATTAAAGGGACTAACAAATTCCTTTTGACACCCTAATTAATTTGTAACATTTTTACCTTTTTATATTACATATATTCCAATATGATATTGGAATGAAAGTATACATTTTGTTTTGTTTATTTAATTTAAAAAATATATAAAAATACAACATATTTGAAGGTGAGGTAGAAACCCATTACGAGTTTATCAAGGACCTCGCCTAAAATAATAAACTAACATTTTAATAACAAAAATATACTACCAATGCTATACACAGCACCAAATCTCTTTGAAATTAAAGCTTCCTTAAGTTTTATATTAAATTTAAATAGAGACATAGAATCGGTTTATAATTGTGAATTTGTATACACCCCAAGGCACCAGTTCAATATGTATACAGTATTCTCATTTTTTTCCTATAACCCCATGTGTAATACCCGCTTGATTTTGCGTGCTTTTTAAAATTCTGTTAATACTAAAGAAACTGCGGTACACTTTGTGTATTTTCAGTTCACTGACTTAATTAATGCTGACGGTAAATCTATTACGGTGCTGTAACCCTTTCAGCAATGGATTTGATGCAAACATGTCAATATAACAATATTCAGTCATGTATTATTCATCCTCTGCAAAGAACAACTAACATTAGTGCTGTAATGATGAGCTGAGAGGAATTGAGATGTCTCAATGAGCAGTGTATATGAGCAGCACAATTGCAAATCAATTGTTCAAAAGTGCGTGGAAAACTGGCAAGCTCTTTTCCATTCTTTTTAATTATGTCATTAATGTATGTTTTATAAGTATTTACAACATCATGGAGTGTTATTTTTCCTATTTTAAATATACAATACAGCAACTTTCTTGTAATAGAAGGTGCAGGCGTGGGCAAACTCGGTCCTGCAGGTTTTGGATGTTTCCTTTCTCCGACACATCAGCAAGCTCTGCATATAAGCCTGATCAGCTGTGTTGGAGGAGGGAAACCTTTAAAACTTGCAGGACCACCCCTGGATTAAGTGTATTTCAATGAAAAAAGATGATTTGAAATTCAAGCGTTTGAGCTAGTGTAACCCATTTTAGATGGCGGGGAGATCAAACATCCTGGTCTCCGTGTTGTGTTGTGTAATTATTGACAGGAGATGTGACTTTTGTTGACTGATTCCTTATTTACTTCCTGCACAAACACGACATGCATCGGCCAATCCACAAGTCCTAATCGTCCGTTTCAGCATACAGGGAGTCCTCGATTACATTGTTATGTCATTTAGCACCCTCTTTTTCGTTAGTTTCCCACGCCATTTTAAAGTTATTTAAAGTTGTGTTGTCGTTACCTCCAGCAACGGGCATCCATCGAGCAGGTCGGCTCGCCATCAGGCGCGTCACAAGTTTCCATTTTTTTAAAAATTAATGTCCAAAGTATTTTGATGTAAATATCGACTTTAACGGTGAAATCCGACTTAAAACGAAATTGGGGTTACATTGCCAGCGTAGGAATGGAATTCGTCTGTAACTCGAGGACTCCCTGTACTAAGAAATACATGTTTAAATTAGCATTATTGAATAAGTAGCTAGTAACGAGTGCACGGCGCTCCCAACTCTCCGTGGCAACAACACAGTTGAACTGGCAGCCCCTGCAGTAGTCATAGACCGATGTTTTTTTCAGGGCCGATATCGATACAGATTATTTAAGGAGGCATTCCAAGATGATATTCATTTGCAGTAAAAGAGAAAATGTTAGCGTCAAAATAAAAACAATAAGTATGTTGAAATGCCATTAATCACGTTTGTTAAAACAACTTTTCAAATTTTCAACACCTTGAAAGTTTTTCTTTTAATTTTAAATATATAAATAGACAGCTTTGTTTAAAAATAATAAAAATTACAGGGAGCTTCACCATGTCATCACCATGTGTTAAACTAAATTAAAAACTAAGCAAGTAAAAGGCTACCCAAAGTTTTCTACTGTAGATTATTTTTTCCCAAAAATTCCACAAAATTCTTAATTTAAACAACATTTTTAATAAAAAAAATAAAATAAAAAGTGAAGGGTGTTGTTCCCAGTGTCAGCATAAAGTTCCCTGTATCTCACTGGGCAACAAATGCATGCAAATGTAGTTAATTTGATGTTTTTGTCAGGGCTTGTAATAGGTTTCAAAAAATCTTGAAAGTGAAAAATTGTCCGACCATTTCAAAATTTCTTTGGAACAAAATCCTGATGAAATTTGCTACATTCACAAGCATTCACCGCTCAGTGAGATGCTAGCTTTAGATTCGTAAAAAGGGCCGATGCCGATATTTGTCAAAATGCCAAATACCAGCAGCGATAATTGGCCCAGCCGATAATCAGTCTATCCCAGACATGGGCAAACCCCAGCCCGCGGGCCAAATACGGCCCGCCGAACTTATCCAATAAGGCTAGAAAAAAATTCAATTTTTTTTTTTTTTTGCTCAGTTCAGTGGCCGAGTGGTTAGAGTGTCCGCCCTGAGACTGTGAGGTCGTGGGTTCAATTCAGGTCATACCAAAGACTATAAAAATGGGACCGATTGTCACTCTGCTTGACACTCAGCATTAAGGGTTGGAATTGGGAGGTTAGATCACCACATGATTCCCGAGCGCGGCGCTGTTGCTGCTCACCGCTCCCTCAGGGGATGGGTCAAATGCGGAGAACAAATTTCGTCCCACTTAGATGGGTGTGACAATCAGTGGATCTTATCTTATCTTATTGGATTTGGACATTTACAGCAGGAGACGGCACGGTTTTGTGTTGAACACAGCAATAATGTCCTGATAGTCCAGAGAATCGGTCAATTCTTTTTTGAAAGAAAGCAGGGACAAAGAGTTCAGTCTATCAGTCAACATTGTGGCACTGTTGCGTGTTTTGATCCTTTTGACAGCTGAAGATAGTCTTTCTACATGTTGTCATGGGTGAGATGAGGAGCGCGCATGCAGGAGACTGTTGATATTGGTGAATACATCCCCGGGGTGTGCGTCGAGCACTTCTATGAGCGTTTCCTCGTTGGCTTTTGGCTTCTTTTTGAGCTGCTGCACAAACACCGGGTGCTATGCGTCCCCCACAGAGATGGAAAAGTGGTCAGAGACGGATTGGATGTACGCGCTTTGTCCTCAGCGCGTGACAGGCAGCAGCGGCTATCATGCAGCCGCATGTGTCACACGTACTGTGGGCCCGGGTTAAAAATGGGTGGGCCAATGGAAAAAAATTCTTTAACTTTACGCCTTGAATTGAAATCTATTAATAATAGATGCAGTCACCAGGTTTGACAGATCACAGTGTATGTGCTATTATAATCTATTTACATTTCTCCTCCCACTTTGCCAAATAGTGTGTAAATGCCACATCTTGCTTATTCATTGAGGCAAACGTACTACCTGGATTAGGGTTATTTTATAATAATCATAATAATAATAATAATAATACATTTCATTTAAAAACAGCACCTTTCAGAACACCCAAGGTCACTTTACAAAGCATAAAAACACAGCAAAAGTTGAGCTAAAACAATAAAAATGAAGCTATTGGAAAAGCTGTTTTAAATATGTGGATTTTGCACATTTGAAAAACGCAGTCCTAAGTGCACACTATAAGTAAATTGGGTTGTACATTTATCTGTGTTTTTTTTACTGTGCTATGAGGTCCAAATGCTCCTTTTCCGGCCCATCTGTCAAAATTTCAAACCCATTGTGGCCCGCAAGTCAAAAAGTTTGCCCACCCCTGGTCTATCCCTAACCTGTTGCATATCGACCCAGGTATTCTTTTCCCAAAACAAAGAGGCTTGTAAATCATAGTACTACTGTGTTGTATGTATTATATATAGATGCACATTCTGGGAAATGTAACAAGGTTGGATTTTAGTAGTCTACGCCACTTTCAAAATGACCTTAATCAAAGAATCTAAACTGCCCATGGATGCGATTATGAGTGTGAGGAGTTGATTGCAAATAGGGGACAAGTACAGAAAATGGATGGAAGGACAAATCAATGTAAGTACTTTTCTATGCATGTATGAAACACTGTAGAACTTTTAAATGGTGACAGTGTAAACTTAGATATTTTTTTTTCATATCAAATGGAGAGAAAACTATCTCATCAATCAGCCTCAGTCTATTCATTCAGTCAGCCCTCCCTCCCCGGAGCTCATTTTTATCACAGACTCCAAGGGCAACATTCAGAAATACTGCTTCCCTTGGTGTGGTTTTCCAGCTGCACTCATTCATCACCGGATTCATTTAGATTTTAAAGTTTGCCATCCTGAGGTCTGGCATTTTGCAGTGGAATAATGACTTCCAATCAGCCTTTAAATAGTACATTGACTACAGAATGCAGTATGCGTCACTGCACTAAGCTTTTAGACTTCTCTTGGAATACTGTAATGGAAGTCAGCTGTGATCTTGAGTGCATGAATACAGCAGCAGTTAGATTAGCCTGCAAGTTAGAACACTCAGCGTGTCGAGAAGAACATGTAATGAGGCAAAATGTTCCTACCAGTTAGCTCTGTTTGTTGCATGTTGTCAGTGGTACTAAAATAATTATTTGAAAAAATGTAGTTCAGAAATCATGATTTATGTGAGACGATCTTAAAAGTAATGTAGTCGCAACAATAATAGACCATCTTATATGCCAAGGAGTAAGGGTTGTATGAAACACCTTTTAATAATACTTTTAATAATGAGTAGAACAATATCTCAATAATATTCTTGTGTTACTTGCTACTAAGTACTGTTCGGAACATTTCTTCCAACCATATTGATTGTGAATTCATTTAATATTTACAGTAGTTCATTTACTTTTTTATTAGAGTGTCAAAAAGGCTAACGTTGAAGACATATTTAATTGACTTGCTATAGACACCCCCCACTTATTTTATAGACTTAACAAAAGTTTCTCCTGGTAGGCAAATTTAAAATAAACTTTCTTATATGCAAGGCAGGAGGCAAAATTTTGAGTTAGCAGTGTAAAAGCTCTGAAACCTAAAACAACTGAAACGGATATCAAAAGATGATTATGTGACAAAAGATCAGACGTTTAACTTTTATTTCCAGGTATTTACTGCAAATCTGATTGGATCTGTTTGGAAAAATAAGCAATATTGAGGCTTAAGTCAAAACGGAATATCAATCAGAGCCATGCATGACCATTGGCCAAAGTCAACATGCCTGAAAAAGGATGAAACCATTGAAGTATAAAGTCAGATTAGGGAATTGGGAAGATGGCTGAAAACTTGACATTGGATAACAGAACTGTAAACAAGCCCTCCAAAAACTTTGAGTGACATCATCAACAATCTCCACAGGGCATGAGTGAAGATATCACAATCTACTGTTTGCAGAAGACTACATGAACTCAAATACAGAGGCTAAACTAAAACATTCAAACCACTCATTAGCATATTTTCCTCACTTGAAGTCAAATATAAATGTTCTCAGTCTACTAAATAAAGTGACACTGTTCCAAAAAACATTGAAGCGTGTTGGGTATTTCAACTATTTTTCAGTTTCTCCAAACCCAAGCTTAAAATGACAATATTTGTATCGTGCTGTTAGGAGTTTATAGGATAAAACATAAATGTTAATTTCTCTCAAACATGACAAAATCTGAGAAAAATCATCTAGGGTTGAGTTCCAAGGCCAAAATCAGACCAAAAAGAACACAAAAAGAAGGAAAAAAAAATCAAAGACTTTTGGAACAACATTCTGTGGTTTGACAAGACTAAAGTTGAACTTTTTGGAAGGTGTGTGTATCATTACAAACACGGCATTTCCGGAAAAAAAAGCATGATAGCAAATTTCGTGGTTGTAGTGTGATGGTGTGGGGCTGCTTTTGCGCCGTCAGGACCTGGACGGCATACTGTGATTGAAGAAACCTTGAATTTTGCTCTTTACCAGAAAATCCTGAGGGAGAATATTATATTTATATATATATATAAACATCAGTTTGTGACCTAAAGCTGCACCACACGTGGGTTTCTACAGCAGGACAACAATCCCAAACACACCAGCAAATACATTTATGAATGGCTTTAAAAAAATATATATATATTTTTGTTGTGGCCTAGAATAAGTCCGGACTTGAATCCAATTAAAATCATGCTGCATGACTTTACAAAGATTATGTTCGAAAACCCTCCAGTGTTACTCAACAAAAGCAATTCTGCAAGGATGATTTGAACTAAAGCAATTTTGCTAGAAATAGTGGGTCAAAATAACTCCACGGTGACTTATGGTCAGTTATAGAAAGCGCTTGATTTCAGTTGTTGCCGCTGAGGGTGGCCCAAATAGTTATTGGCTCATTCTATGAAAATGGTGGCTCTCTTGTCCCTTCATTATCATCCATCCACAGTATCTATCTATCTATCTATCTATCTATCTATCTATCTATCTATCTATTTATCTATCTTATCTATCTATCCATCCTCTAAATAATGTAAGACAAAAATACATGTTTTTTCTTGGTATTTAAGCATAAATATACCAATTTTTAAGTATATTAAAAAAAACTATAGAGTAAACGCATGGCTACTGCCTTGAATTCAGCATAACCCTTGGTTTAGTAAAACATTTCAAATTTAACAACCACGGTCCCAAAAACTGACCATGAAACTTTGTTTTTAAGGCAATGACAATGTTAAGTGCTGCTGAAAAGCAAAGACTACAGATGACGCAGGGTTGCCGAGCCAGAACGCAGAGCCGCCTACTTAAAAACAAGAACAATAGGCTTAACTTTATCTTACTTAGAAAACTTACTTTTGGCCATTGAGACTACACACTTCACTAACTCATCCATAGACAATCCTACATATAGTGTATAATAACGCTAATATTTAAACTCCAATTTGTGTAATTTTTGTACTGTAAATTCTAAATAAAAAGTTATAGTAATATATTATGTACTCACTGTTCTGTGCTGCAATGATTTACTGAATCGGCCAAATTATGCAAAGAAAAAAATCTAATTTTGATATTTCTTCAGCATTGACCCTGAACAAAAGAATACAAATGAATAAAACATAATAGCTAGTTATTTCAGAGGTGAAATCCTTAAATTATTCAAGTGTATTACAATATTGTCCATCCCTCCATTTTCTACACCGCTTATCTTCACCAGAGCCACAGGTGTGCTGGTGCCTGCCCATCCCCGATTGGTTGGCAACCAGTTCAGGGTGTACCCCGCCTACTGCCCGAAGCCAGCTGGGATAGGCTCCAGCACCCCCCGCGACCCTTTTGAGGACAAGCGGTTATGAAAATGGATGGATGGATGGATGGCTAATGGGCATCATTTCTAAGGTCACTGTAGTCTTCCAACGCAAGAAGAAAGTCAAGCTGGCACCTGACAACATGCATTTAATGGGATGATAATTTTTGGGGCGGTGTTGTAATGTGGCACCTCTGACAGCTGAGGTGAGTTGACGTGTTTACTGAACCCATTAAATAAGACAGTCAATTGGATAGACAGTGTCCACTCAATTCCTCGATAATGCATCAAATTGTCTTAGGACAACAGGTGGCACAATCTAAATTCCACAGCTGCCTATTCACACCACAACACACTTGGGAAACGTGTTGTTTGCCAGCCTTCACATTAGGTTGCTCTAATCCTAACCCTAGATACAGATGTGTTGCTGTAATGGCGTGACAGGCAGCAGTGCTATATATCCAACTTGTTTTGCACATGTGTCAGCTTAGACGTCTTTACAAGACAATCAACCCCACTGGCATCCCTTTTAGATTACAATGTTCTTATTCATTAAGCTGTTCTTAGCCCTAATGAGTATACTAACTAAACTTGGAATGGATGTGAAAGGTGTTGATTGTAGTCTGTCAAAGACCGGGCTCTTGAGAGCATGAGTAATAATGTGTACTGATAAAGGGCACATACACACATGTTGTTCATGACCTAAAAAAATAAAAAAATAAAAAACTATATATATATACACACATATATATATATTATTCATTGTGAAGAAACAGAAGGGGAAAAACAAACTAATGAACAATTACATTTGTTAATTTAAATTTAATTTGTGTTCATTTGGGGATTTAGCATCTTTATTAAAAAGTAGTGTCTGACGGATTAATCGGCTGGCAAATTTGATTGGCCAATATTAGCAACAGTATTCTAAAATAGGCAAAAATCGCTCAATTTTTGCTTTCAGAATTTTGCCTTTTGTTTTTTAATTTTTTTTAAATTTTATTTTAGTTTTTTACACATTAATACATTACAACATAAGACCAAGATAATACTGATAATACTTGTGCTGATTTTTCTCTCGGTTGTAAATCCTAATAATGCTGAAACAAACAAATCAGTAAAACACTCCAATATTCTGTCTGTAACTCAGTCTTAAGGGAACTACAATAATTATTTTTATTTATTATGTATTATTATTTAAATTAATCACAGATTAATTGGTTATCAGAATTTCATTCCGAAGTTTCATTCTGTCAAATATCGGAATTAGCATCGGCCTAAAAAAAAAAATCCTTATTAGTCAGGCCCTATTACAAAGTACAATATCTATCAAATGCCTCAAGAAGATTTATTTATCCGGTATTATCATTCACTGTTTGACCATGTACTTTTTTTTTTCTTGCCTTAAACCAGCACGTCTTAAATTGTCTCTCTGAAAGCGTGCTTAATTACAGCAACGGCTGTGCTGTGTAAACAGATTGTTTTTAAACCTTCTTCAGACCAGCTGTCTGGAACTAATACATCTCTCTTCCTCTCTAAATATCTCCCACCTCCCTCTTGTACCTTTTCCCCACCTGTCAAGAAAAGAATGTCCATCAGAGATTTGGTAATGAGAAGTGAGCTGTTTGTCTCCGCCCCTCCCCTCTCGTCAGCAGCTGTCTCTTCCAACATTACTTCTTATATTTCTTCATTCCAATACAGCCCTGAACTTAGCTTAAAAGTCAAAGTCAAAGTCAACAATGAATACATTGGAAGTGCCCAAAAATAAGTATGGGTGGTTAGTGGTGCTGCAGTATAATGTAATAGAAAGCAATGTTGTTGATTTTTTGTTACATACATGCTTGACTTAAATTTGTTATGATTCTATAGAGTGCAGAGTGGCACAAAATGTTTAAAATCTGTATATCATTCGTATTTTCCACCAAACACCAAAACAATGAAAACAAAAATGCTGATTTTTCCTATTTCAATTTTTGGCTGAGATCAAAAATCCAAAATGGAAAATTGGACAAAATGGAAAGTTTGATTTGAAAATTTGATTGTTCAGGTTTACATGACCTGGAAAGTTCGTAACATCACCAGTAAATCTATGTAGGCACATACACAGAGCCACAGACATTTTTGGGGCAGGTGATCAAGGCAAAAAAGGGCATACAATCCAGACAATTAAAAAAACAGTACAATGGAACCTCAAGTTATGAGCCTAATTAGTACCATGAGTACTTTTTCCCATTGAAATGAATGGAAATGCAATTAATCCGTTTTTGACCCACTATGTGGCTAAAAATGATTGTGAAGTAATATAAAAATACTATAGGTGAAAACACACAGTTACAAAAAAATAACACACTTAAAGAAAACTTAACAACTATTTATTGTTCTTTACATTAAGTTTAAATAGTCTTTTTCCATAATAACCTGGAAAATAAGCACAAATCCTTCTGCCTACAAATGATAGTAAAGTGATTATTTTTTTCAACCAACAAAAAAAGAGGAACAAAATGTAGATTTTTCATACTTCAATTTTAGGCTCAGATCAAAAATACAAAATGGAAAAATTGGCCACAGGACTAAGTCTGATTGAAATATTTAATTAGCCAGCTTTTTGCGTTATGCCATAGAGCAGAGGTGGGCATCGAGGGCCAGAGTCCTGCAGGTTTTGCATGTTGCCCTTCTCCAACACAGCTGATATATGATCAGCTCATCAGCAAGCTCTGCATAAGCCTGATAACGATCCTGTTGATTGGAATCAGCTTGTGTTGGAAGTGAGAAACCTCCAAAACCTGCAGGACTTCGGCCCTCGAGGACCGAGATTGCCCACCTCTGCCATAGAGGGATACAACTAGTTTTTGGTTTACACCAATGCATTATCTACGCCATCAATGAATGTGACGCAGCGCGAGAAGCACAACATAGGTCCCTCTGCTGGTCCATGCCATGACCGTTTGTATACACAAAAAATACTACGTAAATAGAGTTACCGGTAATTTTCTTACAAAAGTTTTATGCATACCACTTATTTACCTTACATATTTATTTCTGTTAACACAATACAACTATTAACAAAAGAGGTGAAGAGATGATATATTTTTTAAACTGTTCTTTTCCAATATTACTTAACCACTCACAAGTACAAGACTATGTGGCTAAAGACCTAAAAAGTTCAAACCGGGGGCGGTCTGGCCATCAGGAATTTCGTGGGTTCCTACATGGCCGGTCCATTTTCAGGCTGGTCACCAGGCCCACCACCCCCAACAGTGAATAAATATTAATCGGCAGAATTACCTCAGCTAACGACCCCCCCGTCCAACCACCGCCTGCCAATCACCCTATCAACACCCAAACCCCGGTTGATGAATGAATAGTATTCGCCTCATGTCCGTCATCTCCTATGCCCCCCCCCTCCCCTACCCCATCCTAATGGATAATTGTCACAATTAACTTTTTTTACTTTATCCAAAAAGAAACCCCCTAGCGTGCCAGCCAATTTTGACCATTTTCACTCATCTTTCCAAGCAAGCAGAATATTGTGTACTATGACTATGTAATAACATATGAAAGAGTGGATTAAATTCTCTCATTAGAAAAAAAAGTATGATTCTACCTTATTACGTTCTTTAGTAACCACCATTTGAAAATAGATTATTTGAGTGACAGCAAGCTATAATGGAAAAAATAAGGAGAAAACAAGCTTTTTGTGAAAAGATATATTTTCCGCACAACAGTGAGTTTGACACTAATATTTTAGTTTAGTGACATTCTGTGAATTAGATTTAATGTGACAAACGCTTTGATCATTCACGACATCCTTGAAAATTTATTTCCTAAGATCCATCATGTTGTCATGTCATTTCAATTGCTTTGAGCCACAGGATAACATTGAAAAGAGACACAATGCTGCCATCTGTTGGCCATAGTTAGTGGGTGTTTATTTTTTTCAACTCATTCATGAAACCAGAGGTGCCCAAGAGTTGCGCTGCCCATTGGAGGAACAAACAAGCATAGTTGACATCAATTAACAATGTTGGCGGCCCACGGTGGAATTTCATAAAACGCTACTTCACGTTTTCAGCAGGAAAAGAGATAGACCCCGTCCCCACGACGGCATGTGTCATATTCCATCCATCCATCCATTTTCTCAACCGCTTTTCCTCACAAGGATCGCGGGGGTGCTGGAGCCTATCCCAGCTGGCTTCAGGCAGTAGGCGGGGTACACCCTGAACTGGTTGCCAGCCAATCACAGGGCACACAGAGACAAACAACCATCCACACTCACAATCACACCTATGGACAACTTGGAGAGCTCAATTAACCTGCCATGCATGTCTTTGGAATGTGGGAGGAAACCGGAGCACCCGGAGAAAACCCACGCAAGCACGGGGAGAACACCCAGGAAGGCTGAAGCCCAGACTCGAACTCACGTCCTCTGCACTGGGAGGCGGACGTGCTAACCCACCGTGCCGCCATGTGTCATATTACATATTCAAAATCTCAACAAATCAACAACTCAAAAGCCTCCTAAAACATTTTTTTTCAATCATGAAGGTCCAATGTAGTCGATTAATATGGGTAATATATCCTCCCTCACAGACATATGGTACTTACTTACAGATGAGCAAATATATGGTATTTTTTAAAGCTCACCTTTCCAGCAGCAGATGCCCCCTGGTCCACAGAGTATCTGTCAAAAACAGGCAATGAAGACACATTAGACAGCAGGCAACAAGAGGAGCAGCTGATCGTCCACACAAATGATGAGATTATCATCTAATGATTACTGTGACAAGGAATGGCCTTATGATATGAGAATCCGCTGCATTAAATCACAATTTCTCATTTTTTTTCTCTTTAATCTTACTTAAAGTCTAGTCTGCTGTGCTTTATATGCTTGATAGCTGATTTATTCCTTTAAGAAGGGAACGCCGAGTACTTTGCCCAGTTTGCACACACTCAGGTTGCATCAGCACCGCACATTTTATTGACTGTGTTGAGTGTTGACAATCATGTCTGGTCTGAAGAAAAGCAGTATAAAAAAGAAAGAAAAAGATTTAGTTGCTCTCGTTTCGTGCTGTTGACGCAAAAGGACTACATGAGATTTGACCTTGGTCTACTGAGTTCCTTTAACTCTCTTTCAATCTGCATGTCAAGGCACCCTTTTTTTCTGTGCTGCTGCTATGCCTGAAAGCTAAAATTTTACACAATGGCTGTGTGAAAGTCCCTCATTGTGGAGGGGTTTGTGAGTCCCAATGATTGTAAGAGCTAAGTCACCCGGGGCTTTAAGACCCTGACATGGTCACCCATGGCAAATAGGTCCTAGGTGAGGGACATGACAAAGTGTAGCTCAAGATCTCCCTTTTGATGATTACAATCAATGGACTTGGTTTTCCCTCACCTGGACGTGGGTTACAGGGGGGTTCCCCTGGGTGCCAGGCCTGGTGGCGGTGCTCGAAGGCGAGCGCCTGGCAACTGGGCCTGTGTCCCTCTGGACCAGCCGAGCCATCGTAGCACCGTGGGTCCACCTTCCCTTAGGCTCACTACCTGAGAGGGGACCGTGGCGGTCTGATGCCCGGCCACAGAAGCTGGCTCTAGGGATGTGGAACGTCACCTCTCTGGCAGGCGGGGAGCTCGGACCTGAACCTTCAAGGTGGCCTCTCTCCGCGTTCGGGTGGGAGGATTGACCGTTGTTTGTGCCTATGCACTAAACAGCAGTTATTTTGTAATTATGCAGTTTAGGCTCATACTGTTTTCTTCATTAGCAAGTTTGTTTGGCCTGAGGTCAGACTTTGATTGCAACTGAGATTTCCATCTGAGCTTGACTACAGGGGCTCCTTCAGTTAACGACACAACCCAAATTTAAACATTGACGATAACGTGGCACAGTCACAATCATACAAAATAATTGCAAGAAAACCACTTAACTTTTAAAGCATCTTAATTTTTTTTTTAATATATATATATATATATATATATATATATATATATATATATATATATATATATATATATATATGCAAGTGAATGACAGAGATTTGACACCTGAATGCGTAAATAATAATTCTGGAAACATAAATGTACAAGTAAATATACATTTTAACAAATGAACTTGAGGCGGCACGGTGGCTGACTGGTTAGCCTCCCAGTGCAGAGGACGTGAGATCGAGTCTGGGCTTCGGCCTTCCTGGGTGGAGTTTGCATGTTCTCCCCGTGCTTGCGTGGGTTTTCTCCGGGTACTCCGGTTTCCTCCCACATTCCAAAAACATGCATGGCAGGTTGATTGGACACTCCAAGTTGTCCATAGGTGTGATTGTGAGTGTGGATGGTTGTTCGTCTCTGTGTGCCCTGCAATTGGCTGGCAACCAGTTCAGGGTGTACCCCGCCTACTAACCGGAGCCAGCTAGGATAGGCTCCAGCGACTCCTCCTCCAAAAGAGGTAAAAAATAAAAAAAAATGCTCAATTAACGATGCTTTCTGTAACAATTTAGCCCAGAAAATCTTTGCAATAGACTATTTATTTGACCATTTATGGCTGAATCTTTTAATTAGTACATTAACACCTCAGCTGTTCACAATGGGTACTCCTAAAAGACTCTGTCTGGCCAATAGTTTTCAGACTGGATTCGGGTGTGAATTCCCCCTCTGTTTGCGGATGTGACATAATTTGCGCATTGTGTACGTGAAGAAGGGGTGTGTTGTTTAATTTTTCATCAACATGTGGCAGTAGCGATTAAAAATAAATTTTTCTGCGAGTATGAAAGAAAAAAAAAAGTGACAACAGAACAGCATGAGTAATGGATGTGTTCCAAAAATAGCTGGGACTCTGTGATATACTAAGAAGAATTAGAACATAATTTATTAATTTAAAAATAAAATGGTACACATTTCCGCTCGATCGAGTAGTCTATATGTTGCTTAAAAATTATGTTTTTATTTACAGACACACACACACACATATCTATATATATGCCTGTTTAAAGGGGATTTAAAAGATTTCTTTTTTTGGTGGTAACTGTTAAGAGATATAAAGGCAAATGTATCCTTTATTCTTAATTATTATGTTTTAATTTATATTACTGTGTACTTATTTGGACATTGAGGGACAAATCCACAAAGAATGCGCTGCGCCCGCAAAGAGTGCAAATATTGCTCCAGAATTGCACCCGCAGCTTGCTCCCTGTTAACGTCCTATTCACTAAGGATATTGCTCTAATGATATACCTGCGCAAACACAGCCACAAAGTTTGACAGCTGGGAGCAAATTTGCGCCTGATTTACCACACATGGCAATGGATTTGCACCATGAACACGGCAGTATAGTAATCGTTGCGAGAAAGATGACATAATCAGAAAGCAAGATTGGTCATTCGTTCATTCATTTAATGTCCATAAAATACAAGTTATTGATGTGATCATCTTTTATACTTTCAGAGGTTGACGTAGGCATACAGTAGAGATGGCTTTTCATATAGCATAACGACTGTTAAAGCATCTATCACATGAAAATTATTGCAAAATGACCTCCGCGAACCCCCCAAACCCCGGCGAATAGCTTGTGTGATTTGCGTGAATAGGGGGGCGGACACCTCTGCCTGGCCTTCTACGTGACACCACTGCCATGATCACTTGAAATTCTGCATTAGAGCCTTTGACTGATTCGAGGAAGTGCCAAGTTTACATCAGCCTTTCATTTACGTTGTTTGCGTCACTCAAACGGCGAGTGACTATTAGTGCTGGCATTAGTGACTTAAACGCTGTTTATCAATGAGTCTCATTTGCATAAAGGTGAGCAATTTCTCAGACAAATGTATGCAAATGACCTAAGTTACGTGCGCACAAAAGCTCCCGGCACACCGGGGCGCAAACTGGTTGACAGCGTAGTTAGTACTGAATTTCCCCATTGTGCGTATTTAGTGGATTACACGCTCCCTAATTGCTCCATTTATATGGGCTAGCGCCTCCAAAAGCTATGCATGCCTTTATTGCATCTGGCCTAGAGTGTGCGTTACATCTTGCATGTTGTGTGTTTGCATATGAAATGCACAATATAAATAAAGCTGCCTTCCCTCACTGTGTGCAAATGAACAAAAGTAAATACAAATAGATTGATCCAGGAAGTTAGATTCCGTGTATTGTGTATTGCTGTTTCAAATCGTCTTTTTTTTTTTTTGTAGCTGAGCAACAGAACTCAAGTTCACTAAAATGAGTTGATGAGTAAGATTATCCATGGCGTCCGTGGCTCAGGAGAGAGAGCCAGTCTAAACCAGAATCCCGCTCTCTCCAAGTCATGTTTTGTTGTGCCCTTGGGCTGTAGATGCGCACTGGCAGCCACACTTCCATCAGTTTGCCAAGGGGCAACTGTGGCTAAATACGTAATTTATCACCACCAGAGTGTGAATATGTGAGTGCATGAATTATGTATCCATTGTGAAGCGTCTTTGAGTGTCCAGAAAAGACAAAAACAGACAACACAAGTATGAATGTGTGTCATTCAGTTAACCAATGGTCATGATGGAATTACAAAAATACAAAACCAAATCCCAAAAAGTTGGGATACTATATAAATTGTGAATAAAAACTGAATGCAATTATGTGGAAGTGCCATATTTTTTTTTTCTCAGAATAGAACATAGATGACAGGTCAAAAGTTTAAACTGCGAAAATTTATAATTTTAAGGGAAAAATATGTTGATTGTAAATGCCATGGTGCTAACAATTAAAAAAAAAAGTTGGGACAGGTAGCAATAAGAGGCTAAGTCAATTGCACTTATATAAATAAAAAACAGCTGGAAGACCAGTTACCACTAATGAGGTCCATTGGCAACTTGATTGGAGTATAAAACTCAGTAAAAAAAAGCAGCAATGCAGAAAGGTATATTCAGATTGGAGAACAACATATGCTCCCATCCAGGCATCATCGCTTTCAGAGAAGATCTTGCATTTCCCAATTACAACATCATGGCTGCGTAGGAAAAGGATCCAAGTATTGAAATGGCCAGCCTGTCCAATTCTTTCACTTTTAGAGCACATTTGGCGCATCATAAAGGGGAAGGTGCAACAAAGAAAGCCCAAGACAGTTGAACAGTTAGAGAGACGCGTGTTAGACAAGAATGGGACAGCATTCCTATTTCTAAACTTGAGAAACTTGTCTCCTCGATCCCCAAACGTTTGCAGAAGTTGTAAGAAGAAGAGGGGATACCTCACAGTGGTGAAAATGGCCTTGTCCCAACTTTTTTGAGATTTGTTGACACCATGGAATTTAAAATCAACATAGTTTTCCCATTTTCTCAGTTTAAACTTTTGACCTGTTCTCTATGTTCTATTCTGAATAAAATATTACAATTTGGCACTTCCACATAATTGCATTCAGTTTTTATTCACAATTTGTAGTGTCCCAACTTGTTTGGAATTGGGTTTGTACATTTCACTCTCTTTTTTTTTTCTTTTTCTGGAGAGCTCAGTATTGTTCATTCGGTAATTTTACCGATTTGACATGTCATCATCATTGCTCTCTTTTTTTTATTTTATTTTTTTACATTATTATTTTTTTGTATGTGGGTGAGTATGTTTATGTGTGTGTGATCGTGCATGCATGTGAGTGTGTGTGTGTAGATTTCACTCTCAATAATAATATATTTTATGAGTCTTTAAGAATAATATAGCTGCCTTTTCTTTCTTTGTTCGTTCTACGTGTATTTCTTGTTATTTTCATACATATAGAACACCAGTTCTTCTATGGTGATTTACGGTAGTTCCCAATCTAACGAAAAACCCCTGTTGTGTGGTATTGAAACAAATGGGGAAGCAGTCACAGAGAGCAGCCATCTGTCTCTTGCAAAGCAATGCAATAATCGTGACACAGCAACTCAAGGGAGATTCTAGTGCATATTTCTTGTTAAAACAAAATGTTAAGTATCTCTTATATCCATGTTTGCTTTGGAGATTACAGCGTTGTGTCTGGATGTGTTTTCATAATGAAAATCTAGTCTGGAATTTACAGTATATCCCACTTTAATTTGCTCAGCCAAGCACTGCCCCCAGTCATGAGCAGGAGATGGGTGAATTAGCGGTGGCATTTTCAAAGGAGGTCTGGCCTTTTCGAGTGAAGCAATTGCCACAGAATTCGTGTGATAGTTCCTATCAGAAGGAAGGATGTCTGATCACATTAGACGCTCAAGAAGGTGTTTGTTTTTTTTGTTGCCTTTTTCCATTACCCCACATTTTTCACTTCTCTGCACAAGCTGCTGCTAAATCCCAAGCATCTGGCTATTTTTCATTACGCTAATGGCTAGAGGGAGATATATGTTGATGTTTGTCAGTGATACATTTTCTTCTTTAAAATGCTGGCCAACTCTACTTATCCAGACACACCACAATAGAAAATAGTCTGTCTTCTCTTTGTGCTGCTTATTCTGGGTTGCTGATAATAAGACCAGTTTAATCAATATCAACTTTGCAGATCCTAAATGCCCACTTCTTATCAAAGGTTAAGTATGGAGGTGGATATTGTGGGGAGCGTAGTGGAAGATACGGAAGATTAAAGAAATCATAAAATGTGATCTGTGAATGGAATTAGACTGTTTTC
Source organism: Vanacampus margaritifer (assembly GCF_051991255.1). Taxonomy (NCBI): domain Eukaryota; kingdom Metazoa; phylum Chordata; class Actinopteri; order Syngnathiformes; family Syngnathidae; genus Vanacampus; species Vanacampus margaritifer. Next base: position 16,989,630 of record NC_135445.1, on the reverse strand, counting down.
CTTTCTGTTTACAGTAGCCAAATATGGCAGACAAAGTACTGCAAACCTTTGAAAACAATATATGAATGGCCGATTGATTGATTGAATCAATTAGTCCATAGCACAGCATTCATATAATCGTTCAATAGCTTTGCTTTGTTATTTAAAACACAATATTTTGATATTCTTTACTCAATTTGCTATTTTTATAGTGCTTTTTTTGTGTGTGTGTGTGTGTGGGGGGGGGGGGGGGTATGATTGTTTAACTCATTCACTGTCAGCCCAGTAAAAATCGAAAAAAGTATACCCAGACTTCGCCGAAAGAAGGCCAAGTTTGTGGAGTCACGGGCCATACACCGTTGGAAAGGTCTTGTCGACACCAATCCGGGGATGAACTTACGGTTCCGGAGATACGGCCCCGAGAAATTCCTAAATTTTACCCGGGATCGATGGTTCCTACGACTGGTAAAAATACGGCATATAACCCCCCCCAATCTATCTCTGGAGCGGTAGGTCGTACAGCGACAGGCCATATTGTACCATTGGAAAAATTGTAAAAAAAAAAACAAAAAGGCCCTGGAGCCATTTCCTGGAGTCCTCCAGGAACCAGGGAAAATGTTCAAAATTCACCAGGGAGCCTCCCCCGGGTACAAGAGAGTCCGGTACGGCCCCCTGGAGGCATCCGGGAGGACCTCCAGGAAAATGGTAACTCATTCACTGCCAGCCCAGTAAAAATCAATCATTTGACGTCTATAGCCGTCAATGGTAAAATGGCTGTATATACTGTACAGTATATGTTACAGTGCTTCCCGCGGCTTTGAAATCTACTTGTCTTGTTACTACGGTTCCTCTAGCCTCACGATCCATAAAGTGACGGCAAACTAACATTACATGCAGTATATTTGGTCACGCCATTTTTTTAATATATATTTTTTAATACATTTTCTTGAAAACTTCTTGGGTGCCGGCCAGTTTACTTTTGTGGCCCGCCGAAGTATTAACATGGTGTGGGAAACACTATAGTGACAAGGTGGTCTTGACAACCTGCAAATCGTCATGTGACCTTGTGTGGACATCAACTTGACAAATATATTTGTTGGGGTACAGTATCCCAAAGTGTATATATATATATATATATATATATATATATATGTATATATATATATATATATATATGTATATACTGTATATGTATATGTATATATATATATATGTGTATATATATATATATACTGTATATATATATATATATAAAGTTACAAATTTACAAATTTGTGACTTTATAAAGTGGCAGATTTGCGAGAAAAAAACTTACGAGAAATACATGTAGCATAGCTGTAGTCTAATGTGAGATTTTGTTGGTGGTTAATGGGACACTGTTCATAAAATCAAAAGGCAGGATGGAAACGGATTCATTCTTAATTTAAACTTTACTCATCATACACGAGAGCTAGAGCGACACTTCCTGATCCCCTATCAGCTGACTAACAAATCAGAAGCTAGCATACTTTAGGTAAATGCAAGTGAATGACGGAGATTTGACACATCAACTCAGCCACATGTACAAAAAAATACCAACATGTGTGAATGTGTAAATAATAATTCAGGAAACATAAATGTACAAGTAAATATACATTTTAACAAATGAACTTGGGGCGGCACAATGGCTGACTGGGTAGGCTCCAGCACCCTCCCGCGACCTTTGTGAGGACAAGTGGTTAAGAAAATGGATAGAACTTGATCCTCAGGGTGTGCTAGCCGTACCCAATACATTAAAGAGCAAATACTTAATATCATATGGTTAATCTCTGCTAAAGCAATTACTATGTCCTTATTTGAAAACCCGACCGAAAAGTATTGGCACAAACCTCCGAGTTTTTCTTTATAAAGTGGCAAATTTGTGAGTTTTCTTCTTGGAATATTTCCCCCATGCTCAAAAAAAAATATATATTTATACGTGGGCCTAATACGCCATCGTACCATAGAACATATTGTCAAGAATGTTTTGGGGGGTTGACTTCCCCTTTAAAATGGCCTTTTATAGTGTACTTTATATGCTATATAGTGACGAGGTGGTCTTGACAGCCTGCAAATGGGTTTTCATGTGACCTTGTGTGGACATCAACTTTTGAAAAATATATTCGTTGGAGTACAGTATTCCAAAGAGACTCAATAAATGCGCCCCTAACAAATCACAAACAAACAACACAGCCCAACAGCCAATGACTGCCATTGGTGGGAGGCCTTCCTCCTTTGCATTCTAACAACTGTCATTTTGCATCCCAAAACGATATCTTTCGTGGTGGCTTGCCTTGAGCTTAAAAAAAAAAAAATCGGGCTTCCACACCAACATTCAGACTAGAGCTGGCCTATCTAGCCTTGGTGCTTAAACTGATCAAGCCTGCCTGGATGAGAGGCAAAACATTGTCAGCGACAACTATCTAACTGCTATCAATTCAATGCTTGAGGCTAAAATTACCTGGATCAACCACAGTAATGCATTTTGGTTATGTGGGGAAATTAGAATTATGACAATCATTTAGTGAATAATTAACTGTTAACAATTTTGTTAATGATGTGCAACTGATTGTTGATGAGGCAATTAGCATCTCTCGGAACTGTATTTCATAGTCAGACGCATGGCATGTGCAATTGACGTAAAATTGGGCACATCAAAATTTTCGTGCTGGCGCAAGTCTATTTTTATGTGTTTGTGAATTTGGTAGATGCGCGATGGCTACCTCGGCGTTCCAGTGGATGCCAACCCTCCGGCGCATCAGGCAATTTGGTTTGTAGTAAAGTAGACTAAATTTTAGACTTGGTAAAAGCAGGTCTAAATGGTAGAGCAGCTGTGCACATCTCATCTCTCAGAGCCTAACAAGTCAATTTGCTTCCGCAATGTGAAGCCTACTGCACATTCCTACCTCCCATGTTGTGTTTCGGTTTTGTAGGGGTTGGATTTTGATAATTATGGGTGTGTTTGTTGTTTTTGTCTGTGGTTGGTGTCTGTCATGTGTTCCTGATTCCTCCCCTTGTCTCGTTATGTGTGATTATGTCCACCTGTGTGTTTCTTTCCTTCCCAGTGTGTCTGACCAATCTGCTCTCAGCCTATTGTGTTCCCCAGGTGTGTTTTATTAGGGTAATGTATTTAGTCTGTTGTGTTGTGTGTCCAGTCTGTGCCGGTCCATTGTCATTGCCCCGTTTTTTCTTGCCATTTGAGTTCGCTTGCATTTAGGACCTTGTTGTTTCCTGTTGGCATGTTGTGCACCACCTTGTTTTTGTTTAACTAATAAAACCCTTTTGTTTTTTGGACTCTACCTCGGCCACTTCGCTTTGCCTCCCCACAATTGGGTCTAAAAGTAGAGCCTACTGTGACATCCCAGATTTTGATGCAAATGAGGGATGGCCAGAAAAAGGCTACTTTTCCAACCACAACGGTGCACGACGACGCAACCGCCTCGTTATGGTGAATTCTACCTGTGCAAAGTCTAGAAAATTACCAAAAGAAGGAAAACCCCACCCATGCTAACAGTTAATTGTGCTTTGCACTAGACTTGCGCTGGGCACAAAATGTTACATTCTAATTTATACACTTCTTAAATTTAGCTTTATGTAATATCACAGACATGGACATTTTCCAGTCATATATAATTAATACTTTATTACAAAAACTCTTTTAAGAGATACATTCTTATCATTTTTAAATGATGTATCTGGATGAATCGAGAGGCATCAATTCACTGATAGAGCTGGGTATCGAATCTAATTTCCTCCATCAATTCGATTTTCATTCACAAGAGTTCAGTTCGATTCGATTTTTCGTGATTGGATTCACTTGTGTTCAATCTAATTATCAACCAATCAATTAAGTGGCGGCCGTGGCTCAGGGTTAGAGCCGGGCGTCCAGTAACCAGAAGGTTGGCTGTTCGATCCCCGCTCTCCCTGAGTCATGTGTCGTTGTGTCCTTGGGCAAGACACTTCACTCAAACTGGTGTATGGAAGGTGCGAATGTATGGTGGTGGTTGGAGGGGCCGTAGGCGCACACTGGCAGTCACGCTTCCGTCAGCCTGCCGCAGGGCAGCTGTGGCTACTTAAGTACCTTACCGCCACCATGTGAATGTGTGAGTGCATGAATAATATATCTGTAATGCACTCTTTGAGTGTCTAGAAAAGCGCTATAAAATCAGATGCATTATTATTAATATTAATCTGATATCGATTAATTATGGAACATAATGTCTTCTTCAATGTCATGGACATGATAAAAACTCCACACATATTAAATTCCAAATAAATTTTGCGACGGCAGTAACTGGTCAAATGATTTAGTTCATTAATGAAAGTAACACCTGTTATAATCGCTTAATGTTACACAAAAATTGACATCAGCAAGGATGAAAAGTGTTTCATGATTTTAATTTAATAATTTAAAATATTCTGAATTGCAATAAATCAGGTCTCATAAATGTAAGAAAATACTTAATTTTGTAAATTTCAAGAAAAAGTAAGATAGAAAAAAATTTGCCTTTAAAATTCTATTTTCTTAAGAATTTATGGGAAAAAGGGGTATTTAGATAATGGATTCCTGGTTTTATGAATCAATATTGGGTTTGAAAAGAAAAATCGATTTGATATTGATTATTTGATTTTTTTTTAAAACCCAGCCCTGATGAATCAATAATCAAACTGAATCAGGATCTAATTATGAGGTGGCAAGAGATTCCCCAGCTTATACCCCATTAAAACATACAAAACTATTAATCGTTCATTTTCCCTATCAATAAAGAATACGGTCCACTGCAGTACAACAAGCTGTGTTATCTCACCCTGCTACACTGCTGTTTGCAGAGCTCTCTGCAATCTGGGAGCTGGCAATCCACTTGGTCTCACCGACCACTGTCCTGGCATGAGGCATGCGGCCCACATCTTTCACCGTCATCATCAGGTGCCGTGACGACTTCAGTACTCTGACGGCTTCGTCGTGCGGGATGTTCAAGAAGCTGCGGCCGTTCACTTCCAGAATTTGATCCCCAACCTGCGAGGAGGGCAAGGAACAAAAAGGAGTGGTGGAGGGGCAAGACTGCAAGGGTGGGCTGGGCAGAGGCTGTCATCGGTACATAGGTCAAAGGTCATAGAGAGGTATAACATAACAGATGGAGGAGGGAGAGGGGATTGACATAATTAGGTTGTTGTATGTTTTTGGTTACAATTTTGGACCCTGCCAACTTGTGCAGTGAAGAAGAAAAAGTGAGAAGATTATTATCTAACAATGGTTAATGCGCAATAAAACTTTCATCTACTGTGCAGTACCACTTTTTGTGAATATTTGCATTAGGCTCTATCAAAGTCATGACACACAAATCAATCAAATGATCTTACAGAACCCTAGGATATGTAAACGGGCCACAACATTATTAATTTATTCAGCTTTTTTTGAGAGACCAGACCACAATTTAGAGGGAGCGGCCCACGGACAGTAAACCGAACCAATCAACATACGGGAAACTGCACAACTTCTTCCCTTTGGAGGAGCGGCCTATTGGTCCAACTTCAGAATAGATAGCCAATCAGGATATAGTATGGCCTGTGTCACTCCACTTGCTAGTAGTAACATTTGGGTAATACGAAGACTTTGAGGTGATGGAGGTAAGGTTAGCTGGCTTCCATGACCTGCTTCAGCAATGGTGATCGATTAATATTACTAAATAATGGTGATATCTCCATTGCTCAAGAGTCATGACTCGTCACATACATACAGTACTTCACAGTAGAATCTTTCAGTCACAGCACCTTGTAATACTGAAAAAGGTGAAAGAGACACTGCCATAATATTGCAGATTTTCAAGGCTGAGAAGTTTTGAAGAACAGCAATTGTCCATATTTGACTACATCATAACATTGGAGATATTTTCATTAATGGTGTGTTGAATGGATGCAAATTAGTAGCAACCCGTGTCTACTGTATATTCTATAGTCAACTATTGTTTCCAAAAGCACTCATAAACAGTGTTGGTAATAACGGTGTTTAAACTAACAACGTTAGGTAACTCAGTTTTTTTTCATAAACTGACTAATCTAGCTAATTATTCTCCCCATATTTGAAACTCTGTTATCATTATTGTATGTGAAATGCGGTGTGTTACAATTCATTTATTAGTTTAAAAAAAAATCCAAATTATTTGATATATATAGTTGCTGAAAATAGTTACTTTGCCTGGTGATGAGTTACTTTCATTATGAAGTAATTCAATTACTAACGCAGTTACTTTTTTAAAGTAACATTACCAACACAGCTTATAAATGAAATAAATGATAATTAAAAGACTTGCAATTCAGACATTCTTGTATTAAGTAGTAGTAGCCTTTTCCAATTATTATTAAAAAAAAAAAAATAGACATAACCTTATGATACTGAATACATAGAACCCAATGAAATAAGATCTTTTAAATTATACTGTTTATTATATGTTGTATATCAACAATGTATTTATTTAATGTTAATTTGTCAAGTCCCTCACAGGTTAAGATAATAGTAAAATGCATTCCTTCAAATGACACAAACATAAATCACTGGTCGGTTGTGCTCCACGATGAGGGGCCGCCAAAAATACAAGGGCTGTTTTTATTGTCACGGTCCCTTCCGCCAAAACTAATTGTACATTTGACAGAATCTCTTGTTTTGAAATTGTTTTTTTGGTTTTCCAACATCCTGAGGTTACCCACAGCATTACAATAATGATCAGCAGAACCTGCAGTACACCTGAGACTATTCTCCACATTGTGTTTCTGCATGGGAACCATTGGTGACAATTTGTCGTCGGGCCATTACAAATGCAAAAAGGTATTTTGGAATCAATAAATAAATGCAAACAAGTGACCTTGTTGTGGGGCCAGACAGACACTGCTGCCACAGCAAACAGTTGCCATCACAGCTGTCAGGTAAAATTAAAGTCTCAGGGACAGATTTGAAAACTCAAATTACAAGCTGCTTGTGGATAAATTGACAATAACTGCTCTTTATTTAGTATTGTTTGGTGTCCCTGGAACATTGTTTACTGGGATATTGTCACAGATTTCACACGAGACGGGTACAAATACATGGATAAACACTCTCATCAACAATTAAAAAAACAAAGTAAAGTGTTAAAAAAAGAAAAAGCGAAATACATTTATTTGCTGACTGCTAAGACAAGCATAGCCACAAATTCAATTCAATGATCATCCATTATTATGATATAATAGTATATAATAATCGTAATATAACATCATTAGCAAATACAAGAGGCAATGATATAATTGCATTAAAGCCTTAATTATAATCCGCTCAAATTGCTAGGGGATACATTGTCATGATATTCCATTGTCTATCAACTAGCGGCCTACTGTGTTCATGTGTTTCTTTAACATTTGAATCTCGTAGCATTCACACAGTTTCTGAGGGGTTTATCATTTCTAGTTTCGTGAATTGCGAGAAACAAGTATTGACAGCATTGCCGTAAAACCTCAACTGCATTCATTTTTCTGCATATAACGTATGGTTAAACTGTCATTAATCGGACTCTGGCTTAAGCTGTAAGCAACAGCTACAATCAGACAAGCCTACTGTAAGCCTTGATGAGTATTGATTGTGTTTCAGGAGTAATAGGGCCAGCATTTTCGCTATATTCAACTTGCTACTTATATTGCTTTCAGTCCTTGCCCCTCTCTCTCTCTCTCCATTCTTCTCTCTCCTCATTATTCTGTCCTCCATTCTCCTATCCCTCCTTCATTATGCCTCTATTTGAGACAAGATGGGCCCTGCGTTGCGTCAAAAGCATGTTATTCTCTGTGGTCAATCTCCGCGCCACAACAGAAATGCTGTAAGGCTGCTAGATTCAATACAATACAACAAAAGCCATCGGATGTGTGGATGATCAAAGCTGATTTTAGATAATAACACATTGTGTAAAAAGGACATACATAACTTCCGAGTCCCGTCGGTCAGTTACTCAAATACTACAAGTTTCAAGTTGTATTAAAATTTGCCGTTATGAATGAGGGAGGAATCACAGAGTAATTCACCATATGGCATCGTGTTAGCTAGTATTTTGACAGTGATAATTATTAACAATTGTGGGGTGGCATGGCTCAGAGGTAGAGCGGTTATCTCCCAACCTGAAGGTTGTGGGCTCAAACCTCAACCCTTGTGACCGTGTTGAAGTGTTCTTGAGCAAGAATTCTGTTTTTAAACTATGCAGGCCACCATAAATATCATTTTACTCAGAAAAATCGAAATGAATTCAAATCTCGACCTAAAGGTACATTATAGCTCAAGAAGAACAAACCAAAAGAAGAACAAGAGTAATACGGCAGTCAGCTGTGTATTGTCTTATACGCAAAGAGACTCACATCGCAGGCACACGCAGTAATCATTCATCTATATCTATAAGTTTTAATATAAACTAATCACTAACAACTTAGTTTTATTTTATTTTAATGTATGACAATGGAAAGTATTTAAATATTAAAAGCCCCGCTGTCCACTTCCTTAAACACACTATTTTAATTGTACTTTTTTTTTTTTATTGCTTACCACACTGAGCTGTGTTATTTAGCCCCATCACCAGTTCTAAATGATTGTAGCTCATATTTAATTTTGTAATAACTTAGACTCAGTAATAATGCCCTCTTTGGCCAGTTACAATGCTCATGGTGCAGCATTTTACAGAAAACATAGGCTTTTATGCAGCAATAGCATGAACTTATTCCAATGCTTCTCAATTATTTTTAACAACGTGTGTGAAGGGTCACAACGGCACATGACTGGGGGAGAGCAGGGGACCGACCTTCTGGCTACTGAACGACGTCTCTACACCCTCTACGCCACGGCCGCCACATAGTGATCACATATTGATTGTTGTGAGTGAATTTTTACTAATGATTAAAAATGTATTAGTGTACAAAGCCCCTTTACATTTTTAATTTGTAACACAATTGACTTTAAAAAAGAGCAAAAGAAAAAAACATTGCTGTTTGTTGTTTTACAATACCTATAATTAAGCTTTTAAATGGCAATTTGTCATTCTTTTACGAAACATGACTAACTTCAAGATGTGAATAAAACATTGAACAGGATATTTGCTTGCATTCATGGACTGCACCTTGTGTCACTAATTCTCTATTGCAATCTTCATGACAGTAGCAGCACTGTGAGATAAAACAAAACAAAAAAATCATCCTTGTTTCCTTCCTCTGTGCTCGCTGGCTTCCAAATCATGTTTGAAAGGAAATGATTCACTTCACTTATAAGGCAGATTTGTATGCAAATTGTGACTCACTTGGGAAGTGTTATGTGACAAATCATATCCTGTGTCTTCTCACTCTGGGGTGCGGTCGTATTGGGGGTAAACAAAAAGAAAGGCCTGATAGCTTGCATCCCGCAATTAACGATCTGTTCACCGGCATAGTAGCTACCTGGCCTGACCTGTGAGAAGCGGCAAGTCCAGACTGAAAAGTAAGTAGTAAAAGAAGAAGCTAGACTAGCTGGCTGTATCGGATACAATTGCAATGTCAGTTATGTACTATCCTCCTTGTCATTTTTGTCGTGACAATATACTTTTGACAGCCAATAGCATTAACTTGCAATGAATTGGTCCTGCAATTCTGCCGTCCAGTAGCACAAGCTTCATTTTGCTTTCTGATTAGCTATAATGCCGTTCTGCGTGATAATCACAGAGTTTTTGATAGCTGATATTGAACATATGTGCCCTGCCTGCTTTATAAGCGAATTAGGCAGGAAAACAACAACACTCTCACCACATTTTCCATAGTCAAACCACCAGCAAATATAAAACTGGGACGTGGATCCAAAATATTACTGATGGCCTGATGTTCATTTTTAATCAGGACACACACAGTCCAGGCGTTTTGATTCCCGAGACAGGTTGTCCAGTGAAACAACAAGGACGTATTGCAGCATTATTGGAAAAGTCAAGGTCGGTAAATCTTTTTTCACCGATCGATGTATCACTTGGACCACATGACACCTAACAGACAACAATCTTCAAACAATAAAAAAAAACAAAAAAAACCCAGTAATACCACAATATTATACAATGCATTAAAGGAGATACATACTACAATGCAACATAATATATGGTCAACACATAGCAATAAAACGGGTAACATTTCCTCAATTTCCACTTTGGAGTCGGTAAACAAATAGTGGAAAAAAAGACAAAGCATTATCTTGACAGGTATGTGGCAATAATCAAACCTCAGGATGTTCAGACAGAAAACCATTAAGATGCTTGCAGAAAGAAAAGTATGGTAGACCTATATGAATACGATTACAGCCATACTGGGTAGATTGATGGGGGGAAAAAGTAAATACATATCAATCTTTGTTTAGGTGACTTGATACACACAAAATACCTGTTCTGTTCTGCCTCTTGCCAGATTTTGTCTTGTTTACAAGAGCAGTATCTGATTAAGCAAGACATAACCCATTTCCACTCTTCAATCTTGTCATATTTAGTTCTACCTCTTTTTTCTTTTCCCCTTTTTCTAGCGGCAGCAGAACAGCAGAGAGATTAGATATCAACTTGTATGCCTGTGTCCAAGTATTTAAACCTTTGCAATCTTAAAGAGGCAGAACTTTTAATGGAGTTTGCAGATGAACTACAGTTCGTTGCAGAAGGAAATTGGGCCTTATGAACTCTAAAAGTACATTTATCTTCCGTTTTTGATAATTGAAGGTGATTTTTTTTTTTTATTACACCCTTTGGCTTCTTACCTTTATTAAAACTCCAGCTATAATCTTTGCTGTTTCAGTGATCATTATCTACTGATAATGTATTAGTGCTTTCTCTCCTCTGCTCATGTACTCTTACATTATCCCATGGTTGTTAATATTCTGCCCCATAACCCCAACTTGGTTTTCCATTTCCTTTCTCTTATATCATCTATTCCGATTATGTTTTGGTCTACTACTGCTCTACTATTGCAATGCAATGTAGACTGCAGTAAGTTGAGGAACTTGAGTTAGCCAAAAAACATTTTAGCAGCGTGCAGAAATGAAAGATTAAGCTTGCCATGTGGCCTGCACTGTCCTAATCTCATTTTTTAATATTTTTGTAACATTGATACACACAATAAACCTGATTCGAGTTTACAACTTGATTGCATATGAGATACTGATGCCTCTTGAACATTCTAATTAATTACACGCACACTCCAACAGCATCATCTAATCTTTTTAATTCACATTGATGTTTGAAATAGGTCATGCTCTGCATACACCGCAGACCAGTCGGAACTGCTTCTGTTATTTGTTATGCCATTAGCACACAGCATAAAACATGATTGCTCATTTATTTTTCGATTGTGGTGTGTACATAACATTTAAGACAGTGTACTTTTGTCAAAGTACTTTTGAAACACTTAACACTGCTCAGTATTTGAACATGTTTTTGGTCACTTTTCTATTTGGACCAGAAAGGATTTTGACACCAGTTGGTGTGAGGAATTGTGAAAGCAATATTTTTACCCATCCACTTTCTACAGTGCTTGCCCCATTCAGGGTCACGGAGGTGCTGGAGCTTATGCCTGCAGACTTCGGTCAAAAGGCAGCTTACATCTGCAGGACTTGTCGCCAGTAAATCACAAGGCAGTCTCTTGTTGTTTCCGCACCGAATTACAATTCTCGAATATTGTATTTAAATTTGATGAACAGTTTGTTGAGAGTTGTGGGAAAGCAAATTGTGTTCTTTTTGGTTGGATGGGTGGATGGATAGATAGACAATGGGTAGATGGACGGACAGAGAGCAAAAGAGAGCGAGAGAGAGTGGTCTGATAATTTGTTTCCCAAATGAGCCTAATTTAAGTTTATTTATTTAAACAGGATGTTTCATAGGGGTGTGCCAAAAAATCGATTCTCATAAGAATCGCAATTCTCATTTAGTACGATTCAGAATTGGTTTTAAATGTCCCATAATCAATTTTATTTAAATAATTTTATACTGTCATCCCTTTGTTTGTGTATATTTTTATTGGCAGCGCCGTTCATGTTGTACCCGATTTGGCCACTTAGGGGCAGTGTCTGATACACTGTTAAGTTGAAGCCACATTAGAGAGTAGAAGGAAAAAGTCACGATCAAGTTATTTCAATAAAAGTTGTTTTTTTGCAGCGTGGAGACATTCTTTTGAGTGCTAAAAGTGCTGCGAGTAGAGAACTAATCAACATTAGCGAGTCAGACTGGAGTAGATCTTACATTCCTTGAACATCTATAAATTGAATCAAAAATCAGTCAATCACATCATCATTTTGAATCAAAAATCATTCTTAATCGAAAATCGATTCTGAATCAAATCGTGCACCCAAAAATCTGAATCGAATCGAGACATTTAAAGATTCCCACCCCTAATGTTTCACATTATTAAGGTGGTCATAGTTCGTACGATTAATGCGATGACTGATGCTTCTTCTGATAAAAAGAAGTGTGCAATAGTCTCTGTATCGTCATCACAGCTGTTGAGAAGCCCCTGATGAGCAGCAAGCCGAGATTTACTGCTGGTGTCTCTGGAGTCCCAATTCGGTCACCATTAACCAATCACACAAGGCGGTTTGATTGAAGTGGCTCAGAAATACACGAAGGCTCATTTTCATGCAATAGTTTGATGCATTAATGAATGATTCGCTACTTTGTAAAGACGAGATGGATGGAATTGTGGATGGCCACCATATTCCAACAAGTCTGTAATGTTGGCAAGGATGTAGAGGAGTGATGCTTTGAGCTTGAATAATGGCAAGGCAGATGGTAGGCCCCTTTAGGGCGCCTGCATATACCAAATGACCTCTCTAACTGACCATTTCCTGACATGATTTACAGAGAAGAACAGTCTTTTCTGAAGTAAAACAACTGTCATGCATGACAACGCCGTAAACTGCGCTGTTTCTTTATATTTTAAGTAACTAACATTTTCAGACTATGATTAGCACAAGTCTGCACATGTACTCATAAATGTTGGTGGTCAGTCACTTCCACATTATACATCATACATTTTTTCCTCTCGAAGGAATATGAAACCTGAGATGGTTAGGAATGCCTTTTCATCCCTTGTGTTTACAAAAATAACCAAATTGTGGTCAGACATAGGACATATACGCTTGGGTCAATTTGGCCGAAGACAAAACAAAACGAGCCAGGGCTTGCTATTTTGGGGGAAACAGAACTCTACAATCTGTGTTGGATAACGGTGAGGAAAAAATAAAGGGCCTCCTGCTGGACTCATTCATTTAATTCCTTTTAATAATTAAAAATGACAACAACAACGCCAGCAAAATTATATTGTGTTGGTTTGTGTTTAAGTATTTGCGTTGTTAAGTTTCATTTCATAAGCAAAGTGAGAGTGGTGTATCAAGCGCCAATGCAGATATTTTTAAAAGTAGACTCGAGACAGTCTTAAGCCTCCTTTTAAAAAAATCTGTGTCCTGGAGCGTCCTGCAACCTGGTGAAATGAATCATTTCATGTTCTGTGTTAATAAGAGAAGAAGAAGATCGGCCGGCGGAGGTGGGCAATTTACAAAATTTGGCCGGTTTTTTGGATTTGGCTGGTCATTTTTCTGGTCGTCTGTCAATGTCGGACTGAAGGAATGCCCACCTCTGTTTGTCGGCCCTAAAATAGTGATGACACACTGTGATGATGGAAGCGTGGCTAAGAGAGCATGGCGGACTGACAGATTGACAATTACAGTTTAGTTGGGCTTGAAAAATTGATTGACCGACGATGATGGATGGGTACCCAAGGCACTGACGAATGACGGACCGACAAAATTGGATAAAAAGTGCTCAAACCAGGTATTAAGAACAGGGATTTACAAGTTCAACGGATGAGAGAAAGAGGGGCTTCTATAACTATGCTACTTAATCAGTTTAATTTATTATTTATTTATTTTTTACAAAGTAATTATCTCTATAGAATGAGAAAACAACAATTTCCAGATTTCTTCAAATGTATGTATTTATTTAGTCATTAACTTTTGCACATAATTTTGTTTTGAATATTTCAGGAAAAAAAGATCTGTTGTCATAATGGTTTTATTTAATAAATCCTGAAAATTGTAGAGGCAAATATAATTGCCACTGATCAAATAGTTTCATTTTCTGTGAGCTGTACTGACTATTCAGCTAAATAAATAAATAACTGGATTTCCTTGATCATTTGAAAATTGTAAATATGCAAAGAAACCCTGGATGTTTACCGTATATCCCCAAATAGTGTGCTGATGGGAACTGTCTCAATTAAATGCTGGGCGCATCGCCCACTTTTCCTTAAGGTTTACAAAGATCATTCCTCAACAACAAGTAGCGATTACAAAACAGGAAAACAAAACAGAGTTGCTACCTACCAGCAGCAAGCAGCAGTTGTTATTCACTCCCTAAAAGGTCCCTGGTGGCTTGTGTGTATGAGAAAGCCGAGATGCCAGTTAACAGGTCTGACTTTGATCAATGTACCTCTGGGTAGCAATCACACTTTACTGCTGTCTGTGTGGTCCCCAATTTGAATCTCATATTTATTGAAGAGAGAAACAGGGAACTGCCTTCTCTGTTATAATATTTAGGCACACCAGAGTAATTGTATTCACGTTGTTTCAAATTCATACCGCTACAAATGGTGGAAATAAACAGCTTTTGCATGTACACTCTTTGATGTAGTTTAATGAGGTAACATAACCTCTGTATTTCAAAACAGCTCTCAGTAAGAGCCGTCCGATGCAGATGTACCATTTCAAGTAAAACAGAAAACACAAAAATGCATTTCCTTGAATTTCTTGTTATACATAACTCTGTCAGGGCTTTCTTTTTTGTCAAGTAAAATTTCCGAATTGTAGAATAAGACTTTAAGGTACCTTTGAAATTTGTATACACTTAATTTAATTTCAATCGTGGTTACTGTGTCACCCATTGAAATACAGTAATCCATATTTGTGTGTCATTGTGAGTTATTGCCAGATGCCAGATGACTGAATTGGTCAGTAAATGACCTTGTTGTTTGCTAAGCCTCTTTTTTTTTTTTGTCACACTGTGTTATGTGCTGTCTCAGCAGGATTGCTTTATCATCAGAGAGGATTGAAAATCACCCCTGTGCAAATGAGAAATTCTTGGCCTGAATCCATTAACATGCTCACAGCTATCTTCATTTAGTTAGCCAGCCCTCATGTGTACTCAGTGGTTAGGCTTGGGGTTCAGGAAATGGAAAAATCTAACTTCATTCAGAAAATATGACTTCTATGCTTTATATAAGACAACATGGTGGAAAGGTTCTGCTCTTGGCTACCATCTTCCTGTGTGGAATTTGCAAGTTCTCCTTGTGCTTACATGGGTTTTCTCATTGCACAATACCAAAGATCAGCATGGTCAGTTAATTAAAGACTTTGAATTGTTCATAAAGGTTTGTGTGAATATGAATAGCTATTTCTTTATATGCGATCTGCGACTGACCTGTCCACCCTACACATGCTCACTGGCAACCAATAGAAGACAAGCGGTATAGAAAATGGGTGGGCAACATAGAACATACTGTAAACTACTGGACTGCGACTGGAAAATGTATCAATATTCACTTATTGGAGTTTTTATCTCAGACTGATCGAGAAAAACTTCTTTTTTTTCTTAACAGCTTCCATACGCAGCACAGTAGCACATGCACACTAACATTCACTGCTTAAATTACAATGACCAAGAACAGAGAGGAGCTAGTTTTCAAGACAAGCACAGTTTGGTCAGTAATTTGGCATTAATCCAGACAACGAGAACACCCCCCCAAAAGAAAAACAGTCCACTGCAAAATATGTTCAAAGGATGTTGCAATGAAACAGAGTAGCCAAACTAGCAAAAAAGGAGAACTGTTGCTCTGTACTGGACTTAGAAGAAAGAACATGACAGCCTGAAAACTCCCACTAAGCAACAGACACATTTAATGGAACCCTTTCCCCCTTTTATTAGGCATGCGAGTGAAACGTGTTGTACATTCTTGGAAACATGGTGCCAATTTATATTGTGAAGCAGCGATTTAGCAACATGTTCGTCTACTTCAATGGTCGGAACAGCATGAAATAAACTTCCAAACGGCTGAGCAACATAGCAGAGAAATGCCTCTCAATCCCTGCAACAAACGGCTCATCAGAGAGGATGTTCAGTAACGTAGCAGGGCATGCCTAAAGCCTGATGTTGTACAGAGGCTAATTTTCCTTGCATATATAGGATGATAGATTGTGTCAGTCCACTGGACTTTTCATTATTGGAGGATGGAAACTTTTTAAATAAGTAGATATTGATCATTTTTCATTTTCAATTAATCATTGCTCTTTTTCATTGTTAAATGTATTCAAAAGGACACTATGCATTTGTGCAGCGCATCCAACATTCTTCTGGCTTTTGGTCCTCCATAAACCGTTTAAATAAAAATTTAAACCAATGATAGGAATGAAGCCAAATGAAAAAGCAGCGGGAGAAAGACTGATTGATAAAAAGTTACCCAGTTTTTTTCTGTTTACACGACAACTGTTTTGACATCACTGCTGGGATGACCTTTTCCTCCCAACTTTAATGAAATTAAACACAACCAAGCCAATAACAACAATAGGGCACTGGGCCGGGCTGACCTTTCTTGTACTTCTCGGTTGAAAGAGGGTTGCAATTTGGCAGACTTTCTGTCCTGTATAAATCCCCTGCATTCACCAACCATTAAAAAAAAAAAAAAAAAAAAAGATTTAGTCAAACTCATTTTGGGGTTTTAATGCAACATTTACAAGCTTTCCTTTTCAGCTGTAAGGAATAATTTGTTTTCTTGTTTTATTTATTTATTCATTTTGTCTCTTGGATCTCCTCAGACCTTTTTTTCTTTTAAACTGTATACACCACCTAGTAAGGATAATGCATTTGTTACCTAAAAAAAAGACAAAGAAGTCAAACCAAAATGAATGTGCAAACCAGGAACACAAATCATTAGCAACTTGACAACATTTTAAGCTAAGTCACCAACACTAGCATAGTAGCACCGCACAAGCAGTTGGTAACGCTTACTTGAACACAAGATCACTACCTATGGATTATATACCACGGAGGAGGCGGGTCTTCCTACTTCCGGGTTTTCACCCATCAATTTTGTTTCCATTTCCAGTTTGCGACGTGTGGGCCGTGTCCCAGTACTTGCGCTTCCGCCTTTGTGCCCCTCGGTTGTGAGTTCCCGTCGACGGGTTCGAGGCTGCGAATGTGTAGTGTTTGTCTCAGTGTCCGAAGCATTTCAAATATCCGAGACGTTGGGGGACGCAGGGGTGGGGGTGCGAGTGTTGGAACGCGGCCAGCAGTGGCCGGAAACGGCGCTGATGTGTAAAACCCGAAAAGACGGAAGTCTGTGGCATCTACCCTATTGTTACTTAAAGACATCACAGAATCTGTCCTGTGATTTAAGGACAAGTCAACTTGCTATAGTCGACAATCAGTACGTTGACATGACACAAAAAATGTTCAGTAAAAAGAATTAAAATAACACAAAGATTCTTTGATTCTACAGCCTCAGATTGTCTCAAAAGCTAATTTTTGGGTCAGGCTCTAGTCTTCGCTGTAGGATTAGACCCACAAGTCCAACACTGCCTCATAGCAAAACTGTTTGAGTGAGGCTCAAACTCAGAATCTGCCTTACACAGTTGCCGGTACTTGTTACAGAAAAGTCATTAGCTCTAGATAAGCTTTGTAAAAGGATTAAAAACAAACAAACAAAAAGTTGTTGTGGACATATACTGTACACATAGTGTATGCTGTCATTCTAGTTGGTAAAACATTTCCAATTGAACATAAATTGTAAGTCTTGTGTATGTTAGATCTGGTTGGTTCATCCATCTCACCAGTGTGATTAGCATTCACATTTGCTACTGTGGTATCCATGGAAACCATTTACATCTTTGGGGAATAAGCTTGCAAAGAGGTATTGAAGGGAAGCTATTGTTTGCATATCATTTGTTAAATGTGATTAGCAACAGTCTTGTGGCAGATGATAGGAATGAACATGAAAAAAAAACAGGCAAAAGAAACTACAGATCTACTTTTTTTTCTTGGCTGTATATATGTCAGTTACTATGTGGTCATCATTGTATGACTTTTTTCTTTGGCCACTTTAATAAAGTTAAACTGAACCAAGCCAGGCGGCACAGTGGCTGACTGGTTAGCACGTCCGCCTCCCAGTACAGAGGACGTGAGATTGAGTCCGGGCTTCGGCCACCCTGGGTGGGGTTTGCATGTTCTCCCCGTGCTTGCGTGGGTTTCCTCCGGGTACTCTGGTTTCCTCCCACATTCCAAAGACATGCATGGCAGGTTAATTGAACACTCCAAATTGTCCATAGATGTGATTGTGAGTGCGGATGGTTGTTCGTCTCTGTGTGCCCTGCGATTGGCTGGCAACCAGTTCCGGGTGTACCCCGCCTACTGCCTGAAGCCAGCTGGGATAGGCGCCAGCGCCCACCGCGACCCTTGTGAGGACAAGCGGTTAAGAAAATGGATGGATGGATGGATGAACCAAGCCAATGTCTATAGGGCATAGATTCCATCCATAGATATCCATTCCAAAGAGGATGCACATGGAGTAAATAAAGCAATATCTATCTATCTATCTATCTGTTGAAGAGGGTCTACTGCCCAGATTTAGTCATAACTTTGTTTTAATTTCCTTATTTCCTCAGTAGAGCTTTGTTCTGCGGATGTATCTTTGTGAGTGTTATCGCAATTTCTGTCAGGTGCAGTCATGATTGAAAAACTTCCTCTATTCCTCAATTGGGCTTTTGTTTTGTGTCTGAATAGTGTCCTTGAATGTATCTCTGTACGTCCGGTCAACTCCAGTTGAACTGTTTACTGGAAACTGTGTGGTACCGCCCTTCAAGATAGTATAAGAATATTGTAAGTCCTCTGTAATCTCTGCACTTGTGAGGCTACAGCCATTGTCTGTAACTCACTTGTGCCCGGAATATTCTGTAGAAATAAAAGCTTGGAAGGAACTGTTCATCGATCTCCAGCCTGTAGCCAGATAACCAACATTCTCACTACCCGAAAGAAAACGAACACGCGGAGGAAAATATCTACTCCACAACAATTGGTGACCCACGACGTGATTTCAGGCTGAGGTGTTGGTCAACAGACAGAACATCTGACGCCAAAAGTAATGAAAGGTAAGAGGACATTTATCCTCCTAGTTGATTTTCTGTCTGTTGACTACTCTGAGACCTGTTTTCAAGTCATTTAATTTGTGACTAAATTGTATATGAGATCTATGTGAACAGATATTAGTAAATCTAAAACACAAGGTTGTTTCGTTCCATTACGGAATCCTAGAAACAAGAAATCCTTGTTTTTGGATTTTACTAAGACATTAAATATACAAGGTGGTTTCGTTCTATTTTAGAATCCTAGAAACTGAAGTCCTTGTATATGGGGTAACGTTTCGAAGAAAAAAGCGCATAAGAAATAAGAGAAAAAGAAGTTCGAGTGGTTTTGTTTGGTCCTAGTCAAGCACTTTTGAAATAAGAGGAATAGTTCGACCACTTCCGAGAAATGAAGGCTCGGACACTTTTGTTTTGAAATAAAACAACAAACTGCACGCAGCAACAACAACATTTTCCGGTGCCAAACCAACAGTATCTGCCGCCATCTGGTGGACAGTTTCCACAATGATGGTACCCTGAATCCACATGCTCAGTGACTGTTCAATGTTTTTCACAGACTCTTTTGCATTATTTTGTGTTTGCACCTAACTGTCCAGTCAATCTTTTGGGCAGAGATCTCCTCATCGCCACATGCCCTCTCATCCAATGCAGCCCTGATGGACTTATCCTGGAATTTCCAGATGATAACACCTACTGCTGCTCTGCCTCCTCTGCCTCCAGTGCCACCTCCCAGTTCACGCTTGATGAACAACGCCCTGTGGCACGCGCCACTGCCGACATCTACTGGGCAAGAGTGGATATTGACTCCAGTGGTTGGCTCGAAGCTGAGCTCTCTGGCTACCTTGGGTTCGTAACCGCAGATCTTATGATATGGTAACTGATTGTATGCATTGCACTCTGTACTATGACAGATCAGGGGATGAGATCTATAGCGAGGCATTTCAGGCTAATACATTTTAACCCATTTCCGTTTTGGAGCCAAGACACCCAATTTGCGACACCTATTGACAACCCAGAGACTTGATCCTTTTCACAGATGGATGTTGCTTCAAAGGCAACGATGGCCTACAATCTGGATTCGCAGTAACCCAAACCACAGAAACAGGTTTTGAAGAAGTCCAACCAGAAATAATTTTAGGCTCTCAGTCAGCACAAAGCGCTGAAATTTTGGTATTGACAGCAGCTCTCAGATTGGCAGAAAACTACTCAGTAAATATTTACACAGATTCGGCGTATGCACACATGACAGTTCATGTTGCATTAAAAGAATGGTAGCGAAACGATTTCTTAACTGTAACCGGTACACCCATTAAACATCAGGATGATATTCTTAAATTGTGAGATGCTTTAATGCTCCCAACAGCGGTGGCAGTAATAAAATGTAAAGGTCACTCTCGAACTAATGATTTTGCATCAGCAGGAAATGAATCAGCAGATCGAGCAGCAAAAAAGGTTGCGGGGCACCGACCTACACTCCAACTAACTGTAAGTGAGTCTGAATGTGACAATCCACAGGAGGTGATAGTAGAAACAGTTAAGTTGTGGCAGGAAAAAGCAAGTCCAGAAGAAAAGAGTGAGTGGATGTCCAAAGGGGGACAAAAAGATGAGGATGGCATATGGAGAAAAAAAGGTAAATGTATTCCATCTCAGAAACAATTGAAAAATCTAATTTCTGAAGCCCATGGAACATGCCATGTAAGTGTGGAAGAAACACTGAGACGACTACACACCTGGTGGCATCCTTTCATGAGATCATGTGTTAAAAGTGAACTGCAGGATTGCAGTGTTTGCAGCAGGTATAACAGTATGCCTACATCTAAACCTCCCCAGGGCACTCTCGATCCGGACGGGACTGCTCCTGGTCAGGTGGTTTCGATGGATTTCAGTGACATGATAAAAGCAGTGTCAGGATACAGAAATTTGCTGGTAATAGTGGATTCCTTTTCAGGATGGCCAGAGGCATATCCCTGCAAATCTGAAACAGCAAATACCGTGGTAAAACATCAGATTAATCATTAAATACCATCACATGGGTTTCCTAGAAAAAATTGATCAGACAACGGAACCCATTTTAAAAACAAACATCTACAAGCAGTAGAAAAAGCATTGGGGCTAAAACACACATTTGGTTCAGTGTATCATCCCCAATCCCAAGGACAGGTTGAACGAATGAATAGAAATATTAAAGAAAAATTGGCTAAAGCAATGGACTCATCAAATTTGAATTGGCTACAAGCTCTTCCTGTTGCAGTAATGAATGTGCGAATGTCACTAAACTCAGCCGAAGGCTGGACTCCGTTTGAATGTCACACCAACAGACCATTTACGGCTCCAACAGCTCCATTGGAAGGGGCGCACGTTCCAAGACCTCCAGAACTCAAACAACTAACATTTACTTTCTCCCAGCTAACAAAAAAACAACCAGATGCTCCTTCAGAAATAAATTATTGTGAATATGTATGGTTGAAAGTGATTAAACGAAAATGGTTTGAGCGCAGGTGGACAGGACCCCACAAGGTGACGGAGAGGACACCTTCTGCAGTTCACCTGCTCGGAAAAGGTGATATGTGGTATCACATCTCCTCCACCCGACCGGCAAGGACACCGGCTGGAGCCATTGTCCATGCACCAGGCAATCACCCAACAACAACCGAGAAGCAAACCGGCTCTCACTGACATCGTTCTATTAAAGGTTGAGTTCACGGTATACGGGCAGAATAATCCCGGTGATTTATCCTGGGACCAGGCAGTCTACCCTAAGGTCCTGAAGAAGCTGACAGCGCCCTCCAGCAGCAACCCAAGAACATCATCTCGAGATGGCTTCGAAGTGGGAACGCATCTCCATCTGCTGCTACATCACAACACTCTTTCTCATATTGACTTTTATGCCAATCTGGTATCTCTGGAAGCCCCTCAGTACAACCTTGAACGTAACCACAACACATCGTACTAAGCGAAGTATTGATTCTCCACAAACTCCCTGGCACCCCATGGACAGGAGACATTCCTTAACTATGAACATGTGGTACACATATGCTTACTCCACTGCAAAATCTTTTAATGAATCAAATTGTTCTTTAATGCCACATACTGCTAAACAACCTTCTCTCACTGCTAAAGGGATGTTTCATTGTTGCGTCTCAGCTACAACGACTTGTACGTCAAATACATGTAGGAGGAAGTGAGAGTAACCAGAAAATATTCACAGTTCGGCTGCCACGCTAAGAAGTCATATCTCAGTAATGTAATTAATAAGTAGTAATACCTGCAATTATATATATATGTATATATATATATATATATATATATATATATATATATATATATATATATATATTGGATTTTCCCCCCCATATACAGTGTAAGAAATATCAGCAATTTGTTTTCTTTTTTTCCTCAGCTCTCTTTCGCCAATTAAGCCAGACATTCTGGAGCCATCCTGCTGCCCCCTACACCTGTAGATCTTGCTGATAAGGGGTTGCATGTGTTTTTCTAAACAAGAACGTCACCTTGAGACCCCCTTTGTTGTAATTCTTCCCCACTGGCTAGTGCATAACGCTGATGACTGTGTTACAATAAACACACCGCAGCACACGCTGATTAATGCTCACAAACTAAATCAGACCCAGTCGTAATTCACAAGGCAGACTGCATAGGTGTGTATAATACACAGGATTTTACAGTACTTTTACAGTTTAGGTTGATGGACTTAATTGTTTTAATAAATTACATCCAAGTATTTATT
Source organism: Vanacampus margaritifer (assembly GCF_051991255.1). Classification (NCBI taxonomy): domain Eukaryota; kingdom Metazoa; phylum Chordata; class Actinopteri; order Syngnathiformes; family Syngnathidae; genus Vanacampus; species Vanacampus margaritifer. The sequence goes on along the minus strand of NC_135445.1, from coordinate 16,966,711 downwards.
CACACTAATAGGCACAACTACTGTATGTATTTTTCTCCATGGGAAGTAGAAAACGGATTGCAAAATGATAGTATATTGACATTGACTAAAACATTTGTTTTGTGTGTTTGCCAGCTCAACCGTGCTTGTGGGTTGCAGCTTTTTGAAACTAATTTTCAGTATAGTTTGACACTCACGATTTTTTGTATTTAATTTTTTAGAAAGGAGCTAATACATTTGTGCATATGTATTATTATATAAATACAAACAGCAGAAGCTACAGAAGACCTAACAGCATACATTATTTCTTCAGAAGATTTTTCCCCCCCCAAAATGCTAATGAATGAAAACTACTTTTATGCAAGCTTGTGTAGGAATTAATTACTTGCTTTTAAGACAAGAACATCATCATGAATGACACTTGCCAAATGGATTTGGAGGAATTTGTCTTTAGGCACCAGAAAAAATAGCTTCAGTTTTTAAGTTTCATGAGGTGGGGATGAAAATTTGCAAAAATGTGACCAAGAACCATATAAAGGACATACATTTTTCATACGCACAAATGTTGCACATTAGTGACTACCGGTCTGCCAAAGAATCAGTTGCATGGCTCCACACTGCCCCTAAATGTTGGCATTTTACTCTAAAATATAATACTTTTTTTTTCATGTAATTACACATGTGTGAGTAGTGAATTTGCAGATTGTTTTTCTGAATTCTTGAATATTTTTTGATGGTCCAAATACTAGGTTTGTCCTGATCGGATACTGGTATCGGATGTGGGTTCGATATCAGCCCAAAAAAACAATATCAGGTTTATATCGGTCCACATCCAAAATCTCAGATGTTAACACTCTTATAAAGTCCATTCCAGATTCCGCTTCTGCTCTTCTATCAGCAGGATCGAGCATGTAGAGCCCACAAACAAGGAGCCCGAAAAAAGGAGTCACAAATGAGTGCAATATTTGTTTGTTTAACACGACAAACCTCAGCACAATTACTTTATCACCTCATCACACAAAAAATAAACTCAATAGTGTTTTTTGAACTCAACAAATGTTGCATACATACAGTATGTCATCAACATTCACTCACGCTGCATTGTTGCCTCTTCTGTTAGTCAGCATACCCGCCACTGTGCGAGCTGACACCACAAACATGGCTGGCACATGCATCAATACTGCACTAAAAAAAATGATCTTGTCGACTCTCAATTTAGTCACACATACTTACAATTTCTCTCCATAGGTTTGGCACATACATTTATTTATTTTTTTTGGCACATACATTTCTTGGAACTGAAATTACATTTTCAAAACTGCAAGCTCATTTGGCCAAAAACAAACAGACTTACATTTGTGTACAACCTATCACTTCTTTAGCAAAATCACATATATATCCCAAAACTACTCACACATGCTTAATTCCAAGTTCTTTTCCTAAACAAATAGTCGGTACTGCAAAGATCCTTCTCAATTGCTTTGGCTCATTTGCATTCACTTAGTGCTTTTGCCCCAAAAAACTTTTGATTTTGCACAACACCATGTTTCATCTGCAAAAGCTCATATCTCTCCCAAAACAGCTCACCTGTATGGCAAAATCTAATTTCTATGTCAAACAAGTAGTCAGTGCCCCCACAATGCATCGTCCCTAACAAAATACAATTATATACAAAACTGAGAGGCAAAAATTATTTTACAAGAGCAGTATTCAAAGTTTGCGGTTTGACATACTCACAGTCAAGGAAATTGCAACAGTTTTTATTCACACAAAGTTACTTACACATTAGAGTGCAACAAAAGAACATGCAAGCCGAATTCTGTATATTCATGAAAAGCTAAGAACTAACTAAAATTATATCTAGCGCATAGTGTAAATGTAGAACCAACTGTACTGTAACACTTTCACTACACAGTAAATTCTGTAGAGTAAATTTGACTATTTAGCGTGGGACCAAATAGACTCCGTTTTAAAGTAATGTTTATATTTGGAAGACAGTAAAATAAAGAATTGAAATAAATAAATAAATAAAAGTCACTCAAGGGTTGAGGAACAAACTCACAACTTTCCACTTGGGAGACTACTCCGAGCCACGCAGCTCCTGCTGTGTGTTAGTATATTGTTTGTGTCAGCTGGAATCTTCCTAAATCCAAGAAAACTAAACCCTTTTTGGTTTCCTCTTGGAGATAAGCAAACAGTAGGCGCGGCATAGCTCAGGTGGTAGCGTAACATTATCCCAACCTGAAGGTTATGAGTTTGTTCCTCAACCCTTCAGTGACTTTTATTTATTCATTTTCAATTCTTTATTTTACTCTCTTCCAAGTGTAAACATTAGCCTACTTTAAAACTGAGTCTATTTGGTCCCACTCAAAATAGAGTCAAATTTACTGTGCAGTCACGATTGTCACCTTCCCCCTCTTGGCCATGGTCCTCATTCTCTTGGCCATCAATACGCTGCTCTCTGTTAGGCCAAAGGTTTTCATCCACGTCGCAGACGATATTTTCCCTTGTAATGCAGCGAGAGAGAGAAAGGGTGCGAATGTCTCAACCATCCTCTACACTGATCCCCTGTGAAATGCTTGACTAATTTTGACAATTAAACAGATGATTTTGCATATTATGATTTGCTCTCTGAAATCCAGCTGACATGTTTTGGAGAGGACAACCATTAGACAAAAAAACAAAAACAAATCCATTTCGATCAGCAAGATCTATTCATTTGGAAAATGTGCTAAATGTGGGCATACATTGTGCTGACTGTAGGCTATTTGCACAGATCCACTGAGGCAAACGAAACATGTACTAAGACATTGGCATATTCATGAGAGCAATGAGAAATGCCATTCAGTTGGCACGACTTATAAGGTAGTAATTTCAGTTTCAAACCTATGGAGTAAAGTGTAAATGCACTTCAAAAGGATGTAAGTACCCTATTATTATTATATTTTTGTTTTGCTGTAACATCATCACTATATCAATTTGAAACAACAACAACAACACTATCATTTATCGTGATAGTTTCTGAAAAATATATTGTGTATTTGTGTGGAAAAATGTATTATCATGATAGGCCTAATCACACATTTAAGAAAACATCAACAACAAAATGTGTTTTTTCAGAAGACCAGTGAGGCGAAAAAACAACCCTCTGGCTTATTTTATTCATTTTGTATTTATTTTATTCAAGTGCAATACATTCTAATGTTTGAGGTTGAATTTACGTAGAGGGCGGCGCGGCTCAGTGGTAGAGTGGTCATCTCCCAACCCAGAGCTTGTGGGTTCGATCCTATCCCATTGTGACCACATCGAAGTATCCTTGAGCAAGATACTGAACACCCAGTTGCTCTGATGCTGCGTCTTTAGTAGGCGAGTGTATAAAGCGCTTGAGGGCTTTGTAAGGTGGAAAAGCGCTATATAACTGAAGTACCTTTTGTAACCTAAAGTGTGGAGTAAATTATTAGTAATATTTTCACATACTTACTCGTAACCCTCATAAAATGGAGTCTTGACTAATTAGAAAAATACATCGTTTTTAGTTACTTAATTTTTCTTATTATACAAAAGTGCATTTGTTTGATATTTATTTTATCCAATTAAAAGCTGAATTAAACAATAGCACAACGATATCTCAGCATATCAAATTGCTCATTTGACAGGAAGTAATTCTGCCTTTTTTTTCTTTTAGTATACTCACTCACTCACAAACATGAACGCATACAAACACGGTTTTGAATCTCACACAGATTGTACATTCAAAGAACGTGTCTCACAATTGTGGTATATAAACGTTTTGTCTGAGGGGGAAGCAAGTTCGCTTCAATAACATTATGAAAGCCAGCAACCACATAAAAGCCATGTTTTGACTGATTTCAAGAAGTCTACAGGAATGGCAATGACTATAATCTTATCTCGAATGTCATCAATGTTTTGTCAGATGAAAGTGTGCAATAGTAAGACAGAGTCATGATACCTTGAGCCCTCCACACTCTGCTGCCGATCCATGATCCACTCCAGTGATGTAAATGCCCAACGCGTACTCTGCTCCCCCTCGGATCATCAGGCCCAGGGATCGACCATCATCCAAAACCAAGTTGACCTATCAGTGACAGTGGAAATAGTATAGATAGCTCAAGTCAGTTTTAAAATGGTTACATTTAGATAAAACTGTCACATATAGATACAAATAAAATCTTGTCATCCTATCACATTGTCTCATAGTAAAATACCACACTGACTACTAGATAGACAGTCTTTAAGCTGCAGCAGTCCCAGCCTTCAAAACTTTATTAAATTTGTAAGGGAAGATCCAAACCCATAGTATCTTTGTGATGTTGCCTTCCCCTTAACACACATCACTGAACACCATTCAAACAAATAGCGATCCTCAAAAGCTATAGGAATAGCACTTGGCATGTAGAATGAGATACAGTTGGTTCTGTACTTACAACTACTACAGTCATATTGGGAGAAAGCCAAGTTGGAAAAAGGAGGACATCATCTGCTTTTTGTCAGAATAATGCGGTCCATGTGTGACTTTCAGATGATTAAAATTTGAAAGGTCTGGATAATAAATATTTTAAGCATGTCCCACTATTCCTCGCTGAAGGTTATATGGTTGTTAGGGGGTAAGTTTTGTGGGACTAAATATTTAAATTACTGTGCCTGTTAATAATTATTCAGTACTTAAAAAAAAATCTTAATGTAATTTGATAAGCTTATTATTCACTGAACAGTAAGGAATGTATGCAATGATTTTACTTATTGTTGTGGCCACAATACCAGTTTGTAATCGTGAGCTTGGCTGAATATGTGTTAGGGCTCCCCATGAGGCCTGCCCTTCTCATTTTCCCCTTTTGTCTTTTTATTCTTGTATGTGTGTGCGTGCACGTTGCTGCTCGTTAGTGGAAGGAGGTACAGCTGAGGCAGAGGCCAGGTGTCGGCAATCACCACCAACCTACATAAGCCAGCCCGAGACTGCGCCGTGGCGCCAGATCGTCTTGCCTGGTTGCTCAGTCAGTCAAATCTAGCGCTCTCGTTACTCTTGTTGGAAAGTGCTTTGTTGGTCACCTGTTAATCTACTCTTGCTCAAGTCATCTCTTACTTGCTCCAGTTGTGTCTGGACCCCCGTTTGCCAACCTACTCTCCGCCTGCTCTCCTGTTCCCCGGATCCCGCACCTCCTACTTGGAGGCTCCATTCCCTGCCTCCCTGACTAATTGTGGCCTCATTAAACTGCTAGCACGCTAAACTTCCTCTGGTTTTGTATCTGCACCTGGGTCCCGCTCGTGCACCCCCTCGAACCCTAACAATATGGCTGATGGATTGTATTTTTTGTTTTGTTTTAATATTTATTTTTGGTTAGTAATGTCTTAAAATGCCATGGAGTTGCAGTATAAAAGGAATCATCTGGGAGGAAAAAACCCACAAGCAAAAAGGACTTCCGAGTGTCCAAGTGACAAAATGTTCAATGCGAAAGAAATAGCCTGTTACATTTTGCAGTCTTAGGTCCATTTAAAGATTAATGCCCATTACAAAAGCAACATCTTCCTTGGTCCCTTCAGGGGAAGTGGACAGGATTTTGTAGAGAGATAGATGAGGTACTTTAGATGACGGAATTTTCTCTTGCCTTTTTACATGCATTAATATTCTAGTTTTCTGGCTCATAGAGCTTCCGAAGAAGGTTGATGGTTCAAGAAGTATAACAAGGATAACTTGCAGATGAAACATTAAAAACGCACAAGAGCATGACATTTTTTAAGCGGCATCACGTCAAGCGGAAACAGTTTAAAAAGTCTGTAATGAAAGTAGGGAATTGTATTGTAGTCATTATTTCAACTGGGCATCCAGGGCTCTTCTCACCTTCTTCTCATCTCCCTCCTGCAGGAGCTGCATGTTGCTGCGTCGCTGGCTGTCACTTCTTCTAAGGGCGGCACTGTGATGTTCAGGCAGGTCAGGAGGAGGGGACACACTATGGCCCAGAGGGTCAACCCACGTATATACATGGTTGGTGACATAGCCGCCGGGAATCCTCCCCACTGAGCGTACAGAGAGGCTCAGCTTTTTATTGCCCTTCAGCACCTGAGCAACAGAAAAGGGAGAATTGATGAAATGATAAAATTATAATTAAACACCTCACTTCTCACAAGATACGGAAAATACAGGATGTCAAAGATCAGCAAATGCAGACAAAGGATAGCAATATGGGCAATCGAATTTGTTTATTTGCTGTGACGTATTCTTCGTGAGCAACATCACTCTTTGGCACCGGAAGTCTATCATCACACGAATCAACAAGTTTTTAACCTGGAAATCCAGACTCACTCACGGCTTTGCTGGTGAAACGACTTGCGCCCAAGAGTGACGTTGCTCACGAAGACGACGTTACGTAAATCAACAAATGTGATTGGCAGGCCTGTTTTCGTCCGGTGCTGAATCGCTGTCTATGGACGCCTGTCCAGACCCACTTTCTTTTTCAAGAAAGTGAGTGTGGCTTGCCAGGCTATCAAGTTTTTACCGCAACAACAACGTAAGTCATTCACTACTTTCTATTTGAGAAGCCATGTTGAATTTACCCCGCATTCGCCCATCGCTACTGTTACCCATGGACTTACATATGAATATTTATATTTCATAAGTACGTCCTTGTATTTACTACTCTTTCACACATACTTCTATGACGTCATGTCCGCTTGTCGCTGATTGGATCTTTTCACTGTCTGTTTGCTAAAGTTTGCCCCGCCTCAAAATGCGCTTGATGCTGACAGGCTTGAAAATAACACAGGGACAGCAGGTAACAACACGGCTGTGCTACATCATATCCGGTTTGGCCGCTGGGAAGGATTTTGGCACGTAATTAAAAAAATCGTGAAATACGGACCTGTTTATTTTGGCATGTCCAGGAGTCCAGGAAAAAGTTCCCCACGGGGAAAATAAAAGTATATCGTATCGTATCGTATCGTATGTATTTTATATTTAATAACAAGATATTCAAATGTGTCCCAGAGCATCCCACACACTTTAAAATGCCCCCAAACGGACAGAGAGGAAAAGTAGATATACAGTATACAGTAATACATTGTGATAAGAAATTGCTGTTGGCTGTGGTTCATTTCCTTCTAATGGCTTTCGGAATGTGGAACCCTCTGGCAGATCAATATATTCCCATGTACCTGGACTGCTCCTAAAATCAGACCAATAGGGGCAGCTCAGTAAATACCCAGAGGCCCTAGTATTTCTGGCTGTTGATTTTAACAGCTGCAAATTTCCACTGTCACTGATGTGCTTTCAGAAGTGCAGAAGAAGCATCACATTTGGCAAATGAAAAGAAAAAAAATGCCTATCAAACCCGCAGGTACCGAAAGTACCAAGGGTGTGTGAGCTTCTAAAGCAGGAGTCCCCAAGTCCTCAATTAAAAGTTCAAGATGTTTGAAACCAAAATGAATCTAAATGTAAAGCAGTGTTTTTTTTTTATTGTTTGTTTTGGTGGGGGCAGGTTTTCCTGTTCTTAGGGTAATTAAACATGGAGGTTGGTAGACTATTTATCTTGAAAGGAATTCCTGGCTATCACTACCAGCATCAATATGAACGTCTACATTGTGGAAAGATGAGAAATTATCTTCCACTTACTCCCTAAGTAAAGAAGTAAGGGAAAGCAGGGAGAACTTTATCTATATAAATCATGCAGAAAATAAATGTCTGTCCTTAACTTTAGCAAAACTCTAAAGTCTTCTTTAGCGAAGCACAAAACAAGCTTTTAAAATACTGCCCTTCGGAGCGCTGTGTTCACTCTATACATTTTCTTCTTACACTGAGTACGTACCTGGGGAATTCAGATAAATGCAGTTATGAAACAAATGTTCCCCATTGCTGAATCAAAATTCTCACATCAATCTTTCTTTAAGGTTGCTGGCTCCTGGGGGTTACAAACAACAGTTGGATTTGGTACTTACATTCAGTTATCTGTCAGGTGTACAACTGTAAATGCAACTAACTAGTTCAATGCTGTCAATCATGCAAGGGAACTGAGAAGTAAGACAACATGCAAAAGAAAAAAGGGGTAAAAAGCATTGAGTCAGTTGCCAAAATGAGTCATAAACTGGTCGTGGCTTTGAAGAAACAGGCATTATACAGTATTTGAAATGTGTAATCCCTGGAGCAAAATTGATGATTATGACTATGCAATGATGAAATACATCCTACCTTGCAAGCAAAACAACAAGCACAGAGGAAATAGGAAAACACAAACACGTTGGCAATGACAAACAAACTGCTTTTGGATGAAGCAATAGAAAAAAATATCCCTCAAGAGCAAAAACTAAACCTCCCAAAGGGGATCAGGCAATCTATTCTATACACGAAAGCTTATTGCTCAATGCTGGGGTATGGAAATTCGCCAAGTGCATCACTTATAGAAGCCTATGGTCACGCACTGTAGGAGGTTTAAAGGCAAAATGAGTCTGCAAAATTGCATTGTGTGTAGTGATTCATGAAACATTAGGGCAAAACTATAAACACTTTTTTTGTAGACGGTGCATGCAGAAATGCAGGTGTATCTTGATTTTTTTGGGCCAGGTGCAAGCTTCGCTGTGCCTGTTTGAGAATTTGCTTTTGTAGCTGATCGCTACACTTTCTGACGTAGCAAGGGTGTGTCATTTGGCATGTGCCCAGCAAATTTAACAGTTTGGTAGCCGAAAGCCAGTCTTAGCTTTCCTAAAGCCACGTCTAAGTTTCGGCACAATTAAGACCACTGGCCTAACAGCACACCACTGATCGGGGAGGGGGCGGCGATAGATATGCATTTTTTAAAATAGAATTACTAAGGTTGCACAACTTGGCATTTATACCTGTTTCTCCCACAGGGTCATCAATGTGCACAAGGCTTTTAGTTAAATGCACTTACACTGATCTGCAAAATGACCAACATCCATTTTTTTAAACGTCAGAAATTTGTCTACAAAAAAAAACTGTGTGCTAAAAAACATTTCTTCACTTAAAAGACTACTATTAAGGAAATAAAAATAGACACCAGTTAGCTGCATGAAACCCACATGTATCCAACACTAATATTAAAAATTATTATCATATATATATATATATATATATATACGCACAATATTATATCCAATACTTTACAAATAATATACTCTAATAAGAAAGCATTAACATAAATACAAAAATACAATATGGCACAGTCTAGCACTTAATTAATAATTGCATGGCACTAAAATCCAGCTCACCCATGACGCATATGAGGATAAGCAGGATAGAAAGTTGTTGTTGGTATTGGATAGTTTATGTCAGTGGCGTACTGTCAGTGTTGATACTATTAATATTTTTTTGCTAGATTTTATGTTTTTTAACGGTTTTATTTATTGTTATTTGTTTTAACTTTTCCCTGTATCACTTTGAGATTTCTTTTGAAATGTAATGAAAAGTGCATTACAAATTAAATGTATTATTATTAATATCATTAGAGATAGGCCGATACCGATCACAGTTATGAGTAGTCAAGGAGGCTGATAACCAATATTTCAAGCAGATATTCATTTGCAGTAAAAGAGAAAATATTAGTGTCAAAATTTTAAAAAACATTACTTTTTCTTTTAATTTTAAACACATGAAGAATAGACAGCTTTGTTTTACAATTATAACAGAAATTGTAGGGAGCTTCCAGGGTCATCAGCACGTGTTAAGTTAAATTAAAAACTAAGCAAGAAAATAGTTCCCTAAAATTGACTACTGTAAATAGTTTTACAAAATTTAAAAATATATATATATATATATATATATATATATATTTATTTTTTTTGTGTAAGAAGTTCCCAGTGTCAGCATATTTTTTTATGAAGTGGAAATTTAGATAGATCCATAAATGAAAAGTTCTCTGTATCTCACTGAGCGACAAATGCATGCAGATGTAGCTATTTTATTCTTTTTGTCAGGGATAATAAAAGGTTTTAAAAGGTGTTCGAAATGTCTTTGGGACAGGTAAAAACTGTCTGTGAACATCTCACAAATCCTGATGAAAACCTGAAATTGGCTACGTTGGCAAGCATTCACCACCCAATGAAATAACAGCTTTATCGGCCTTCAGATTTGTAAAAAGGCCGATGTGTTTGTCAAAATGGCATTTATCGGCAAATATCGGCACTGAGAGAGAGAGAGAGAGAAAGTGGGTGTCAAAAAATAGGTGCCACTAATACTAATAAATTGGTTTATATACTGTAGAGCTTTTCTAAGTATGCAAATACACAAATACAACTAAAATAATAAGACAACTTATCTTCAAAGAGCGAGACTGGTGTCCACTCCTTACCACTTCAGTACAATACATTGCATTACTTGCAATGGCGTATTAAATTCAAGATTACTAATGTTGTGTGTTTTAACTGTAAGTCATTGTGGACAATGCATGAAGGCAGACATAGTTTTTTTTATTGTGTTCTGTTGTCAGTTTAAAAGCTCCAAATTTATGTAAAAAGACTCAAGTGAAAGCATCACTAATAAATGACAGCACATTTTATTTGTAGGAGAGGGGCAAAACAACCATCAGTTAAAAGCATTTATTTTTAGTGGCTGTCAAATGTATTAGTAGCAATAGTTGAAACCATTCATTGCTTATTGTGCAAACTAATTGCACAGGCTTAATGTGTAGTTATGAACACAGAGTGCACTTGCCAAATCAAGTGCATTCAAGCATGCCATCATTGCACACTGCCAGACACACAAGTGCACGCGCGCACACACGCACGCACGCACGCACACACAGATCAGATGCAAGGTACGAATATGTATGCACACATTACTGGCCACCATGTTTCAACCAGGAAAATTGTCTTATCTCCTGAGTTTAATACTGTCAGACTGGATCTATCAGCCACAGCAGAAACCCACATTCTCACTCGACAAACGTGAAGGTGAGATTTGTGAGGTCTTCGATAACAACAAAAATTCTAAATCACATGGAAAATGGTCAACATTGATAACACTTAACACAGAGAATAACAGAAAAACATTCAGATGACAGAGTCCCAACACTGTGGTATTTGTATGCCTTTGTTTGCTTGCTGTATAGGCAAGCAGATCTGCCAGTGGTGGAAATGGAGCTATTGATGCTATACAATAATAGCAAATCTTCATTTTTCAACCATCTATCAGCTGTGTGTTCCACTAGGAAGGAGGGCAAAGTTTGTGACCCGCAGCCTAGTGAATACATAAGCAAAAGCAATGAATAAATTCAAGAGTCGCTTGCAGTAAATTCCACAGCAGTTTAGTTTGAAAGTCATATATGTAGCATTACAATGTGTTAGTTTCACAGAGCAACAGTCCAAACATACAGTACATAACAGCTGCAGTTAAAATTTTGATTTAATTGATTAATTATTAATCAATTATTAATAAACTTTTCAAATGGGGTAGGATGCCAATTTAGTGGGGTGTATATGAACCCAGCAGGGATTAAAAAAATACTAAATTAATAAAGTGTAATTGCACAGTAGGTGGGCTGGTAGCTGATTTGTAGAAAATTGTAGAATAAATGATTAAATGATTTCCAAGCTGCTTATTGTAGCAAATCGGCCTGGCAGTGAAAACATACCAAGCAAATCTGAATCTAAAACAATGCACATATTTATTTATTGCATACATTAGGACTTGGCTGTGGTCCATCACATCCACCGCATCAAATGCATTTCCAGTCCCTTGATTAATTATGTTGCTTCATCAAAGCAGGAAACCCATTGATTTTTTTTTCACCATGTAAAATTTGACACAAGATGGCCGTGACAGCTGAGATCAAGTGTCAAATCAATGCATGTTCTTTCCAATCCTGATGAGTCAGAATTTAAGCTCAAGTTAATGAATGTGTACAATAACCTATAACATTTACAATTTTGACAGTTGGGTGGAATTAATTATTGACGAATCATGTCATAAAGAAATTGAGCCAAAAGTAAGTGCAATACTTGGCAGCAAAAAGTAGTGGCCCTGTTTGTCATGTCTGGGAGGATCGGGTTTTGGTTGAGGGCCCCGATTGGTCCTGAGTGGATTCCTGCCCTTCCGCAGGCTGACCAATCCGGGCTCTCAGCCACTTGTGCCTGGCCTCAGGTGTGACTAATCAACCTAATTTGTGTGGGTATTTAGTTCCCGGGTGGTGATTAGTCCTTGTGGGATCATTGCCATTTGTTACGGTCACACCCGGAGTTTATGTTGTCAGTTTGATTTTGAGTTGTACAAATAAAGTACAACTGTCTAACCCGCACTCCTGCCGTGGTTCTCCTGCCTCCCTGCATTTCGGGTCCTCTACGCCTCACCTCGACAGACACCACGCCGCTCCGTGACACAACCGTGACACTGTTCATTCAGTCTCAATTAGTTTGCCTGAACAAAATGATAGCAAATCCAGGTAGAAATGTACTGTACTATGCACAACTCCTCTGGCCGGCATTCAAATGTGTATAGTGAGAATGGCAGGGAAAAAAGAGTTTATGAGAAAAAAAAAAAGAAAAACAGCGAGACCGCAACTCCTCTTAAACCTCACACACTTTTGTAAAAAAAAATTGTGAGCACCAGAATGTCCTAAGGGATAAATAAAGTACCTACCAACCAACCACCTCTTTAAACACTTTTTCTTTACCTACTAAAGGAATGCTAACTATACAACAGCGCAACTAGCTAGAGCCAAATAGTTTTAAAACTCTTTATCGAGAAGGTTTTGCCAGATGTTTGAGCATACACGTGTGCACTGGTTGGATATTAAAAAGCTGTTTGGAACCCAAATTAAGTAAACACTCGGAAGGATTAATGAGTAAATGACAAGGCAGCCAACACAGACTTAATGGAGTCAAGACATCAATCACAGGGATTAGCCAGAGAAAAAAAACATCCACAATGCTCATCTCCTCTAATCCTCAAATTCCCCCAATCTATCTATCCTTCTCTGTTTCTCTCATTAAATTGAATTAATGTGCTGGAACACCTGCACAGACACACATCGCAAGCGAGCAAAAAAATACGAGTGAATTTAAACGGAGTCATGAATTGATCGCTTCCTTTCTTCACGTCAAAGAAAACCATTTCATGAGGCTTTCTCTGTGTAGTTGTGTTTATTTGCATGGAGTTATGTTTTTTTAAATTAACAATACAAATAGATCCCAGATAGAAGCGGCCGAAATGAGTTTCCTCCGCCGGGCTCTCCCTTAGAGATAGGGTGAGAAGCTCGGTCATCCGGGAGGGACTCAGTGTCGAGCCGCTACTCCTCCGCATTGAGAGGAACCAGTTGAGGTGGCTCGGGCATCTGGTTCGGACCCAGGACACGCTGGAGAGACTACGTCTTTTGGCTGGCCTGGGAACGCCTTGGGATCCCGTCGGAGGAGCTGGCTGAAGTGGCTGGGGAGAGGGAAGTCTGGGCTTCCCTGCTAAAGCTGCTGCCCTTGCGACCTGACCCCGGATAAGCGGTAGTGAATGGATGGATGGAACAATACGAATATATACAAAAATTCAATTTGCTTGTGAAAAATCTACCATAAATACACTTAACTCTTTGACTGCCAGACGTTTTCAGAAACGGGATGTCGCCAGTGCCAGCCGATTTAAGCATTTTGACTGATCTTTCGAGGTCCACAGAAAATGTTGTGTTTGGACTATGGAAACACACATACTACCAAATGAAAGATTGAACTCTCATCTTTCAACAGAAAAAAAAGTTTGTTTCTACCTTATTCCGTTCTTCAGTAATCAACAATAGAAAATGGTTAGTTTCACCGAAATGCTCTGTTTTGAAACAAAAAGCAGAGAAAAAGAGCAAAACAATTTCGCAAACTATTTACAAATGTGTGCAACTGTGGTACTATTTACAATTATGTGGATGTGTCAAATACAGTTTTTCTTTTTGTAACGCTCCCATGCGTGCAAGGAGACGCAGCAGGATTTGCACAACAGATTAGTTTCACTTGCGATGGCTCCTTTCGCGTGCAGACGTTACACTTTCTTGACGGCCTTTTTTTCCGGGGAATAGCAAGTAGCAGACTGTACCCACTCCTCCGATAAATATGCATTGGACTCGGGGCACTCTTCGTCGTCCGATTGAACGTCCGCCTGAGCGTGCTCGGTTGTGCTCCGCGTTTTCCGGTGTTAGCATCGCTAGCCGGTGAACCTTTATGACGTCGTCATAGCCACCGCGTCAACGCTTGCAACTTCAGCGTCAACCTCGGAGTCACCATCATCATCATCGATGATGATCATCGTCGTCATCAATGTGCTCTTTAGCGTTGGTCGATGCTTTTCGTCTTTGAAAAAAACTGCTCGACCGTGAGCTGCTTGCAACCGGTCGCCATGTTGTCTTCCCTTCCCCAGCCATTGTCCCCTCTAGCTCCGCCTCACGTCTTCTACTGACAATCTTGTCAAAAGAGAGTCATTGCTGCCCTCTAGGGGCCAAAAATAGTCATTAGGCTAACTAGATCTGCTTGAAACTTTCACAGCAGCTGGCCAAGGCTTTCCTCCACCCGTTTCAAAAAAAAAAAATTGGATGACGTCTTTTAACGTCATTGGCGGCCCTCCGTAGGTTTTTACTTGACGTCTTTTAACGTCCGTGGCAGTCAAAGAGTTAAAAAAAAAAAACTCTACAAAATTTAATCAGCAACTGTGGTATTGTAGTAGCACTCTGTTTTTCCCTTCCAAAAATAATTCTGGAGCTGGATGAAAACATGACATCTTTTACTTCTTCATCCTTTTCTATGACTACAGCCTTGTCTGATTGAACAATACGGTGCAGATCCAAGTTGGTTTCACAATGTGGTTTCTGACCTTGCATTGAAATCTAAAATATTAAGTTTGACATATACAATGTATTCTCTTTCCCCCACAATAATTGTTATCAATATCGGAAGTATTCCATCAAAAGAACAACACCTTTGTAACAGAATAAAATAGAGGCATGTAAAGGTGTAAAAGTTACACACAAAACAAAAGTGAAAATAGCCCATTTTGGCAGCGGTAACTATTGGCGGTTGTACACTGCTGTAAACCACAGAAACGACAGTGTCCTCAACCCCGACACTGAACTCAGTCAAATTGTTCAAAGAGAGAAACAAAAACTTGTATTTGCTGACGGGGCAATAGATTAATTTAACCCCCACTTGTTATAGTACAGTATCCCGTTAATCAAACTGGCCTCCTATTGCGCCCTACGTGTCTCGATTGAATGCCATGTCCCTCAGCAGCTGTGATTTACAATGCCACCTCCAGATGCCACAACTGTTTCACTGCCATTTAAACTGGCTGCAAGTAGTTGAGGATAAAGAAGTACATACTGTACAACAAAGAAAATGTACATTACAATTGTGTTTAATGGCTCATTGCATATTTGCTTTACATAAGCGTCTGTTTCATATTGTGGAATCTATAGGCCTGACTTGTAGACCACTTTCATGTTTTAGAAACAATTCCACAGGTAGTCTTCCTTTTTTATTCACTGTAATAAAAAAAAGCACCAGATCAACTCATTTAAAATGAGGCAATAGATTATAAGCAATATTATTAATTCAATTTCACTATGCTTGGTATTGAATAAATATTAATTAAATGAGACATTTAATATTACACATTTAATGTGAGTAGCTTTGAATAGAGAACCAAAAGGAATTAATCAAAATCTAAACAATTTTTTTTTAACTGATATGAAAAACATATACATTCTAATTGTGTAAATAGTGCTTATAAAATAGACTTTAATGACACATACCATTGATATATAATATATTTGTTTGTTTGTTTTTCCCACTCACTCACTCAAACATGCACACACACAAACATGGTCTCCCGGGCGGGGAAGCAAACTGCAAGTTACGGTACCACTTCACCACCCAGAGTCCGACCAACATTGAATTTACTGCAAACTTCTCTTTGTGAAAGAACCACACTAATGCCAGTTTGTGATTTTGCGGACTTGCATTGCACTTCCGCACTGGTTTTCAATTGAAAACTGCTTGATTACATTAACTTGAATTCACGCAATATTCTTTTTGTTTGGAATTAAATAAACAGGGTGCTTATGTTCTATTTAACTATAATGAATGGATTTTATTCCCAAACAATATTATTTAAATTTTAATTAAATAATTGCCACACAATCATAAATACAATTATATTGAATACTTTTTAAAGGTCCCCTGAAATGTTTCAATTACTTTTTTTTTAGGGTTTTGATTATAAATATGCCTTAGCACAGCCTAAGTCCCCAAAGTTGTGACATAAACGCCCCATGTTTCCCTTTCCTTTGGGCATTTGTATCAAAGTAGCTCAAACAATACTCTCAAATCTTTTTATTTTTTTTTTCTAAATTGAATATTGCAAAACATACAACAGTAGCAGTTCTTAAAAATGACAAATCAATGACTGAAACAATGGCGGTGGCACGTAGTGGCCAGTGTTGGCCACAGCAACCGCACGCACTTTTACTAAATGGATTGTATCTCACTCTCACTATAGGAATTGCAAAGAAACTGGATGCGATCAGCAAGACAAAGGGCTGCGAAAAACTCAAGCAGTGGATAAAGAGCATCAACAACCACATTTGCTGGACTGCAGCTTCCTGTACATCAGGTCTGGAGAGAATTGCCAGCCGGAAAGCGATTCTGAACCACGTGTGAGACATTCATACTCACGAGGAGCCTCTCTATCCAATTTGTGAGTATGAGATCCGCAAGACAACAGACAAGTACAAATGGCTCTAAGCAGGTATTTCACCAACACAGACAACTGCACATCTACATTGGATTTCACCTTAGATTATATTGTTTTCTAAAATAATCTTCCCATTTCGTTCGTAGCTGAAGGATGTTATAAAACTAAGTCCTCATGAGCAGACTTCATCCTTGGAATCTTTTCATGCCGTCATCATTCGTTTTGCCCCCAAAAATGTTGTCTTACCCTTAATTGGAATGCTGTGCAGGTAAAAAAAAATAAAAATAAATGAAAACATGTATATTTGACACTTGCTATGATTTCAATTGTATACAGTCTAAAAACAGTTGGGTCAAAAGTAAACAAATCTAACCCTGAGCATATTGAGGCATTCCTCAGTAGCTTAAATATGCCTCAGTTAACTACTGAATATAAAGATATGTTAGAAGCGCCACTTACTATAAACGAGTTGTACAGTGCTCTAGATAGTATGCCTAATGGCAAGGCACCTGGCCCAGATGGTTATCCGGCTATATTTTTTAAGCACTACTGGTTAATGCTTGCTCCGCTATTCTTAAGAGTAGTAACAGAAATTAAAACTAATGGTTACATACGTCCACACATGAATACAGCAGCAATTAAACTTTTATTAAAGCCAGAAAAAGACCCCACCCTTCCATCAAGTTACCGTCCGATTTCACTAATTAACACTGATATCAAAATTATTACTAAGGCTTTCACATCTAGATTAGAAACAGTAATCTCGACAATTATTCATAGCGACCAAACAGGCTTTATTAAAGATCGCCACTCTACTAATAATATTAGGAGGCTCTTTAACCTTATTAGCATGTCACAGCGGCATGATAAGAAGGCAGTTATTATATCGTTGGATGCAGAAAAAGCTTTTGACAAAGTTAACTGATCCTTCCTCTTTGCTGTTTTAAATAAATTTGGCTTTGGGAAATCATTTATCCACTGGGTGTCAGTATTATATGATTCTCCCAAAGCTACAGTTACTACTAACGGGATTATATCTAAGAGCTTTATTTTACAGAGAGGCACAAGACAGGGATGCCCACTATCCCCTTTATTATTTGCAATATTTATCGAGCCACTTGCAATAGCCATACGCCAGGAAAGAAGGATTCAAGGAATTCACTCTGGGGTAACAGAACATAAAATTAATCTATATGCCGATGATATTTTACTTTATCTAGAAAACCCGGCGATTTCGTTAGGGGAAGTATTTAACTTAATAACTAAATTCTCACAGTTGTCAGATTATTCTATTAACTGGACAAAATCAACACTTCTACCTATTACAGAAAATTCATGGAACCCTGCAAGCCAGGACCCACATTACTCATTTCCTATAGGTAATTTAAAATACTTAGGCATAAAAATCTCACCTAAATTAACTGATTTAATTCATTTAAAATTTTCTCCACTTCTGGATAACATTCATAGTGACTTGGAACGCTGGAATAATCTTCCTATTTCTTTAATAGGACGAATAGCCACCGTTAAAATGAAAGTTTTACCTAAAATAAACTATTTTTTCTCAATGATTCCATTTAAACCTACGGCTAAATGGTTCCAGTTGTTGGACTCAGCCGTTACAAAATTTTACTGGAAAAAAAAAAAAGCAAAGATTAGTCTATCTACTCTTCAGAAAAGTAAATCCAAAGGTGGCCTAGAGGCACCAAATTTTATGTACTACTATATAGCTAACCAGCTACAATATATCGTTCTATGGGCACAACCCAACAGAGATACTAACTGTTGGCTGGAACTAGAACAGAAGGATTGTAATAACCTCAGACTTCTAGATTTACTCTTTATTACAACATCGATTAAGCGACATAATTGTTTTAAAAACCCAATGATCTCCGCCACCCTGACTGCTTGGTGGAAGGCATTAGAAATTACAAAAGCCCAAGTGGAGCCCTGTGGGCTTTCTCCCCTATGGCATAACCCTGACTTTCGAATTAACAACCAAACGTTTTATTTAGGTGTGTGGGAGCAGAAAGGAATCACACATCTTCACCATCTCTTCTCAGATAATATGTTTATATCATATACATCTTTGCTCCAAAAATACAAAATAACAAACGGAAATTTTTTACATTATCTGCAAGTTAAAAATATGATAAAGAAACAAATTCCAACACTTCAGGGTACGCTCCAACCGCCTGGCTTAGCTAAAGATATTACCAAGCTTTCTCCGACAACAACAAAAAAACTTTCAAAAATATATAAGTTACTTTCATATACGGATAAAATGTCTTTACCCATCTTAAAATGGGAGACAGACTTGTCTATAGCTCCGGCATCTGACTTTTGGATTCAAGTTTGTGAAAATGCATTTAAAATGACAAAACACACAAATTTACAACTTATCCAATACAAAATAATCCATAGAACATACATTACTCAATATATGATGAAGAAAATGGGCCTCTCCGACTCCGACATTTGTCTCCAGTGTTTACAAAACACTACAGACACTTATTTTCATGCTTTATGGTTATGCACCCCGGTTATGTATTTCTGGACTAAAGTCTTAGAAAAACTTTCCGCTATCTTGGACTATAGGATACCTTTATCTCCAAACTTGTGTTTGCTAGGTGACCTAACAACAACTGACCTACCACATAAACAATTTCAATCTACACTTGTAGCCCTTACTAGCGCTAAAAAAACAATTCTTGTTAACTGGAAAAATAAACAAACTCTGAATATCGACCAATGGTCTAACCTCCTCATAAATCACATTTTAATGGAAAAAATATCGGCCTCAAATAAAAAACAAATATCAAAATTCATAGAAATATGGTCTACGTATATAGAATATTTTAACCTAATTCTGGTTATTTAATTCTGCCTTTTAGCGAGAGCCACCACATCGTGATAACTTACATTGATGTCTCTGCATTTGGCAGTTTGTTACTAATGGTTGTGTTTTTATAGTCAGGAACCCAGTTGCTGCCAACAGGATCGAACAGATTCACCTCCAATGGGCACTAAAGGCTAATATTCGGATTCACTGCATGCCAGGGGACTAACGCTACAGGTGCTGTCCCCCCTGGCTGGGCGTGGGCGGGTCTGCCCCTCTGTTGGCTGCTGGGTGGCGGCTGCGTCTTGGTCGTTCCCTGGGTCTCGTGGTGGGTGCTGTGTTGTGGGGCTCTCCCTGGTGTCCGGGGCGGCGCCGCCCCGGCGCGGTCCGTCGCTCTGGGTCCGGGGGGAGCGGGGGTTGTGGGCCGGTGGGGTGCCTGGTGGGCCTGCAGTGCCCCGTCCTGCTGCGTTGGGTTGGGGGCGCGGGCCGCGTTGAGGTGGGGGGCGCTCCTGCTCCGGGGTTTGCTCTCCGGCCGGTGGCCCCGGCGGGGCCCGGGGGTCGTCCTTTGGCGCGGCCGCGGCCTGGGGGGCCCTGAGGTGTTGCGCTTGCTCTGTCCTGGCGGGGGTCGACGGCTCCCCTCTTTGGTGGAGATTTTCATGCATGCTAGATCCACCACACCAGCATCTATCGAGACTCAGACACAATTTGCTTCTCCCTCAGGTCATTGATTCGGTGGAGGCTGGTGTCTGTGGATCTCACTCTGCTTCGTCTGTCCTTTCTACCTTTCCTCAGTTTCTCCTTTGGGCCCTTGAGGTTTCCCTGATTTGTTGGAGTTTGGATGTCTTTGGGGTTGGTGAAGGTTAGTGGCCCGGTGGGTGGTGTCTGGTCGGTGCTGGGCTTCGCTTTTCTTTCTTTTCTTTGGTCCCCCTTTGGGTCTCCTGGCGGCCCCACGACTCTGGCTGGATTTTGAAGTGTTCGGTTTAGGTGAACGGTATGGGAATTCTTATTTATTTTATTTTTTTTCGCACGCACGCACGCACGCACACACGCACAAACACTCATACAAAAAAAAAAAAAAAAAAAAAAAAAAAGGGAGAACAATGATGATGACATTTCAAATGATCAATACTGAGATCTCCCAAAAAAAAAAAAAAAAAAAAAGTAAACAAACTGTGGGTCAAAAACTGATCCTCTATTTGGGTATATTTGACCCAACTTTGAGTCAAGAAATGGGTCTTTTAGTGTAAAACAACTCATAAATATTGCTCAGATCCCTTACTTGGGTCGAAAAAATTGGATAAAATAACCCAGAAATTTGGGTCAAATTGACCCATAAAGTGGATCAGTCTAATTGGTTTACTTTTGACCAAACTGTTTTTAGAGTGTACATTACTATTAGTCACACATTTTCCTAATATTTCAGACTATATCTTGCTGCAATGCATTACAATGAAAATGCTGAGCGACAACTGGAAGGTGTGCCTCGCTACAAACTGTCCTTTCCAAAAGCAATTCATGCGGAGTGCAGAGCCAAACCTCTCAAGACACAGTCAACGTTTGGTAAGACTTTATTAAATTCAAACATTATGTTTGGGTTTTAAAAGTATTTGTCCCTATATATTACATAAAATATGTACAAAGACACAACAACATGAAAATACACACAGTTCAACCAAAGACATTTGTCCTTGTTGTATGTTACAGGCTATGTAGCAGACTTGATGGATCTCATTTTTGAAGAAGTCTTTGCCAATGCCGGACCATACATTGACACAATGTTGGCCATCCCTGTTCCAGCCCAGCATGAGAGGCCCGACAAGGACAAGGTTGTTGCCAGCTATGTGTCAAAGTTCAGACAGGGAGGGCAGTTTAAACCCGGTGTAATGGCCGTCGTCCTCTGGAAACTCTGTGCGGATGCGTTGTACCACACACTGGAATCACCACACTGATTGCAGTCAGAAGCAGGCGGAAGTCAGGCGAGCCTTGGCTACGCCCACCAAAATCCGCTTGTTTGATGCTAGGCTAACCGTAGACCAGAGGTGGGCATCAAGGGCCGAAGTCCTGCAGGTTTTGCATGTTGCCCTTCTCCAACACAGCTGATATATGATCAGCTCATCAGCGAGCTCTGCATAAGCCTGATAATGATCCTGTTGATTGGAATCAGCTTGTGTTGGAAGTGAGAAACCTCCAAAACCTGCAGGACTGCAGCCCTCGAGGACCGAAATTGCCCACCTCTGCCGTAGACCTTCCTAGTGGAGCCTGTAACTCTACAACAAGGTACAGTTTTGTGAAAAAATATTTTGATACAGTATTGGAGCGTCCAGAGGATGGTATGTGTCATTGCTGTAAAGCTCATTTCAGGAGATCTTTAAAATAATACACTCATTAAAATCTACTTGATTTGGTTTTTAGTGTTTCAGAGATTCTGTGTAAGATTTTGAGACTAAAATATTCTCGGACGTACTTTTGAGCAACATATTGCACTGAAAAAATTTAGACTCTGTGGCATTGTTTGGCGTTTGCTTCCAAATTTAGCATGCCAGCTTAATTAACTAGTGCCAGTTATTGTTAAATCTGCGAACATAGCGGTGACTCCACTCCTTATTACTCGTTGAATGTGCCGTTAACGCACTGAGTTATGTGTATCCTATACTAAGGCTCCCTGAAGGGAGATGTGGTAATTATGCTGTCATTAGCATGATACCTCAGACACTTTTTCGATGGCTTCAATAGAAGTTTGAATACAAAAGTACGGTACTTCAATGCATCCACGAGCAAATGAGCAGTTTTAATGGATGGTTGTGGGAAATGGAAACAGATGCTAATGGACCCTCCAATTGGCTGCAGGTTTCGCACAATTACATTAGCACGCACAATATTTATTCACAGGAACTGTCAATACGAGATTTTACGACAACTATTGTTATTTATCTGACTTGATGAATATATTAGACTAGTTTGCTAATAGGGTATACTCCAACACTAATACCAATAAATGTTTTCCTCCAAGGTTGGCAGTTCTGCAAATGAACTTTCACATCCACACCAATACATTAACTATTGTATAATAGTTGAAAGAAAAATCCTGCCTGATTATAGGACATGAGAAAAAAATTATTAACTCCCTTGAATCATGTGCGCTCATCAGTGAATATTTAAGAAAAGCAAGATGCTATAATTAGTCAAGTTCTCTTTCTTATGCTTGGAGCATGCTATGCACTACCGCCTGTGTTGTTAGATTAGTACTTAGTATTCGGGAAGTGGATGGTTCAAAAGCTTTTTTCCCCTCATAGTTCAGAATGATAAATCATACCGGTGTACACTGAGCTAAAAATAGTTGCAATGCAAAAGGTTTTTAGTTGAGTCTGTCTGTGGCTGCTAGGGAGCTATTGTAGTAGAATGTGCCATCCATGTGTTTCTTTTGTACTATTCTTCTTAAAAATGTGTTGAAAAATGTATTCAAGATCAGCCAGCAAAAATAAAACTGATGTTTAAAATGGAATCATCTGTGGCCAAAAAGCAACAAAACTTTTTTTCAGTCCAACATTTAACAAAAATGCACATTGTTCACATTATCATTAGATGAGGGTTTCTGCGTAATAACACAACCTAATTGTGGACCAGATTTTCACCTTGATTACATCATCATCTTGACCAGTTCAATTCAAATTCAGTGTTGTCAGCATTTTTAACATAAGTAAGTAACGTGATGTGCATTTTCCTCAGTTTGCCTCAAGAATAATGGCAATAGGTTCTGTTACATAGTACACTACTGGGCCCACTTTCATTTACATCGATTGAATAAGAAACCTTGTGCAGATTTTTTACCAGTATTGTGTGTGTTTGATGGGCAGACACTTCTGGCAGCAGCTGGAGATCCATCTTATTCATTTAATATAGTGTTTATGTTCTTTAGGGTTATGGGTGAGCTAGAGCCAATTCCAGCTGACATTGGGCTAAGTTGATTGGCAGTCAATCACTGGGCACGTATAAACAAACAACTATTATGGAGTCTTCGATGAACCAATTTTCTTTAGAATATGTGAGGAGAGGAAATCCATACAAATGTGATGAACATGAAAATGTCACACTTGTGGGATTTCCCAAAACTCTTGAATGAGAAGCATAATGGAGATTGCTAAAAATAAAACATTACAATGTTTTAACATTACAGTGATTTAACCATCAGGTCATAAAATAACGCTTAGCCATTTTAACTATGTTGATATCACCTGCTGGCTTGAAAATAACCAAGATAATGAAAGGAGACAATGATCTCTTCCTGACCGCAATAGGTTAGGAATCCATTAATCCTGTAGTGACTATAAATATTCTAGAGTAGGCACGTAAAAAGTTACCAATGTGTTGTTATATTTTTTAGCAAAACATACTGTATTTCCTGAATAATTAAAACTTTTACTCTATCCACTACAGTTTGGACGACGTGCAGTGGAAGAGGAAGAGCATTGCAAGTGTATGTCAACTGCCTGCTCGATAATGTCTGGTAGTTAAGAGAAATGATAGTTGGATGTTTTTCTTTGGCGACATGAACTGTTCATTTTTACAATAAAGAGATTATTAATCAACCACAACATTATATTGTCTGTCTTTTTACTGTCAAAAGGAGAGTTCACATTGAATTTGTGGACAGATTAAGTAAGGATTTAACACTGCTCATCAACTAGCGTTAGCGGATGCCTTTCCAGATGTGCGTGTGCTTTTGTTATATTTGAGGACAGTCTTGCATATTTTGCAAGTGATACTGCTGTTGTTTTTAATTAAAAATTACCACACAGTTGTTGCCCCCTGCCGCAAGACAGAGAGCCACGTGCTACCAAATATTACATTTTAAGATTTGGTAGGCATGCAAGCTAACCTAGATGTACAATATTTAATCAATAATAACTCAAACGCCTACTGAATAGCTGGTGTGAGAGCCATATTGTGTCTTGTATTTGAAAATGAATAAAAGGAACCCTTTGGGAACCATTTTGAATGTGCTTGAAGGAGCTACAAAAATTTAACGATGCTAATATATTTATTTTACAGGTGGTTGTCAGTAGAGGTGGTCATGTATTTGGTGGCCTCGGGGAGAAGTGAGACAAACTCTGGTCACCTTACTATGTGCCATCGTACTATGTGTTCTCTCAAGCTTCTCAAAGCACACACATCAGGGACATTTTTAAGCAGACACGAGACTCGACAGTATATACAACTGAAACTACTCTGCTATCAATCACAGACAGAACTCAGCTGACCCTGCCAGAGTTTTGGAGCTAAAGGGACATTTTCTGATATGTAAGCTTTTCATATCTCCAGAGCAAAATAAATGTAAAAATCAATTGGCTGTTGTAGTATTTTTTCACTACATGAACCGATGACGTTTACCACAACTCAATTTCAGCTCTGTACAAGGAGAAATTAGGTTCTTTGGGCAGTGTGGATTAGAACTTGTCACAGGCAAGCGGAAAAGGAAAAAACAAAAATTATTTTCTCAGAACGTAATTAGCCCAGCTATTTTCTAAACGAAACCATACATTGGCAGTCATAGCCTAATGAGTAGGCGTGTTTGGTCTAATTGCAGGGTGGTGAACAACTCTTTCTATTTTGTTACAGAAAAAGATCTGAAGCAGATTTTTTATTTTATACATAGTGGATATGCATAATACTTGGAACTTGTCAACAAATTAATCCAAAGAAGAAAAATAAGATATCCATTCATATAAAAATGCGGCGCTCTCAGCGAGACTTCAGCATATCTCACAAAACCTCAAAAAGTGTCTAATGATTAAATAATGCTGTTTTAATTATTGATTGTCGTTTTATTGACACTTATTTTAAACGGTACCACAAAAGGAGTGGCGACAAAAATTTAGGCCTATACAGTATTATGATGCCGTGGGGGATGGTGTATTTTGTACCTGAGCCTTCAGTGGGAAATTATCCGACTTAATCCACCTCTTAACACCACCATTGTCAGACTGCAAATTAACAGTATGCAACTGTGCCACATACATTGTCTGGAGAATCAAAAAAAAAAAAAATATATATATATATATATATATATATATATATATATATATATATATATATATATATATATATATAATATAACACACCACACTCATCAGAGATGCTGATAATTAAAATGCATTAATATGTCAAGATTGCTACAAATCTTTCTGAATCATGAATTTTGCTTTGGCCAACTAATCAGAGGGAGGAAAAACAGCTGAAGACATTTTTGTGAGGCAAATTTGAAGTCGGATTGGTTAAAGAAACAGTCTCATAGATTAGATTGACGTAGATTACTTTACAAACTGCTGGATAACGAGTGTCAGAATCATAATAAATTAAGTTTGCCTTCAGATTCCGCTATGAAATCTATTATAACAAAAAGGTGTACCAGTCTACCACATACTCGCAATTTGACCTGCAAGGATTAGCCTATTCACAGATTTTTAAAATATGTTTTAATGTATGTTTGTTTGGTGTTTTTGGAGTGTAGTCAAACCCCGTTTTTGATTTGTAGAAAGAAGTTTTGCGGTTAGATAAAAACAAAACAAAAAACAAACAAAAAAAACATAATATACATAGGCGGGAAAAAAAAACAAATTCTATACTTTTGGTCAGTCCACATATGTGTGTGTCCTTTTTGTAAATTATTGATCAAAAGTCTAAAAAACTAAAAGTATTTCCCCAATTACCAATTTTGAAATGAGCGAAAATTAGGTAATTTCTTCCCTTTATCTTTATTGTATCTTTGTTGTGTATTTATTTTTTTGCTGATGTTTAGAGCTAGCTAACGTTGAGTTAGCTTGCATAAGCACAGTAACAGAAAAACGAACAATGCATATGTCAGGTTTAAGCCCCAAAACGTACGTGGTAGTACAGTAAATGGGTTAAGCTTTAGATGTGACCAACAGGACACATTTCGTGCTTCGGCTGCAGTAAATCGTTTGGTTCAACACATACATAATACATAATACAATAAAAACTCAGTAAAGGTAATGTTAAAGAGTCTAATAGTAAATTCTTTTTTTTTGTTTGTTTTTTTTCTTTAACATTTACTGTCTTGGTCTCGATCTCCAAAAGTCTTGGTCTTGCCGGGCTTGATACTCTCAACTACAGACGCTCCCCAACTTACGAACGAGTTACGTTCCGAGCGATCGTTCGTAAGGTGAATTTGTTCGTAAGTTGCTTCAGTGCTATATTTTGTATTATAATTTATGTTTAAAGAGAATACGTACAGTACTGTACTACGTATGTTAGAGAGAGAGAGCGAGAGACACACACACAGTATGTACATGTACGTAATAAGATAAATAAAATGAAGTTTAACTTACTTTTGGAAGATGTACTCGATGCTTAAGGAGAGGAGGAGGAGGAAGAGGAGGATTTTATATCATGAGAGCTTCTTCGTCGTCGCTGGAATGGGCTTCAAAAGTTACTTCCTCCTCCGTAACTTCAATGTAGGAAGAAGTTGAGGGTCGCGGAGAAGAAGATGAGGGTTGATGAGTATCTTCCTTGGAGGATTTACTAGAAACTGGCCGAAAGAAGCGATCTAACTACGATTGCACAGTTTTCTTATTTTTTCATCATAAATGATGCGGTAGCACTGTATGGCATCATTCAATTGATTTGCAACCTTTGTGCAACGTTCAATATTTGGGTCTTGCTGCTCGAAGAGTGCGATGGCTTTATCTATGAGCGACAGGCGTTTCTTCTTCTTCCCCCTCCTCGACATGTTGCTGAGCCTCCAATGCTGGGTGAGCTCTCACAGCGCCAAGCGTCGGTATTAGCGGCGGAAAGAAGCACTACAGTACTCGGAAAAAGGTGCGCAATAAAAAATCTAATTTACAGCATCTCTTTCCGAACATTTTTTGACATGCGCGCATGCGCGCAGACATGTTCGTATGTACCGTTGTTCGTAACACGAATGTTCCTAAGTAGGGGAGCGTCTGTACTCTAGTCTCAATAATGTCATGGTCTTGATTAGTCTGGTCTTGACTACAATGCTACAATTTCGGAGCTACGAGATTTTGGCCCAATGCCAGCAATTTTCAAGCATTTATAATGTGTATCAATTATACATATAGATTTTCATTATTCACAAATAGAGGGGCTGTGCTGTATATTATGCCATGCTTATATATGTTATATACTATATAACATTTTAAGTAAGACTAACACAATTTGATCATCACCATGTGGTCATATTTTTTTTTAGAACAAAAATGTTGCAAGGACACAAACAAAGTATGTGTGTGAGAGAAGCATCATACATTTTTTGCACTCCTCTAAAAACTTGCTTGTATTTGGCAACATTGTTTGTCAGAGCAAAAGACGATTCACAAGGACAGTTTTCCGCATTAGCATTGCACCATTTACTAAACTTGCTGTCAGATGGAGAACAGCATGGGGCAGCACGTGTTTTTTTTCAGCTTGCATACCGCATCACATCAATAATCCCAGTAAAGCATACAAACTACACATTTGCTTTTCAATAGTGTATTGATTCAAACTGTAAACCTACATATTATTTTACTGTTGCCTGTTTTGTAAGTAAATATAGACCCCAACTAAATATTCAACACACTCAAAACAGTGACCTTTTCGTTGTTTTAACTCCACAGGAAAAAAGCACAGAGGGCTGCATTGGTTAAAGTCTCCTCTAAAACAGCAGGGACAGCCAAAGCATGCACACAGATCCAGGTAACAAATAAATCTGTTCATCCTCTGCCAAGAATGTCATCACAGTTTGCATGATGCACTTTCTGCTGAACAATCAAGGTAGCATGCAGCGCATTGGAAGGGAGAAGCTGCATTATAGAAGCAAAAAACTAAGAAAGAGATTACAAAGAAACACCCTTTTATTTAAAAAAAGAAGAAGAAGAAAAAAGTTCAGATAAGGTTAAACAAATTTTCAGAGTTGTCTTCTTGTTTGGGTGAAAATAATTGCATGAGCTATGACTATGGCCCCAGGGAAGATGTTTATGAACCTTATAAAATGTCATCTTCCTGTAGCTGTTGTTCATGAATATTCAAACTTAGTTAAGTTCATTAAGAGGCAAGACTGTATCCACATTCTTAATCACACATCTAATTATTTTGAAAGGCAATGACAACGGACATTGGTAATACAGTAGAGTGGTTCAAGTAGCTAACTTGCACTACAGGCAAGGAAAGCAGATGCTTGCAAATTTTCTTTCAAGGACTATAGAAATCTGATTACTGTTCAGACGTTAAAATCAGATGATTTGTACAAGTTTAAGTTAAACAATGGCTTTAAAAGATTACTCTAAAATTAAAATTGTCATTGATTAATTTGATAATCGATTAGTTGACTAATCAATACAGTTTGACAGCTTCTAGAGTTTATAGATATTTACCGGGCGAATGGGTCTTCAGATGGCAAAATTGCAGTCTGGCTTTCTGTTTTACGTCACACTCCAGCCAACTTGATGATGCCGTTTGATCTGAGAGGACATGCATCTCCGTAGCGAGGGGTTTGACTGACTGACAGGCTAATCTCCAATCATGACAGTGATATTCCAAGCGTGCGCTTGCATAACATAACGTTAGATTGTAGCCTAATTACTTTTACATTTTGTCTTTCTGGCGAACTTGAAAATAAAAACAATCTGTCAAGTCATTATGTATCAAGTCAAACTGCGCATCTTTAACTCCTAAATCCAAAAGAAAAGTCTCGTTTCTGGGAAGTCAAGTCACATCATCAAAACAGTGACTCAAATCCACTTGAGTCCAAGACGTCATGGCTCAATTACCCATCTGTGTCTGGCTGCGTCTCTGACTGGAATATGCAGGAAAGAAAATGGATGGATGGATGGAAGATGCTAAAAATCAAAAGATCATAGCTAACACAAGTCTGTCATTAATTTTGTATCAGTCCCGCATAACAAAATGGGACATGGCATTTCTAAGCGTTTTTAATCATGACATCATCCAATTTCAAACATTTCCAATGTTTTACTGTTGGTTAAAATAAAAGCTAGATTTTGACAGAACAATAAGTTGATTCAACTAGCTTTCCTGATTTTTTCAAATGATCAAATATTCAGGTTCAGGTTCATTTGATGGAGAGGTCTATGAGGTGTAACCCTCAAGAAATAAAAATGTAGAGTATACACACCTAAAGATGAATAATTTCAGAACTTTTTTCGTACATACATGCATGACATACAAGTAGAACACAGATGGCTTGCCATCTTTTCTCCCACTCAGGCTCCCAAATCTCTGATAGCTAAGTGGGAAAGAAAAAAAAAAGACAAAACGTGTCAAATACACATGCTACCTCTGTTTAACATTCACCTCTGTATCCTGGATTAGGAATTCTGAGAAGGCAGCAGCACTGCAACCTCCTCAGGGCAGCCAGATCCTGTCAAACGACGCCTCAAGCCTCCCGCTGTGTTTCTGTGTTTTATCACAGCACAGCACACCAATGTTCGTCTTCATGTTTCTTACACTCACTAAAGCAGAAAATTAACTCCAGTGGCAACAATACATCAGCAGAGGCCAACACATTTATCGATGTCATCTGCTGTCTCTTTTACTTACAGGCATATGAAACAGGTTACAAAGTCAAGATTTCTGAAGAACATAGGCTCAACTTTTTGATGATAAAATCACCTGTTTACATTCTCTGAGCACTTTCTATAGCACTTTAAGATGCCTCTCTGGCTAATAGGAAAGTAGTAATCCATGACAGAAATAAAATGAAGTGGCATGTCTTGACAGAGACTAACATTTTTGTATGTCGCGAAAGAGCTAAATTTAGCATGTGTGGTTCGTGGAAGTTAATTCATCTTAATTTGGATGTGTTTCTTCGCCATTCAAGGCGCGGGGTCACTAGATCTTTTCCCCAACAAATAATTAACATGGGTTTACTACTGCATATAATTCTTAATCTGAGTGGTATTTTGACAAACCATGTCGCCGATAATGTAGAACTACACCTGGTTTACATTTTGACAGACAATGCACAATATGTCTCTTTGATCGTAGCAAAATGTAGAAAGTCAACCAGCATCATGAAACAAACATATGTGTGAGATCATATGACAAAAAAAAAAAAAAAGAATGATTGAATTCCGATTATGACCTCAGGAGCATTTCACTTAAGATATTCATTCCACTGCATGATGAAATCTGGACTGTGTCAGACATTAAAACATATGTTTGCTGATATCTTACAGTTATGGGAAAGACACTAAACAACAACAATAATCTATTACATGAAGATCAAATCTCAGTTCAATGTCAAATTTCAAATGCGGAGCTCAGCTAGCGTGTAACACTCACACACACACACAGCCTCACAAAACTGCACTAACAGCAAGCCAACATTTCATTCGTTTATCAGTTGTCACTGCCACCATTAGCCGCGTCCTTCCTCCCGCAGCACACACGCTGCTGTGCTGTGCATGTGGGTGGGTTTTTATAGAAACAGACGGATGCTGCCACCATCTGAAAACCAAATGCTGTATTTGACACTAATGGGCCCAAAGAAGGAAGGACCCCATCTGGGTCAGATGCCGCACAAGCAGCCACGGGGAAACACAGATTTGGAGGCGATAATGATGTGTGTGCGTGTGCATTTGTGTGACGAAGGTGTTTTGTAGGTTTTCAATTATACCCGTGGGAGGTTGATAGTTCAAATTTGTGAGCAATCTTTTAAGATTTGTACCCAATGATCATCTGACGTTTTACAGTTGTATCATGGGAATAGTCGGAGCTGGACATTTTACAAAATGTTGCTGGTCCGTCATTCATCATAGGTCAGCGCCATGGGCATCCTTCCGTAATACTCTGTAACTGTAATCGTCAGTCCATCAGTTGGTCATTTTATTTTAGCCACGCTTTTGTCATCGTGTTGTCACTATTATTTCAGGACCGAAAGACAGATGGGTATTCCGTCAGCACTCAACAAAATGGGCGTCTGTCAGTGATGGACTGCACAACAAAAAGCCCAGTGATGAATTGACTCTCACAGAGTTGATTTCAACACTTTTTCAGAGTTTATATAGCTCCACACTTTCCAGTGTAAAAACAACACTATTAAAATTGTGAACATATTTGACACTGGGAGTACATTTTTAACTCACTAAGCAGTGTTACTTAACACTACAGGAGTTAACTCTTCTTAGACACTTATAAAAAGGTGACTTCTAAAATGTCTACCATGACGGGGGACAGAATCCGCAAACTCATTATCCAAAGGCGAGTCCTTAACCTGGCCTTGTAGGCCAGTGGTCCCCAACCACCGGACCGTGGGCCACTTTGGACTAGGCCGCGGCGGGTCGCACAGTTGAAAGAATTAAAAACTTACAATACTTCCGGTTAATTGATTAGCCGTGGATGTAGTTAAAGCGGAGGTAGTTGGTGTGAGAGCACAGGAAGCAGAGGACAGGCTTAGATAGAGGAAACTGATTTGCTTTGGCGACCCCTGAAGGGAAAAGCCCAAAGGAAAAGAAGAAGACTCGCCATCGCCGAAAGGTGCTTATGTGTCAATGACGACCGATGTAACGACGGTTGTCAACTTGAACTCAACAACTCTTATGAAGAGAGCATTTGAAGTAGGCTATATGTTAATGTTAACCACAGTCAGCATGAAAATGAATTCATGGCCCCAAACTCCTTTTGTCTGTCAAGACTGTCAGTATTTCCCAGTGATAAGCAAGGAGGAAAGGGGGACGAACAGGTGAAAGGCAGAGCCAATCTAACACTCTGTGGAGTAGATGATAAAGTCTGTGAAATAACACTGTCTATACAGACCATTTAACTCACATTACAATTACACCATGGGAGTTAAAATATACAATTTAACTCTACAATTTTAAACTTTCTTTTTTTTTAAGGTTCTCGTCATTTGTCAGCAGAATGGGCGTCCATAAGTGACAGACAGATAGTTACCAGTAAACTAGTCATATTCTTTCACTATTTTATTTCAACATAAAAAATAAATAAATCTAAATACTGTTGCAAAGTAACAGCTCTGTGATCTAACAGTCAGTAATTAGTTTAATATTGAGCTTTTATGATTTAAAACACCAATTAAAAATACATATTATGGCAGAATTACTATTTCAAACATACTACAGAAAAGAGGTGATGCTATAAGATTTATTTATTATTATATTAAATATTACTTAGTATTTTGTCAAAGCATTGACGAGTGTAGCTATCCCATACCATGTTGACTTATTACACAAGTGCCAATGATATGACCAGTCAAAGGTCCCTTAATCAACAAAGCAGAAAAAACTAAACAAAAAAGCATTGTCTTGCTCCCTCCCTCCTGCTCCTGCTCCTCCTCCGTGCGTACCTGCTGGATGGATGGATAAAATTAAATGGAGGCAATTAATGTCAAAGAGATGGCTCCCTTACTCAAATGTGCAAGCAGCAAATTGAACCCTTCACTTGCAGATCCACTGGTCTGCACTCATCTGCAAAATTACCAATATTGGGTCCAATCCGCATTCACGCAGTTGCACAGAATTTAAGTCGGTCACACAAACAGAGCCCTACATGTTTTTGACAAAATAAAATCTCCTACTTTAATTCTTTAGAACACCATCATTCAGACTAATGAATAAGAATAAGCAATCAAGTCTTCAGCTACAAGTTCCATTGAACCTCACATTCTAAATTTGTATCACATCACCGCCACCAGTGGTGACTTTCAGATAAATGTTTTCAAGTGATGGGACTCAACGGGATTTGCCATCCTTTGGAATTAACAGCACAATGGCCACATCCCATCAAAGTAAAGCCAATTAATGTTAAATTTAATCGTGTAGCAGTACAATAAAATATAAAATCATTATTGACAGTTTGAATATTTTCCTATGGGATTTTAATCTTGAGGCCAGCAGCGTGTGTGCAGGTGGTCAGCACATCTGACTCAAAGTCAAGAGGTTCTGGGTTGGAATCTCCACTCAGACATTCCTGTGTTGGGTTTGGCATGGTCTACCTGTGCTTGCTTGGTTCATTGCTAACTCTTAATTGCCCATTGATGTGAATGTGAGTATAAATGTTTGTTCTATGTGCCTTGTGTTTGGCTGGAGACGAGTCCAGGGTGTACCCCACCTCCCCGATCATAAAATGTAACTAAATGCCTTAAAACAGACTATCACTATCCAATGACAACCCTGCTCCGATTTAGTTTAATAGTTAAGTATTTCATAAAACCACATCATAAAAAAAATGACTGTTATTTGACACCTTTAGCATCAAGATCATAAATCTATCTTTTCAGAGCCATCACTCTATATCCAGGGTATAATGGATTCCTATGATGAACCAATACTTACAAGCTGCTTATGATCCTCTGAGCTTTTAACATTAGGTGTAAAAGTAAAACTAATAGTTCCATAGACCTCACAATGTCATGCAAGTCAAATACATCAAGTAAAGCATCATTTATTTTATGTATCAGTATAATTCATCTGTCGTTTCATTTTGCCAGCCTGTCTTACCAGCAAGCAGCTATCAGACATGGTTCAAGGAAAACATATTTCTTTTCAAAGTCATAAGCTAACGTTTGTCAGTATGTATATAGAAACAACATAAATGTGATCATCTTCAACACTGTAAATGTATTTTTTCAGCAAATGTAGCACATTGCATGTTCGGCATTTTCAAACTACATGCAGGAGACCCAGGAGAATTCCATTTATCTATTTTCTACACCGCTTATCCACTTCAGGGTCAGAGGGGCACTGGAGCCCTTCACGGGACGGGGCAAGCATGCAGGACATACTGCATATAAACAAACAACCAGTCACACGCACAAACTCTTGTTTTCAGTGAACCTAGCATTAGAAAGAGAAATAAATAGTGCCACCAGGACAAAATGAGTTGCCTGTGGGTCTGTTCTAATAATAGCTCAGCAGTGATGGGTAGTGATGCTACCTATAACGCTGAACCTCCGAAGCATGCTTCAAACTCGATAGGCGGCTTATAGTGAAGCAGTGGGCCGGAGTTTTTTTTCAGTTGACGTCACTGATGACGTTTGAACTATTTTACTGCTTCATTCCGACCGAGTTAGCTGCTTTGGTTTGATAGGCGGAGCTTTGCAGCTTTGGCGCGAGACGCATTTAAACTGGCTGAAAAACCGCATCATGTCCCTGTTCTACACGTATTGTATGTTACGAATAGCCGTAGCTTGTTGTTTGACATTCACTGTTTTGGACTTTTTGACTGATGGAGCCATCCAGCAAGCATTCTCAAATATGCTCACATTCAATGTTCTTTGTCTGATTTAGCGGCGCTTTTATTTATTTTTTAAATTTAATTGTGTTGATGGTATGCATCGTCTTTATTGAAACCAGATTCCCAGATTGCTGAATTTTTAGGACAACTACGTCCAAAATCGCACTGACAGCGGTGACGTCATCCAATCAATTACTATTCATGGTGTTTTCTAAGGCTAAGGTTCATGTCAATGTCATGTATAAACACTCAGTACACCAATCACAACCTCAAAGAAAATATGAATGACAAACAAAATTTCAAAGTCATTTTCTTTTTTTTTTTTTATTGGTGCCATTTATATGATGGGGTACTAATGACAAATTCATAAAACACAGTTGCATTACCAGTCATTTGACTAATTGCCACATGAAAAATTGCTATATTAGGGTTGATTTTTTATTATTATTATTATTTTATTTTATATATTGTTTTATTTATCTATTTTTCACAAGAAGCTCTGCACATTTGTAGGTTTTTTTTGGGATGATGAACCCAAATGCACATTTACCCCTTACTGACACTAGAGGTCACCCAAGTGTACACAGTGGTTTAAATAAGGTTCAGAGCTTGAAAAAGCCTCGTTTTGCCATCACTAATTACAAGTACAAAGCAAAACTGGAAATAAAACCGGGAAATATGACGTGACTAGGACAGTGAACCAACAAGGACTGAAAGAAAACAGGGAACTAAATGCACATTCTAACGAGAGACGCCTGGACAAGACACACGTGGCTGAGGGAGCTCATTGGATGGCAAGAGGCACCAGGACGACAAGCACCAACTAAACACAGATAAAGAGAAGCCTCTCTCACACAAATAGGTGCTCGTAAAAGATAAGAGAAAAAAAATAGGAAAAAAAAGGCAAAACCAAGGCAAGGCAGTTTTATTTATATAGCACATTTCATACCCCTTTAATTCACAGTAAAGACAGTTGTTACCCGACAGTGTGGTGCTAACAAATTCTGGCTATCAAGATCCTGTCATAATTCATTATTAGCCAGTCAACAATAATTGCATACAATTAAGCAATTTTAAACAAACATCACAAGCATATATTTAAAGTGACAGTGTTTAAACTTTAACGCCATCTTGTGTTAAACTGATAATTAATTCAATTTAAAAATCCTGTTACTAATCAATGATTCAGGCTCCCGTCACTTGTCACCTTCTGCTTTTCTCTCGCAAGCTTTTACTCGCTTTTTTTTTTTTTTAATTAGCTTCTCCCACTAGCCCCTCTAGTTAGCTGCTCTGGCTAAGTCCAGCTTGCTCGGTCTTTCGGCGTCGTTCGCCAGACTCGCTGGCCGAGATGCTCGTTTGCTCACGCAAAATAAGAATTGGCCGTAGACTTACGAAGTGTGGTCTCTGAGCCACTGTAGTGTGCATGCTTCAAAATGTGTGCGCTATGATATAGCGACGTCTAGTGGTCACTTATTACACACTGTCACTTTAAATGAAATACTTTTACCAGACTAACCTAGACAAAGTCTGACTAGCAGGCTGGGACTGAAGTGGGTTTCTTATCTCTACATGCAGTCAATATTTGGATTAATGTAAAAATTCCAGTTTCTCAAACATAACCTGTTTACATGCGTGAGCCAATTTGAAAACTCGATCACAACCGCGACTCACGAAAAGTTTCCGCTTGTAACTTTCTACGGTCAATAAACATTATATTCATGTCACTAAAACTAAATGAAGTTGCTTCCTCCTCGCTCCAAAAATTGGGTTATTTGCTGCATCGCCATGTTTGTTTACCTCTGGTGGAGTATTTCTTCTCACAGACATATATGTGTACACTGTATACACACTGTGACTTTTTCGCCGTAGATACAATGTGAAAACACTACTCAGAAATGTATTTATTCAAGTCAGGCTCGTTTAGTGAGTGGGACAGCGCCACGCATTACAAGACGTTCTCTGAAGAATAAGATTAATTACGAATAGATCATGTGCAGACAAACCAATGTCACGTTCAACGGAGGTATTCTGAATGTGTTTATATGAACAAGTATTTGGGTCACAAAAGGGCTCTTATTCGGGTTTTGAGAAACCCGAATAAAAGCATAGTTTGGTTTTTGTACGTTTACATGGCCTTTCAAAACCCGAATATTGCCAATGTGTGTTTTGATATGACATGATGTTTGACACATGATACTTTCATTGTATTCATTGCTCAGCACTTGGTCACAAACCAGACCGTGCGGATTGAGCTCTTCCTCTCTCCCGCTCCAAATAAAAGCACATTTCATATTGCTGAGATAAATTTTTCTCACCGGCTGCTCGAGGAGGTTATACCGGAGTCCCACAGTAGCAACTGTGAGCACCTGCTTGGCTCACTCTCATCCTCGTGTTAGGTAGATTGTTAATGTAGTGCCGCCTTAACTTGGACAAAGGAACCATGATGAACAATGAGCTATCAACAATTTGTTTATTTCAAAACAAATGATTACTGTCAGCCATAATCATACCAAACCAAATCCAGTACCGGATACCCCGGGACGGCAACCGAAATCTCTCCAACACACACTCTACTCGTTGCTTCCTTCCTCACTGCCCAATCGTCCACAAATTCATGACCTCACAGGCTATCAGAAATTACAGTACTTATGGACAAACTTTTGAACGCAACTGCAGGCTTGTAACAATATCCAATCATTAGTTCACGTAGCACCAGAGAGAGCCCAGTGTACCACACTTTCAGAATCGCTGTTCTAGTGTTTTCTGCTATCTGAGCTTTTATAGGACCGAGATATGTTGTGTATATGGCATGTAAAAAATTTTTTTTAAAAAGTAATGCTGTCTCAGTAATGGTTTATGTTCAGCTTTGTGCATGTCACATTTACAAACTCTTTAAATATTGCTTCACTTTGACCTCTAGTCGTCACTTAGTAATAATAAATGTTGCAATCATAAAAACAAAAAGAAATTCAAAACAATGTATTTTCTGGTTCTGTCAGAGCACCAGTCATCTAAAAGCACTGTATACAAATTTGCCTATTGCAATTCACATGTGGTTTAGAATAAAAGCAAAACAAGTACTTCAAGTACATCAGCTTTTAATGAGCTAATTTTGGAGCAGCCGTAGGAAGCCTATAGCTCAGCAGCAGACTTTTCAGTCGGCAGGTTGGAGCACTTGTAGAATAATGCAACAGGAGGAAAGCAAAACAATACGAGTTGAAAATCTACAAAAGCACTTGACACATGGACAGTTTGGAGCGTTGTTTCCTAACAAGCCATACAGATTAAAACACAGTCCGTGCCTGCACAAGCTTTTATTCCTTTTATTATGGTAAATGTGTTCCTCCTACATTTAGTGGGCCCCAAGCAAGCTGCTTAGTTTGATTATGCCTCTGGCAAGCTCAGAATCAAATCACTATATTTAACTATTATCCTAAATATCAACTCAGACAAAACAACAGACAAAATACTAATGTGTTAGTACAATAGAACAATAAGGACATAAGTAGCGGTTAAATACCTCTGCCGTGCAATCAAAAATGTTCAAGAGAGCCTCTAAAGTCGCAAGCAGTGATGAACTCATGCCTCGTTTTCTTTTCCTATTTTGCAACACGTGTGCCCTCATCCGAAAAAAGACTCCACATGTAATCCATCTGCTGCAGCTTAAAAAGTAACTGACTGTAATTACAGTGAAAGGACATAACTGCAGTGTAGGTGATGCATCCCTCTGCTAAGTGAACCATTTTGAAACAGCCTTTTTCATTTTAGAGTCTCGTTATCATTCTTAGCTCAGCATTAATGCTGACACATTCATTCTGTTAGTTAAAATTGTGCGCCTATTTTTTTATGACCCTGAAGCTTGGCCCCTCTTCAACTGGCAGGAGAAATATGGGCTCCAACGGGACACAGAATTAAAGCAGAAATAAAATAAAATAAAAAAATTACCAGAACAACTACTTCTGCGCTTAGACTCAACACTGGACAAAGAAAGAAAATAATAAAATAAATAACTTTTATAATCCCTTTTTGAGTCATACTTGAGAAACGTATCAACATGCATATTAATACAGTGAAAACACAGGGAAAGTGATAATATTAGATTTGATCAGCTGATACTTTTAGCACATTTTCTGATCAGCCGTAATATCTTTAATTTACCGCTCAATCAATGACGTCATTGATTGGCATGGAGCACAAGGTCTCTAACATCTGCAGCTCCATGATGTCGACATTGATGAGCGGAAAATGATTCTGTCATCCTGTGAAGCTCTGGTCATCTCCATACCCAAGAGAGATAAATTAGTGCTAGAAAATAACGGTAGGTAACTTGGACACTTTGGGGTGTACTCCCTTTTGTTGCCAGTGGTTTGGATGTGAACTCAGTCACTGCCATTGACGGTTACAGATACCAAATATGCATTTTATCTAAGAGGGTTACAGTAGTTTTAATGGCTATGTGGTGTACATTTATATAGTTATATAATAAATATTAAAAATTTAAGAACCTTTAGCAGTCCAATATTGAAAAAAAATGCCTTGTTCAAGCAGCAATAGTAAATACAGGAAATACAAAAATTAATACATTGCACACAATAGAAACCTGAAATATTGTGCATTAATTATCCAATCCAATCTATAATTAACATTAATTATTTTGAGTCCTGTTTTGACGTTTCCAGTATGATTAATCTAGGTGAATAGACTTACATTCTGCCTTCTTGCATTCACAATTGTTAAAACAACTCACATGATTTATTTTAATAGTATTTTTTTGTGTTTGCTATTTTAAGATTGTGCCTTATTGTAAGATTCTAGGCTTGAGTACTGTTAATAAATGGTTTATCACAGAATAGTCATAATTTTAAAAATGCCTGTTAAGCTTTAACGTTTTTACAGACATGGTGGGCCACCGGTGGGCTTCTTTAACACCAGGTCTAATTTTCTAGGGGAAACCCTGGAAGGGTCTACTCACTTTTTATGTCTTACACTACTCACAGAAAGTTGGGGATATTTTGCTTTCAGGTGAAATTTCAGGATGAGCCTAAAATGGATTCAAACCTTTACAGGTGAACTTAATGTGACCTTCTATAAGCTTTTGCATGCACAACTGTTAAATGTTCTCA
This sequence comes from Vanacampus margaritifer, assembly GCF_051991255.1. Taxonomy (NCBI): domain Eukaryota; kingdom Metazoa; phylum Chordata; class Actinopteri; order Syngnathiformes; family Syngnathidae; genus Vanacampus; species Vanacampus margaritifer. The sequence goes on along the minus strand of NC_135445.1, from coordinate 16,926,858 downwards.
TACTTTTTGCACAAGATTCTGTTCTCTAACGAGGAGTTTAATGGCAAAAAAAAAAAAAAGACAATGCTCAGCTCTTGGAGGTGGCATCACCAGGGTTCGGGTTAGCTGTTGGAGACTAGTGAACCACAAATGGAATGGCCTGCACTTTCTCCAGACCGGAATCCTATTGAAAACCCGTGGGATCAGCTGAGTCGCCATGTAGATGATCGGAACTCTGCACCCCAGAAACTTTCGAATGCCATGCTTCAGCAGACAATGAGTCGACTTGACGAGTTATTGAGACGTACATTTTTTGGTTGCGGTATACCCACATTTGTTGTTAACTTTTCTTTCAATTAATTGTTTGAGATGACAAAATCACCAGTGCATCCTTCTACTTAAATGTCCTACTTTCATGATATGATATCACTGTCGCATGAACTTTTTACATTTGACATATATTTCACCTGAAAGCCAAATATCCCTCACTTTTTGTAAGTAGTGTATATTATCCTACGGTGCGACTGACTAGCAACCAGTCCAGTGTCATCTGGGATAGACTGTCTCATTGTGACCCAAATACGGACAACGGGTATAGAAAATAAATTAATGGATAAATGTTTTCTAGAGGTTAGTTTCTAATTTGTTGATAAGAGTTCAAATGTGCTATTAATAAAAAGAATTGTAAAAACATGATCCACCCAAAAAATGCCGTGATAATGTTGCAAATATAATCATTGGAAACAATTATCTCATTTTCTTTCTCTGTCCCCAGTATGGCCACCTTTTCAATGTTTGGCAGCAGTGATTATCGAAAAAGATCATTAAACTTTGACTACAACTCTCCACTGACTGGACCTCCTACGCAATCCGCAACCCTGTCATGTTGTCATGTGAGTGAGTGTGGCCAATGTGCACGCACTGTTACATTTGAAGGTGTCCTTTCCGTGATGTCAGCCTGCTCTGTGACCATGTGAGCCTTTGTCAGTATTGATGACTGGACCCCTGCAGAGGGGAGGTGACGATGATTTTATGGCCTACATTGCAGCAGCCTAATCCATTACTGGCTGTGCTGGTGGATCCTAATGGCCCGACACAAGACGGTTAGTGTGGAGTCAATGTTGTGCCCTAGTGCAGATATTGACCGCATCGACTAACCGTGGCCTGCAAGCCTGGCCTACTTCTCTTGGGTGCCTTTAGTACGCGACACACAGCTCAGAAGGCAAGATTACAAAACAAACTGCTGACAACAATATGACTAAGATCAATATTTACATGATCACTGATTTATTGTGCATTTTGTACACGTCTCTACATCTTTATTTGGAGCTCAATATTAATTGTTGCTAATGTTGTCTTGTGGAGATTTTTACACTGTTCATCCACTTTAGCTGGGAGCTTTCATGACACCTGCGCACTGTATGTGTATGTCTATGTGTGGAAGTAAAACCCGTCAAGTAGAGGCACAGAGCATGTTGAGTACTGGGGAGATGTAAAGTCTCTGTGGTCCATCTGTCAGAACCAGTTAAGTGCTCTTATTTGTTATTACCTTCATACTCTAAGCCCAAGGCCTTCAACTCCTCTAGAATTATTGCTCTGCACCCAGACTGCATGTTCTCAAAGGTGCCAAATTCACACAGTGCTGCAAAAGAGCAGACAGCCCGACAACTGTCATTTCTGTCCATTCTGCTTGAGCCTCTGTGGATATGAGTTGCAGCGTTTTAAAAGAGACTGGCTATTACATCCACCCATGGTTACAATACATCAAGGCTTGATATTTTTCTTTAACCTTCGCCATCTTCCATTAGTGCCTGTGACAGGACAGGGCCTTCGTCATCTGCTCTTTTCTGCTTGAGCGAGACTAAAGGCTACAAGGGAGAAATTGCTCTCAAAGAGGCTCTTACATGGTCTCTTGTAGGACCATGTTCTCAAATCCCGTATAATAATGATAAAAAAAATAATTAGTAACTATAATAATAATAGTAATAATAATAATGATAATAGCCCAAATTTAAGTGCCCTTTGACTTCTTATCATGACATGAATTTTTGACTTTGAGGCAGCACAGAGCTTGTTTGGGTAAATTCAGGTTCTCCAGTTTCCTGACATATCCTCGAACCATGCTTCTTTAGTTTGAAAACTGGGCTCTATTTATTGTGACTGGTGCAAAGCCGGTGTAATGTAACTCGCAGAGAAGCTTGTTAGCTCACCAGTGGGTGTTGGTAATTTTGCAGCGGCATACTGTATTTTAAAAAAGGGCGGTCTGCGAAGTTGTGGTCATGAACACAGCTGACTCAATTCGGCACCAAAGCGGCTCCTCTCATTTCCTATGAGTTGCACTTGTTGATGCTGGGAGAAAAAAAAGTGGTTTCATTTAAAGTCTGAATTTTATGTGACTATAACATGAGTCACAAGTATTAACTTATCATCTTAACTGACTGATGCTGTTTTTTGTGTGTTTTTTTTTTTGTCATTGTTTTTACAGAAATTAAATGATACCATATCCTAAACCTCATAATCAAAGCTTTACCTTCAAAATCAGTAAGTGAGGCAAAGTTTAATTGCGATCACATAATCTTGAATTTCTGAATTTCTACTTTGGGATGAATCTTTAACTTTTTTAGCTGTTAAGATCCTACATAAGAATAACAATCGCTGGCAAAGAGAACTGTCTGATTACACTGACATGCATGAATACCTATGTGCATGTTGTTATGCATAAAAATAGAAATGTTTGGCAAAATGGCAATACGTGGCAAGAATATGACATGCCAAAATTACAGGGATTACAAATGCATGTTTAGTTGTCTGTCCAAAAATTATAAAAATGAGGGCACTCTTTTATGACAATGAGGGTTGGGCTCTTTTGAGGATTCTGGTTCAATTCCGGTTTTCTTGATTCGATTCCAAGTCCTAACAAGTCTTAATTATGATTTTTTGTTTAAATATGGGAGCTAGCCACAGTGATTTTTTTTTGTATGAAATCATTTGAACTTCTCTGTTTTTCAATTACATGAACTTTTTACTTTTTTATGAAAATTACTATGAATTTGTCAAAGGGCTATTTTAACCAGTATATTAATATCAAACCCAGGAACTTAAATTTTGCCCCAGGAGAACTTCATTTTTCAGAACCTCAAGACAATACAAGATAAGAATTCAGCAGGTACCTAATATTTGTCCCGGCTCTACTCGATCCTCGATGCCAATACCTTTAGCCTTAGTTTATACATATACAAAGTTGTTGCTTATTACTGGTACATTCATTTTGGACTCATCATGTCATAGTATCTTGTCCAGCTAATCATCTGTTGGAATTTTGTAAAACCATAGCAACCATGATAACTGCCAGCATTCTGTCTACCTGCCCCACAGCCGCCATCCCCATTATGCTCAGTTTTATATTCCTTTTTTTTCCTCGCCCTTGCATTAAAAGCAATTCCTGCCTACATTATAAAATGAGGTGAGTATATGTGCATATGTTGAGAGACACTTGCAATCCATATCACACAACAGGAATATAGTCAAGGATATATAGGTGTGTGTGTGTGTGTGTGTGTGTGTGTGTGTGTGTGTGTGTGTGTGTGTATGTGTGTGTGTGTGTGTTGGGGGGGCTTGGCCTTTCATACTCCTGCCACATGTAATCCAGCTTTCTCTTCTCTCCCCTGTGTCCACTTCAACAGAGACATCGAACCAAAGCAATCAGCAAACCCACAACAACACTAATAACAGTTAAAAGCGTCTTGCCATGTTACAAAACAGAAGACTCACATGTTTATATAAACACACCACTGTTCTGGAAATAATTTCTAAATACCATGGGGTCTGTTAGTAATGAAACAATGTGCCTTGCACATGTGACCCAAGGGAGCATTTTTTATTTATATTTTTGCCATACTAGAATATAATTACACATTCACTACAGTAGGTGGCAGTGGTGCTCTCATTGCCAATGAGGGCGTAAGGAGTATTAGCGCTTCTGCAGAGATACTTAAAGAGACAGTGTGTAGAATTGTGTGTAGAATTTTTTGATTTTTTTTTTCAATGTTCATTCATTTTAAAAACCCACGATTAATTCCAATAATGTGCAAAAAAAATATGTTCTATCACATCAATAAGTGTGAGAAGCTCGGTCATCCGGGAGGGACTCAGAGTACTCTCCTCCGCGTTGAGAGGAGCCAGTTGAGGTGGCTCGGGCATCTGGTTCGGATGCCTCCTGGACGCCTCCCTGGAGAGGTGTTCCGGGCATGTCACACCGGCGGGAGGCCCCAGGGATGACCCAGGACACGCTTGAGAGACTATGTCTCCCGGCGGGCCTGGGAACGCCTTGGGATCCCAAGGATCAGAAGAGCTGGTCAAAGTGGCTGGGAAGAGCGAAATCTGGGCCTCCCCTCCTAAAGCTGCTGCCTCCGCAACCCGACCCCGGATAAGCGGTAGCAAATGGATGGATGGATGGATCACATCAATATAATTTTTTTATATAATTGTAGGTCTAGTAATCACTTATTATATTACATTGGTCACACCGCGCCTTACAGAGGCTGATACGTTTCATCGCCATCTTTCTGCTACGGATATCCGAAGGAAAAGAACTTCGCGGAATAATTGTTGGTCGGCATGGAGTCTGCTTGTCTGCTAGCTCCTTGAGTTTGACAGCCCACACGTTTCTTTGTAAAAGTTATGAATGAGTCTTGTAGTGAATACGATAGAAAAGCAGTCACCAGCCATTTTCTTTAAGTCCCTTTTAAAACTGACCGTGCTAAAACCTACACGTATTCAGCCAGTGACCTGTCTCATTTATTAGCTAGCCTAAAAAAATCCTTATGACGGACAATCAACAGCGGTCCTTTGAGCTACATTGTGACAAATTATCCACTTAATTCTGAAAGGGTGTGTTTGGCCAACAAGTTTGACTGCGCCTTCTCTTTGCCCGCAGTAAAAATGTAAACCTGCTAAATAATCTCCAATATAAATGAAACCGTAATCAAATTATTATTTTTTCTCTAACTGTAACAAAATACTTTTTTGGGTGTGTATCCTGAATACATAACGTATGTATTCTGTATCCCCCAAGCCTACATTATCTATAGTATTTGGAAACAGAACTTCTAGAGTTTAGCTTTATGCTGCAATATATTGTGCTGGCTGTCTACTTAAGTGACATCAATCAAATCCACCAGTGTCACACTGCCAAGCATTTACATTTGTTTTCTTCTTATTAAGGTTGTGTTGCTTATATGCTTATGTGCTCATTCTGCACAATCACATTGCTCAGTTTAAATATGTATAATATTGTTATTTATTATTTTATTATTATGTAAACAAATTATTCTCTGTGTAACTGAAGCAAACAAGGGCTAGTCAAGTCAAGTTTAATAATCATTGTAAATATTGAATATTTTTTATTCTATCATCTCTTTAGTCAAAATTGTTGTGATAATTGCACTAGGTAAGCAATGTAAGGTAATAGTAGTAGTAGCTGTAGTCATGGGCCCTTGGAATTAGAGCTGGGGGATATATAATCACAAAACATTTTTAATCGTGCCATTTCTCTGCTATCATTTCTATCGTCACAGATCTTTTTTTAGGCAAATAGTTAACAACGGCAAACAAGAATGACAGTAGGCAACTTGAATTACTGCAGAAAAGCTTTTACTTACAGTATCACTACCAGACAGCTCCCACTAGGTGGCTTACTGAACAACAAACCGGGGAGGTGAAAAAACACAAACAAGCAACACAAAAGCCTTTAACATTGTAAGTAAAATAAGATAAGTTAATCAGTGATACTATATTGTATTTTTTATTAAATATCTATCATTATCAATATCATGATATTGTGATTTTTTTCAATTTAGCCCAGCTCTACTTGGAATCATTATCACTTTGCTCCCCTGGTACAAATACTAAAGTTACTGTCATTCAGACTCAAATAAACTCAACGTGTCTGCCAATCAGATTGACAATCCAGTTGGCTCCCACTGCTATAGTTACGCAAACAAACTATGAATTTGCATACAACATTTTAACGCGTTTCATCAGACAACAACCCAGCAGCTCTTGAATATTGAATATTCTGAGAATGTTTTCTTTTCCTGTAGAAAAAAAATGTAAGCCATCCAAAAGAAACAAGTTGAAAAATGATTTAAACACTGACACTGTGGCCGAGGGCCATCGCCTTATCCACACTCCAGTGGAGCAAGTTATGAGTGTGATCTTTTTGTGTGTGTCTGTATTTAGAGCTTGATGTTAAAGAGCCACTCCAAGTAAATGGTACTGCAGACCTCCATGTCTCTGGCTTCTTCCCTCCCACTACCATAAGGGAGAGACAAACACTCTCGCCTCACTTCTTATCGCCTCGCCAGTGTTATTATCCTACACTTTCCTGCAGATTACAATATGGTGTAGCTTCATGTGCTGCTTAATGCCAAATTATACTGGGACTATAAATCAATGGGAGGAGAATGAGATTCACCCCCATCCTATGTTGGTGTTTGAATGTCAGGTCAGAAATGTTCAATTTATTTCAAATAGTTTTATTAAAGCCTCAAATGTTAGTCCATGCTAGCCGCCGCCTAAACCCCTTTACTTAATTCTCACCTTTTTAGATTACATCAGCAGAAGGCACACACAGGATGGCACCGGACAGTTGTGATAATTGTCTATTGGATTTTGACAGAGCATTGCATGTGGACGGATGAAAAAGTCCAACTCAATGCTTGCTCTCCTCCTTCACATTGTTCTAATTTCACTGTTTCCACTTGTCTGCTCTATCACTACAATCCGATAATCCCATCCCTCCTCAATTCGAAACAATCCAAAAATGAAATCGTCATTTCCTTTCAACCTGGAGTCAATTATCTTTCCGCATCTGGTTTTAATTCTTTACGCAAACCATCTTGTCCTAATCTCAGCAAAATCTGCTTATCTCGAGCCTGGCAATATCAGATGTGAAATTATACTTCACAAATTCCAGCTGTCAACGTCAACCGAGAGCTTTGACGAGCGACTGTCTGAGGTTGGGCAAGTTAGAGATATTAGCTGCAGGTTCAGGCCATATACTGTAGGCCTCATGAGGGCAAATGATGTGATGCCTTCCATACTGTCCTTCACTCTTCAATCCTCCTAAGACCCTGGACTCATTCTCTTCTCACAGGATAATTGCCTCTGTGTGGCATGGCCGGCAGGGATCAGCCACAAATGCCATCATTTAAAAGAGAAGTAAAATGTGAATTTCAAATGATTAACAACCTGAAATGAATGTTTATTTATTGATGTGACATTCATTTGCACCATTTATAATTTTGCGGTTTTAGTGGGAGCAGCTATACTGTATATCAACGCTATCTGTTCTGCTGTAAATCAAACCAACAGAAGAAATGTGAGGTAATGCAAATGTCCCCACAAACCAAGAAAATCTGTCAACTCTTCATTTAAAACATAGCAAACAAAAAAGCTATATCGATGCAATAACAGAAAGCAAATTCACATCACGCAACACATCAGCACACAAAATGGGTCAGCCAATGATAAATGATTAACTGCACACCATTTTGGTAGGACGGTTACTACATTTTCCTCATTCATCATTCCTCACTAAAATAAAAAATAAAACATTTTAAACTATTGATATTACAGAGGTTTATGTAATTATACCTGTCTTTCTAATGGTCACTAATGTTACACTAGCCTGACATTCATGTTAAGCAGCATGGGTGACAGTATAAATGTGAGTGATTATCTGTCCCTAAATGTACCCTATGATTGACTGGTGACCTTTCCAGGGTGTAGTCTGCCTTTTGACTGAAGTTGGCACTGGGATAGGCTCATGCTCTATGTAACACAGAATGATAAGTAGTGCATAAATATTGGAGGATGTCTCTAAAAATGTTAACAACAAGAAAACGCACAAATCACATGACATAATAATAATATATTATTGAATAAGGGCATTCAATGGTAATTTCTGGGTTTTGGGGAAAAACACATTTTAATAACTTTTTGATTATTACAATAGACCATCTAAATTTGAACGTGCCTGAAAATGTCTGAAGCCAAAATCAACTGACATGTTTAGAAAAATAAATATGCCATTAAAATCTCATAAATACCACAAATGGAATAAAGTGGTAAACTACACAAATTTCTGTTCTGGTCAGTACTGATGACCATATGCTCAGCTGCATCTAACCCTTACACGGACGAGTTTAACTCCAAAGTCCAAGTCAACCCCCCTCACTTGTATTCTTGGCCGAAGAAGCCTCCCCTCCTAAAGACTAAACTCCAGAGCCTCTCGGACTTCCTTGATTCCCCCGACTGTATACTTCTACCAAACTCCCAAGAGGTGGAATGTATTAATTCTACCTAGGGGTCAAGATCACTTCCTTATGTTCAAGCGAGCCCGAGATCTCCAGACGCCTCCAGCTGGCTCGTAGTGCTTTTGGCAGGCTATCCAGGGTGTGGAGGAACTTCCAAATCAGTACACATGTAAAGTTCTGTCCCCTGAACTCTTTGTTCTGTGCTCCTGTATGGCTGTGAATCTTGGACCTAGTCCTTGGCCTCGACACCTTCCATCGTAACTGTCTCCAGTATATCCTCAGCATCAAGTGGCATGACTTCATCAGCAACGAAGAAGTATACACCAGAGCCGGGAACCCCGAGATACTATCTGCAACGGCCCGGCACCGAGCTCTCAAACTGCTCGGACATGTGGCGCGACTTGAAGATTCAACACCAGCCAAGTGGGTGATACAAGCAGCCTCAATAACCCCTCCTGCAGGTTGCGGCAATGCCTCCAGGGACGGCCCAGGCTCTCCTGGGTGTCTCAGGTCGAGGCATTCCGCTCCCTGTCCGACCTCATCTATGAAGCGCAAGACCGGGCGTTCTACAAGGGATAGGGGCCAGGCACTCCCTAACTAACAACCCCCCGAAAAATTCTTGACAATAATATGTTCTATGCAGCCCCACTAGTCTAAATACGGTATTCTGGTTAATATTGTGTTAGTGAAATATGAGTTAAGCAACAAAATCCAGCAGTTTTTATCAATATCAGAACGCAGCCATTTTGCCACTTGCTGTCGAGTGGCAATGACATCACAGTTGCTCAGGTCTCAGGTAACAACCAATCACAGCTCAGCTTCAGAAAACAGGTGAGCTGTGATTGGTCGTTGCCTGAGCACTGAGCAACTGTGATGTCATCTTCAGTCGACAGCAAGTGGCAAAATGGCCGCCCCCTGAGATGGATAAAAACAGCAAAATTTTACTTCATATTCCACATATGTAATATTAATCACAATGTCATGTTTAGAGTAGTGAGGTTGCATATAACATATTGTTAAGAAATGTTTATGGTTGACTTCCCTTTTACAGGTAATTGTTTCCATGGTTGACACTGTCATTCATCATTAATCTTGAAAACACATTTTTTTTGTTTTTATGTTTTAGTTTTAACTATATTAAATTATTCTAAATTGTAATTTAATAATTACACCTTATAATTCTTTTTAAACATGTATAACAGTTAAGGATGTTTAAATGTTACTTAAAGCAAGTAAAGATTATGATGGCGACAGTTTGACCTTGCAAAGGACTAATTTAATTTCCATTACATCTCTTGAGGAACATGCATTCTAAATCAAACAAACTGGAGGTCGACACACAGCCCAGAAGAGATCATGAAAGTATTTATTTTAAGACAGTCAATTAGGTTAGAGAAATATTTGTACAATCAGTGCAAGATTGAAGTATAATATTGACAGCGGTACTGTGTATAATGACATATTGATGAAGTACGATTCATCCAGAATTTTGTGTATGAAGAACCTGTTAATATACATAGTATGTATGCACAATATTGCACATTGAATTCATGTCTGAACAATTACTATATATTCAGAGGCATGAATGTACAGCATAAACAGTGTATATGCTTTTGCTACACCGTTTGAACTTGCATTAAAGAAAGCTCATAATAACTCCCGGAACGTATTTGTCGACTCAAGATGCCATTACAGCTACTGCTTGCAGCCATACTCGGCTGCAAGGAGCGAAGCCGTGACGTCAAGACTTTGAAAGCCGTTTCAGCTCAGGCATCTCCCCCAGTTCATCGCAACATATAACAATAATTAGGGCTCATTCTGATATTTGTCAGAATGAAATTCTGATAAATGATTCATTGACCAAATAATTAGATTTTTTTTTTTTTGCTCCCTTAATGCTTTCAGCAATGACAATATGAATAACAGCTAGAAAACAGGTAAAATTGTCCTTATTTTAAAAAGGCATTTTTGATATACATCAGGTTGTTCATTTAATTTGCCCGCTCCTAATCTAAACTGTTGTTACCGGCAGCAAAACTGACTAAATCAGTCGGGGAACAAGCTCCTCTGCTGCTGCAGGATAATGTCATGGATAGGATGTGAACGGTGTCCATGAGGAAGTGAAGTTTGCGCCTAACGAGAGATATGACCCTAACGTCACAGTTATCTCCAGATGATTGACAACGATGCCACAGGCCTAATTTGTTGTAATTATAATGGCAAAAAAATTATTATTATTTTTTTATGTATTGTGTCCTAACTCACCTTGCCATTGACATCAGCTCATAATTACACCTGTGATGTAAGGCAGCGCAATAGACCAGACCATTGGAGCAATGAATGTTTCAAATCCTCATTAATATTCACAGCATGACACTATCTTCAGTCTCATAATCAGGTGATGTTTAGGATGGGAAATATCCATCAAGCTCAATTTATCCATTTAAACCCCTCTGAGGTCAGGGCAAGTCTCCTGTATCAATCTTCATTTACTGACACACATTCACTGAAAAGAAAGCATTATTTAACACCACATTTTTTTCACAATGTCATGTTAATTTCCACCTGGGCATTTGATACTGTCCTTTCATGATTATTTATCAAAAGCTCAACAATGTATGCCAGACAAGGGCAGTTCATTCAACAATCCCAAGCTTTAGTATACAATGGCTGTCTTAGAATAACTTACAGTATACTGTACTATTATGACAAATGAGTGGAGTAAGACGGACAGTAAAATCTCATTGATCAGGCTGCTTCTGCTAGTGAGTTAAGGCTGTTGAGACGTTGGGAACAATCGGTGACACCTTTCTTCTAAATGAAAGCATTTTACATCTTTGCAAAAATCAAGGATAATTAATATAAACAAAACACTGTTAAATAAACCCAATCTTCTTACACTAAAGTATGGATTAAAAATGGCCTATCCTACCTTAAAGTACAAATACACTGTAATAGATGGCACTTCATTGATTTTCTTTTTCTTTCCCTTGTTTTCCACTCACCCATAACCCTCAACAGCACCTCCACCTCTAATTTGGCAATTAGGAATGCTGTCAGCTGTCACTGGTAATTGCTGATGTTCTACTACCTCAGTACAAATATTGAACACCTCCTAGCAGCAGTACCAACCAGAAGAAATGAATACATTTACACTTTGAAGCATGCTTACATTTTAAACAATACTTCACTGTTATGTTAAGTCAAACGGCAATTGTTAAAAGCTGACATTGACAAAAACATAGAAGCCCCCACAATGGACAATGAAATAACTTAAAACTGATGAGAGTAAAATTTAACCAGTCACAACAAAGCTTCTAGGTGAATCATCTATGAACGTAAGTCACATCAGCTCTGTTTGCAGACGCAAACATAAAGCATACAAAGAAAAGAAGACTCTAACCTACCGTGAAACATAAAATTAACAAATCTCACAACCGTCGAGGAGCAAAAAGTCATTGGTCCTCCAACAGGATAAATGACCCCAAAACAAGACCAAAACACACAGCTAAAAAACATCATTAAGAACAAAACATATGAATATTTCCAAAAGCCCTTCCAGTTAGTGACCCTGATCCAAATCTGATTGAACATCTGTGGATGAAGCTGAAACATGCAATCTGCTGAAGAAACCCCTTAAACCTGAAACAGCTGGAACAGTTAGCTCCCCAAGAGTGGGCCAAATTGTTGTCGGCATATGCAGAAGCATTGAGAGTTACACACATTGTTGGATTGCAGTGATTGCCTATAAAATGTTTTTCCATAACACATTAAGCTAAAAATGGAATCATAATATGCCCAGTCCAGTTTCATTTTTTGTTTTGTAATAATTCTGTTGGACCACAATTCAAAAGCGACACTTATTTCAGTTACCTACTGCACCAGTGATTTTTTGTTCAATATTAATTATTTTTAGTTTCAAGATACTGTATTTACTTTGCTTGGTGTTGTAAGCTATGATAGAATTGAGCTTCTTTGTGACTCTGGATGGATGATGGGTGAATTCGACCATGGTTCAAATATGATACACATTTTTGCTCCCATTCTTCATGAAGTATGTGATACCTTTCATAGTACACATGCAAATGACTCATATATCTCAGACTTGGTTCACTGATTTGATACTGTCTGTAATGAGCATGTCACATTTAGATAAATGATCCATGTATCTGGCAGGTGAGACATACTGTAAAGTTTAAAGGCCTTGATTATTGCACAGGTGAGCCTTGGACTAGTCACAATAAAAGACCAATGGAAATTTGAAGCTCTTTCATGCAGAAAAGTGCCACAGATGCCACATTTTTGGCTAATGGTGTGCTAACTACAAGAATGTCCATCTGCACTGTATACTTATGAAATAGATTAAGTATTTTCCACAAGAAGATAAAAGCTAAATTTAATTTAATTTCGGGCTGAACATGTTCAGACAAAGGCAATTCATTGTTCATTTTTTTTGCATTTTGGAAAAGAGCTTTCATGTTCATTTCACCATCACCCACCTCCCAATTTTTGTCTCAGAGAATATTATCAGCAGGATTTACAATCACAGACATAGTGTGTTTTTACTCTTCACAAACTTCATTGTCTGAGATGACAGTAAGCTTGCTATTTAGAATTTATTCAAATGGTCAGAAACTGTCTTGAAATCTAGCGGAGTGGACATTCTGGAGGTCTGAGGTTGTGACCTGACTGCAGGGCATTATTTGCAGAAGTCTGCCTGCTAACCAGATGATTTAAAAGCTGTTCATATATAGCCATATATGTTCTTTAGCTGAATGTTTTCCCCCCACTTTGTCTATACTTTGTACAGTGCTCAAAACATCAAACCTGCAGCACTCAATCACGTCAGCCCAAAGCAGTATTTAAACGCCTAAATGACGAAAATAGTTTCACTCTTCCTATTCAAATTGAGCAAAGCCCATTTTTAGCTACTCTGTCTTTTAGGAATGTTAAAATACTGACGCGTGAAGGGACACACACAAACAGGATCTACAACATCCATCCACAACATTAAGACCACTGGCTCTGACAGCCGTTGTTCTGTCAGGTCAGCATACCCGTATAGTGAACTCTATCTGTAGCCTCACCCTAAACTCAACCAAACACCCAACCTGTTCTTACTGCGCAAGTTGTTTCCTAAAGCGCATGCACAGAAGTGCAAGGTATTCTACTCCGTCGGGTATACTGTTTTGTCGAGACACCGTATCGAAAACTCTGCTTTTACAATTATAATGTTCAGTTAGGAATTAACCCATCAGAAAAATATTAATTATACTGAGTATGAACACATTGCAATGGTTCAGAACTGGACAACATCTAATAATGTTACTTCATTCAAAATTCTCATAGTCTAAGCACCACACAAATATTCATTACAACATGTCTGTAGTAGCATCAGTTGGCTGCCAACAAAGAGAATTTCTGTGACATGATTCTTGGTGGTGTGACATTTGTGCGGTGCGCTTGCGGTATATTCAGTTGGCGCTTGAGCAAAAGCAAATCATTTCATTTTGTCGAATCAGCTGCTGTGTGGTAGTTACATACCAATATGAGTATGTAAACACAAGCCCAGTGTGCAAAAATGCATTTGTCTGTTCACTGCAAAGTTGTATCAGCTAGCAGCATCAAGGAAACCACATTGAAATCAGGCTTTGATTGCAGTCATAGCCAAGGCTAAACAAATCATTACAATAGTCCTAAATGTCAATCAGTTGAGTTAGATTTTTAAGCTGATTAAAAAATTGCAGTTAGTTGGGTTTTTTTTTTGAGCTATCAAACGATTACATTTTTAAATCAGACTAATCATATTTTAGAATTTTGATTAATCATGATTAATCCCCTAATTAAAAAGGCTAACCCGCCAAATTTGAAGAGCACCTATTATGTGTTAATTCTTTCTGCATTCAATGTTATGAGAATGTCTTCTGCATTTTTTTGATCCACTGCACACTCTCATTCTTTTCTTTTTCTAATAAATTAATTACTTGCTTTATTTAAGATGGGGAAAAAATGACCCCAATATTTTGACTAGAACAAATATTCTGAATGTCATACCAAAAATGTATTAAATACTTTAGTTGCATGTAAAGGATCATCTGCGGTCAAAATTAATAGCGTGAATAATCTGCGTTAATACATGATTAATACAATATTTTTTGTGATTAATAAATGAGTTAACGCTTAACTGCACTATTTTTTTTAAGTTTTTTTTCTTTACTGATTTCCCTCCAGATAAGCAAAATTCCACTCATTAGCTGTAGTACGACAGTAGTAAGAAGAGCGGATTACGATTAGACTCATCTAGAGCCACGTAGCTTCTAGAGCTACTTGTTTGTGCAGCCGTAATTGCGGTGAGAGGTGTGCAGCTCCCAAAAGGTCAGTACTAGCAATATCTGCAAACAGACAGCTAACATAGTAGGAATTAAGAGGATTAAAGCTGGCTTTTCTCTGAACCATGGGCATACCATTGAGTGAGTTCTATTTAATTTTGAATCCTTAAATGCCTACTTGTTAACTTGTAGAGCAGAATGCCAATGCCGGACTGCGTCGATTGACCGTCGCATTTTTTAGAAAAGTGGAGTTGGTGAGTCATGTTTCTAGCATTAGCCGTCCTATGGTTTTTACGGTCCGGTTGCATTTGCTTTGACATGTTTCTCAAATGGTTGTATAAAATAATCACTGAAGGATTGATGATATTGATGATTCACTGTTAGTATTTATTTTATTGTTTGTTTGTTTGATTATTTGAAATACAATGAACACTGACAGGACTTTACTCAATGAAGCTATTGTTTTTTACATTTGAATGTAATTGAACTGTATGGATTTTATGTATCTTATTTCTTAGAATACATTGTTCTTATAGATTAAATTAGTTTAATGCTGTTATTGCTAATTTTGCACAACTTTAGCGCTTTCATATAATACATAATAGCTTTTTGATAAATTAATTGACATATCAAACAGATTTATATTGTACAAGACTGATGATGTATTAGAACTATTTTCTATTTATAATGCGATTAGTGTTATTTATGCGATTAGTTCATTTTATGCCATCCATACACCAAACCTCAATTTGTGGAAGTTTAGATTAAATTGAGTTCAAAATTTTTTTTGAACAAAATTGAAGTTTATATTATCTTTTCAAATAATGCCGGCCTAATCGTTAATGTGCTTAAACTTTTTCTTTTAAATTTCATTTATGAAGCACACTCCAACAATAAAAATGTATGTTTCAAATCTTCTTTTCTTGGTGTATTCAATTGATTAGTCATGCACTACAATTTTGTAATGTCCTAGAATTCAACTTCTTTTTTTGGGGACCTTTAGCAGATATGAGATTAAAATTGATTAATTGGATTAATTAATTAAAAATCCTGTAATTAATTAGATTAATTTTTTTAATCGCCTGACAGCACTAATAATAATAAATAGATACAGTCCAGGCACAACATTTAGACTACTTTTAATATTTAAAATATGTGGTGTGTTGAAAGCAGACTTTTTTTTTTTATTTGCTAAGCAGACACTAAATAAAGCAAATTAAATATTAAGATATGTTGTGATACATGGCATGCATACAAGATAAGATTTGAAGCCACCATTTTTTTCATGTGAGAAATAGCATTGGAGAATGGGAACAATCAGGGTGAAAAACAGAGCTGATGAAAAATAGTAAGTAAATATGTCAAATCAATCAGGGCTATTACAAACATTTGTTATAGCCAATATAACCAGTTGTAATGTCCAGAAGAAGAAAGGAACTACTGGTGCACCGAGAAAAGACATGGCCAGATCAATAAGTGCAAAAGCTGATGAAAGCAACATTTTTAGAGCAGTACAGAATCTCCAAAATATCTTCAGTGAGAGTCATCAGCAACAACCTCCAGAGTAAAAGACTGAAACGTTCACAATTTACTGATTGTGTAAGACTAATGAACAGGGGCTGCACCAGAAGCTGCAATCCATTCAGTAGCAAGAAGATTACAAAGGCCAGGCTGGAATTTGCCCAAAAATTACAGTGACATGCTTTAATAATTGTGGGGCAGGGAAGAGTTTTATGTTCTTTTAACACAAAGATAACCTTTACCAAAGTGATGGAAAGGTTAAAGCTTCAGGGGGGAAAATATCTGCTCATAATCCAAAACATCAGCTCATCTGTGAAACTCAGTGGAGGTAATGTCATGGCCTGGGTATGTATGGCTTGCTCTGGGACAGGTTCATTTATCTTCATTGATGGCAGCAGCAAAAATGAAAACTAAAAATAAAGTCTGCCAATTTATATATAAAATAATAATAATAAGATACAACCAAACAGACTGACAAAGTCTCCATCGTGCATCAAGATAATGACCCATAGCACAATGGCAAAATAACAAATGACTTCATGAGAAGTGTAAGACTGGCCGATTCCAAATGCAGCATGCTTTTACCCGATAAGAGATTGAAACGAGCAACCCCCAAAACAATGGAAAATGTGGCGAAAGCCTGGGAAAGGGTCACAAAAGAAGCATACAATCTATGCAAATGCAATTAAATTAGTCCAGGTGCACTTAAAGTCATGACAGGTCTCTGAGGTGTTGATGTAAATCAATAGAGTAAATGATAAAATGGCAAAAGGACATGATAAACAAGGTGTCACAATACTATATTAGGTAAGCAAGGTTGACTAATTGATTGTTAATTTTCCTGATTCATCCATCAATTAAATTTATGTCTCATCTTTTGTTGGCTGATGTTCCTCCAGTTCCACTGTATTGAACTGTCACACAAATACTGCGTGATGTGCCAAATCACAATATACTCCGACATGTATTATACAGCGTGTCAAGAGGACGACAAATGCAAGAGCATCATTTGTTAAGAACACCAGGAGGTGGATCTCTTTACAGTTGTTAATTTTAACAATATAACAGCATAATAGAAATATTCTTAATTGAATTGTTAAATCAGCAACAAAAGCGTTATAGCCCATTTAGTCATTAAAGTACTTACGCTCCTTACGTTTCTAGATGTGTTTTATTGTTATACTCTGTGGGTTTGCCAATAACAAACTGCTGCATAAAGAGAATGTGTTGATGTTTCAGTTAAGTATAAATGTTGAACTTGAGTCTTGAAATGCCTTAATACACATGCAGGTGAGGTGACAACCAACTGTACAAGTTACAGACACGTTACCGATGCCCAAAAAAAAGGGACCAATTCAAAGGAAATGTGGAAAAAAGTATAGAATTATAGAAGTAATTAAGTTTTTGGAGAGTTAGTCAGGTATTTTTTGTCCTAATGGCATACATCCAGTGAGAATCATATTCAAATGTGACATTTTCTTTGTCAAATAAGCCAGGAGTTAAAATCCACTTGTTGTTTATAATTATCCCCTGTGTGACTGTATATTCCTGTGGTTACAATTAGTAGTGTGCAACTGTTCTATAGAAACAGCTCTAAGTGTGATATCCACTGGGATCAAATTTAAGTTTGCCGTTTGTGGAATGAGAAAAGCTGATTTAATTACTGATTTAAGTAGTGATTAGTATTTCATCACTCATGACCAATTTGCTAAGGGGTGTGATTCATAGAGTCATGCAGGACCCAAATACGCTTCGTCCCAGGTTTCTTTGTAACCTCCTGGAAGAGGCGTCGCTGTACTCTCTGTAGTCTAGCCACTTCTGGGAAGGTTAACCACGATCCCGTGCTTTCTCAATTTGTGAATAATCGTCTCACGATGATTCGCCCGAGTCCTGTAATATAAAGTAATGATTTTGTAAGCCTTTTCAGACTAATGGATGTCTTTTTCATCTGTTCATGAAATTCTTTTGATCATGACATTTTGTTGCAACTTTTTGAGATCTTTTGGACGACTTTTGTCAGGCAAGTTCTTTTTAGGTAAAATCTTGATCGAACGGGTCTGGAAGCAATCAAGCTAGGTTGTGGTCAGTGGAAAGAAACTGAGAAATGTGATTAGCCACAATAAATTCATGATTTGACAAAGGGGGAATGTTCTTTTTCACAATGAAGTGAAAATGTTGATTTTTTTTTTTGGGTAAGTGAGTACATTTGGAATGTTCAAAATCCTCCTCAAGGTGAATTGAATGAGCTGAATGTTTTGAATTTTAACTGAGAATGATGTAAATGTGTTGAATCCACCATTGGAAATGAATGGGGAATTTTGGAGTGAAAAACAGGTAATTGTGGGTAAACCATGAATTTTTGGACTGAAAAATGCAAGCACCCATGGCATGATTTTTTGGAAAATGTTGAAGTTAGAATACTGAGAATCGGATGAAAAATGTGGAAGGAGTAGCGCGTCAAAAAAGTGTGTAAAATAAAATGGAGGAAGAAGAAGAAGAAGAATGGTGTAGAATAACACGTGTAAATTCCTCAGCCTTCACACAATAATATACATATAATTTTTTAGGCATTTTTTTGCCCTCTACTGAGTCATTCATTGTCGACATTGTTCTTCTATGTGGCTCCACTTCTACCTTTCAAGACAAACTTATTGCACAAGAACCAAATGCCTCTGGCTTGTCTGTTGACTGTTACAACAAAGGGCATTGTACGTACAATGACACAAACGGAGTAGCTGAAACCTCTTAGAGCCATATAACCTTGTCTATCACACAAACAAGTGTTAGTGTGATGTTATTAATAAAACCTGATTAAAAACCTACAGGGTATTGTCATTTAGCTGTTTATGCATATTGCAGTCTAAAATGTCAACTGCAACAACATGATCGACTTATTACATTTTCTTCAGGGGGTGCAGAGTTGAGAGTAGCAGACTTGCTTGAAAGAAAATAAGCGAACTTGAAAATTAATGACCTCCAGACAGATTTTATCTCAGACAGAACCTCTTTTTTTGGCAATGGTTGCATACTGTACCTGACAGCAATAAACCAAACACAGTTGTGACTGTGTGGTAAGATATGTAGCAGTGATGCAAATACTGAAATAAATAGGAAGCCTCTGAAGTGCCAGGTAAAGTTAGAAGTATGTGGGTGTTGAATGTTTCATGATGACACATTTTACATAATCGGTGAGCAAACACAAAGATGAGGATTGGCAGAAAAAAGGGATTTCAGAACAAGGACTACATTTATAGAGATGCAGAATCATGCTTTACACACTCCTTCATACCCTTTCCTACCTCTGATACATCTCAGGCATTGCTGAGAAATACAAAGTAAAATGCATTCTTTTTAGAGACCTCATTTACTCGGAAAGAGAACATTTAAAGCAGCTGTAATCAATTGCTTTGGATTCAGAGATGAGAAACCATTTTATACGTAAATGCGAAGAAAACTGCACGAGCAGGACAGAACGTGTACGGTCAATTCTGTTATATAAGTACGCTGAATTATACAGTATGAAATCAGCTTTATCACAGGAGCACAGGCACAGAAACCATTACTCTCGTGCATTGAAATATAAGAAGGACCTCTCATTATTATGCCATGCAATTCTCACCATTGCAAACAAAAGCCACAATATGAAACATGAAGGTAAAAAGTCTCAGACAGTGTCAATCCAAACTGTGCATTATTATTTTCGTGAAGCCGAATATCTGATACAGCGCTATTGGCTCTTCTTAGACAATGTCACGGCATTGTTTACCTACAGAAAGAACAAGTCAGTCAGGAGAGGTCATTGATATCAAATACGGAATACTGAGGCAAGTGAGACAGCCATCCAGACATCCAAACATGAAATTAAAGCTCATTTTAAAAATAAAGAAGAAACCTTTTTAATGCAAACCTAGCCTTTACAGTAGATAAGGTGTGTGCTAACATATAGCTTCATAATAGCTTAATGCGAGCTAACTAGCTTGAATACAGTATGCTGTGCAAACAAACTATTGTTAAACAAATTGCCGTTTCACTATCACAACCATTTGCTATAATGCTCTTTTTAAACATTTTTAAACGCTATATTATTCTCCCAATGTGTGTCAGTGCCATGTGTTCAGAGGCCAAGAGCCACAATGTTTACTGTGTGGAAGGAGCCACATCATACACATGGACACACATAAACCGCCTCCATCCCGTGCCCTCACTCTCTAGCTCTCTTTCACATGCTTTGACAAACTCTGTGTGTATCCCTTTTTAGCCCATGCAATGAAGTGAACTGAAGGGCCGCTGATGATTTGAACCCTTCAAATCCTCAATTAAATGCCTAACATACTAGTCAATGTGGCACCTTAGGTGAGAGTTTATATGGTGACACCCTTAAACTTCAATTAACATATGCCTACAAAAGAAGACAAATTATAAAACATTGCCTTTAATTCAGTGGTCCACAACCATTGGTCCACAACCTAGTACTCGTCTGTGGGCCATTTGATACTGGGCCGCACAGAGACATACAAAAAGATTAAAAAAAAAATTGCAATTACCTTCCAAAGGGCAATACATGTAGGGCTGGGTTATTATGTGTTTGAGATTCGTGATATTGACCATCTTAGAGTCATGAGTGATTGTAAACCTCAATCAGACGTGGCAGAAATGTGCATGAGAGTAGCCAATCAGAGTCAACCGTTTCCTCCTCCACTTTGGTTTGCAAGTTAAAGTAAACATAAAGTCAGAATAAGAAACAAGTAAACAAAGATCAAACTGCCATTTAAACCAGTGATTTTCAATTATTTTTGTTATCCCCCAGGAGGAAGCAAAGATTTCAGAAGAGCTAATACTCCTTGTGCACTCCCTGACACTGCCACCTACTGTAGTGGATGTGCAACTACACTTTATTCTAGTACCACAAAAAAGCAAAACACATGTTCCCTGGAGTCATGGCACCTCGCATTGCACTGTGCCACCCCAGGGGGACCTGCTACCATTTTTGAGATGGACAGCGCTAAATGCACATCTGATAGGCATCCATGATTTTGCGATACATCCCAAAGATTTAACTATTTTGACAAGAGAAGTTCCACCCAAGTCATTAATGTGGAAAGCATTAAAATGTGAGCTGAGTTTGCCCAAGTAAATATCTAGCTGTGGAGCCATGAGACTAGTATTAATTTCCGCCATTTTTTATTTTAGTCTCAGTTTTAGTCTCAGTTTTAATCATGCTTGTTAGTTTTTATCATCATTAGTCAACCTCGTCCCGTTTTTATTAGGGGTGGGACAAAAAAACGATTCAACCAGATCTCACTTGTCAAGGAGAGTCATATAAGGACCATATCGGTAGCAGAGTCCTCAATCGATCGGGAATCCTTAGATACAATATTGCTGTAAAGCTGTGGACCGGATATCGCGTGGCTATGAATCAATTGCGTGTGTGAGGCTTTATGGTTTTCATCTTTTATAACATGAACAAGCGCTCTGCACAGTGCTCTACCTGTTTAACATTTCAGTAGCGCCACTGTTCAAGCTAATTCCGTGTTTACTGAGAGCCAGCAAAATAGCGCTCATAGACGCATAGATGCAAACATAATGCAACGGTACATTACGCACGTTTTTGGGAGGTCCGCCGTCAACGCCGGACACGCACACAGTGTTACTGCGCGTGACCTCAATTTCAACTCCCGTGACAATCCAATGCATGGATTCAAACTTCACACAGGTATGTCCCAAAGCTAACACACCAGCACCAGCTAAGCTAAGCTAAAAGCATGCCGCAAAAATCTAATTTCTCTGTTTGTGGCTACCTGTCAATGTACAATGTGGTCATTGTGTCTCAGAACGTATTTTAAATAATAATAATGTTGTACATTAACCAAAATAAAAAATTAATGTGACAGCAAAAGAAAAACAAAAATTGTGGATTAAAAAGGTATGGTCACTTTTGGCAACAACTTTTGGATATATATTAAGTGGTAAAAATGTGTTTGATAGATTTATTTTTCAATCAGGTGGCTAAGTTTGTTTCATGTCTGAAATTTATGTTTCTAAAATACTTTGCACTGTGCGCATATTTTGTTTAATTGTATTGGCGTCTTTTTAAAGGTTAAATACTAATATTTCAAATTTAATTATCAGCCTTTTCTTTTCCTGATCCTTTTTTGAATAAAAAAAAACTATTATAACTGTCAATAACGACTCATAAATACTTAAACTGTAATACATTTTTCAGTCATATCGCTCAACCCTTTTTGCGGTCTATTTAAATAATTTATTTAATATATGAAAATATAGAAGACGTTTTTTTTTTACATGTTTGACGATATTGTAAGAATTTGTGGTGTTTTATGATTAACCGTATCGAAGAGAAAATCGTTACGCTCACAAACTTGATCAAACTGTATCGAACCGTTCTGCTCTGAAATATATCATTTTTCAATCAAATCGCAACCTGTGTATCGAGATACATATCAAATCGGACTCATGTCAGAGATTCCCACCCCTAGTTTTTATTTAGTCCATTTTTAGTTGACTATAAATCTAGCATTTTAAGTATTTAATTTAGTCCATTAGTTAGCGGTCGGATTAACATTATTGTTGGAAAGTTATAGGCGTTGGATTGTTACGTCCATCCATCCGTCCATTTTCCTAACCGCTTGTCCTCACAAGGGTCGCGGTGGGCGCTGGAGCCTATCCCAGCTGGCTTCGGGCAGTAGGCGGGGTACACCCTGAACTGGTTGCCAGCCAATCGCAGGACACACAGAGACGAACAACCATCCGCACTCACAATTACACCTATGGACAATTTGGAGTGTTCAATTAACCTGCCATGCATGTCTTTGGAATGTGGGAAGAAACCGGAGTACCCGGAGAAAACGCACGCAAGCACGGGGAGAACATGCTCCACCCAGGCCCAGGAAGGCCGAAGCCTGGAATCGATTCCACGTCCTCTGCACTGAGAGGCGGACGTGTTAACCCAGAGGTGCTAAAGTTCGGTCCTCGAGAGCCACTATCTAGCCTGTTTTCCATGTTTCCCTCCTGCAGCACAGCTGAATCTAATGATCAGCTAATCAGCAAACTCTGCAGAAGCCTGATAACGATCGTGATCATGAATCAGGTGTTAGTGAAGAGAAACAATGAAAACAGGCTGGATAGGAGCACTCGAGGACCGAACTTTAGCACCCCTGTGCTAACCAGTCAGCCACTGTATCGCCCCAGATTGTTACGTAATCACTGTAATTTTTATTTTTTTTCTTATCCTTAGACCGTTAATCCACCTCCTGTCTGTCCCATGTTTGTGCATGTTGCACTCACTAGCTGCAGATTTGCGTCTAATGTTTGTTCATGAACTAAAATGTCCACAGATTTTAGTCCAGTTTTTATTAAGTTAAGTACATTTTCGTCTCGTCTTCATTAGTCAACGAAAATGTATACTTATTTAGTCTCAGTTATTGTTTACTAATGAGGGTTTTAGTATAGTCTAGTCTAGTAAAATGTGCTTTGACGAAATTATTTTTGTTAAGTTTTCGTTGACAAAATTAACACTAGACCAGACCAAAGTACCAATCAAGTGTCATTGTTCGAGCATACACGTTCACAAGTAGCAATGATGTTAACGCCATATGTACAATCATAATTTGTATTTAAAATTATAATGTTTTCATTTTAAGATTTTCATTCAATTTTTGTTCACTATATCCACTATTGTTCTACATTTGTTGCACTGTTGAGCAAAAATAATGTTTTAATAACTTTCTCAGCTCACCATTGTTTTAATTTTGATTTGAATATAAACATAATAGGGCTAGGTATCGATTCAGATTTCCAAAATTGATTCGGTTCAGAAGGGCCCGATTCAATTCACGATTCACATTGATTTTCGATTCAGTTAAGTATTTCCTGCAGTACCAATTTTATTTTTATATGGAAAACATTCTCAGAAGTACCAATACTGCAAATAGTAGAAACTTCTTGCTCTTACTTGGTGCATTAGTGTGGAAAAAAAACATGAATATTTACATTTAAAATTTAATCCCATGCAGTTACTTTATTCATGTATGTTTTATTGAACATGACCTGATCAAAACAATAAATAATCATTTAAATTGATTACAACCACAGCACTATGTAATAGAGTGACAAAAACACTGGGCTCCTCTTGGGGTACTCTGTATAACAGAAGGGCACATTTGAACAATTAACGCTCGAATAACGAGTTACGTGCTGCCTCGGGCATATTTCTGTGGTTTCATTTTGGGGAAAATAAATTTCCCCGTGATGCGAGAAGGCGCATTCATTTTTGTGTGGTTGTGGGGGGTGGTATATGGTTTTATGAATCATTATTGGGCTATGAAAAGGAATATTGGTTCAATATCGATATTGATTTTTTTAAACCCAGCCCTAAAGCATAATGTTAAAAATTTTTTAACTACTCTTAAAGTATCTTATTAGTCAGTGCAGATGATTTAAAGCTGTCAATTTCAGTGAAAGTTCACTTTGAAGAGGGCTGTAAGAGCCGCTTCAAAACGGGCAAAGAGCCGCATGCTGTTTATGAGGTGCGGGTTGGACAGACGTGTATAAGATACACCTGCAAGGTCAAGAACACAGAAAAAATAAATGGTTGTGCTTTTTTGCGTTGCGTTGTCCAAAATAGTAGTGCATTTGTGTTATATCAAATCTTAACCTGGCAACACGGAGGGCAATTGGTTAACATGTCTGCCTAACAGATTAAATGTTCTGGCCTCAGATTACGGCTCGGGAGTTTACATGTTCTCGCTGTGCTTGTGTGGCTTTTTTCCAAGTATAGCACTCTGGCGTCCTTCCACATTCCAAAAACATACAATACATGGTAGGGAAAATTAAGCCTCAAAGTTGCTAATTCTGGAGATGTAAATGCCAGTGTGAATGGTTGTTATACTGTATGTTGTTATTATGTACCATGTCTCTTGCCCAAACTCTGCTGGGATAGACTACAGTTCAAACATGACCCTAAGAAGCACTGCAGAAAATGAATGGATGGAAAATCCAAGCTAACAAGTGGCCCGAGTCCTTATAAAGCAAACAGAATCCATATTATGAGAATATTTTCCACAGGCTTAAATGGATGTAAAACAGTACTGTAATAATCATGAAATCAATAACAACAAATGGTCACACAGGAGGAAAGTAGACATAGAAACAGATGATACAAGAAAATAAGAGACAGGTTTAGTACTCCGTACACCTGAAGCCAAGTTACTAACATTGGCTCCTTCTAAATCAATCAGCAACACTGCACACAATTCAGCCACACTCTTTTATCACCTCATTTGCTAATGGGCTGTCTTTAAACTCATGGATAGATGGACAAATGACTTGGGCCCAAGTGGTCCAAGACTTGATTTTCATGGGCTTTGCACGGACTTACTCACACATAGTGTATCCATACACTAATGACTTTGAAAGCAGCATAGAGCACCAGTTCTCACTTGGTGATAGTTGTCTAAATGTACCCTGCGATTAGTCTGCCTTTCACCCAAAATCAGCTGGGATGGGCTCCAGCTCCCTGTGACCCTAAACAGGAAAAGTGTTACACAAAATGGATGGATGGGTGGATGGGTGGATGGCCATAAACTGTCTTTCCAATATCCAAGCAAGAACACACGTTTCCAAGTAACACTAATCCACTTGTGTCGGTGCATGACATCAACAACTCATCACCCACCCCAGCCTAATTAATTACCTGCAACAAATTGTCCTTGTTGGGCCATTTAGTCAAAATGATGAACTAATTTGAGAGAACGAGAGAAAAAAAAAGCTATTACCTTAACTGCTTCAGCATGGGAGACTTTGTCAAAGACTTTATCGTTGACTTTCATGATCTGGTCCCCGATCCGGAGACCTTCCTTCTCTGCCAGGCTCCCCGGTTCCACCAGAGAAACGTAGATACCCACTCCGTGCTCCGAACCACCTCGGATACTGAAACCCAGGCCCTCGTTGCTCTTGTGCCGCTTCATGGTGACCTGCCGCAGCTCGCCTGGTGGCTCGTGGATAAAGTTCCTTCCGAGCAGCGGTACGAGGGGAGCTGTCCCGTCGCTGCTGGTGCTGAAGCTATCCGGTGAGCCGCGCAACGCCACCTGGAACTCGGATGCGTTTTCCTGCGAGTAGTGAGCCGGGGGAGTCGGGCTGGCGCTGGGGAAGTGGCCCGGCGGGGGCTCGGCGGTACCGTTGCTTGCAACTAAATCCGATTTCAGGTAGAGGCCCTCCGAGGTGTACTGCTCGAAAAGCAGCTGGTCAGAGCGGGGGATGACAAGCCGCAGCATGGGGAGAAGTTGGCGCTTGCTGGGCGCGTTGAGGATGACGTTGAGGGTCTGCACCAAGTCGTACACGTTGCGCTTGGAGTGGTAGACATTGAGGCAGTGGATGAACTGCTCCCTCTCGAAATCGTCCAGCAGCAGGTTAAGCGCGTTGTGAAGCTTCTTGACGTTGGCCGAGAGCGTTCGAGCACTCGAGGCCACAGAGTTGGCCGAGGAGCTGAGCGACATGCGCTCCAGGTCGGTGGTGCTCATCCCGGCCGCGGCGCCACACCGGGTGCACGTTAGAGTGCAGGCGTTACGGGCTCCTGCCTCGGGAATAAGCCGGTGCTCGGCATTGTGGGCGCAAGGAGGACGTCGCGCAGTCCCGGTTAGATCTCAAGCAAGGCTAGCCTACGCAAATGAAACTGCACTTTCCGAAGGAACTTAACGAGCTAACCGAGCAACAACCTTGCGCAAAGTTCGCCCCCTTGGTATGGTAGCCGTGTCTCATTAGCCGCCGTCTTGTTTTCCACAGGGTCAGGTGGCCAGCGAGTCGCCTCTTCTCTGGTGTCCGCCTCCTCGGCAACAACCTGCTTCCAAGCGGAACGAACAGCAAAAGCCACCAAACCGCCGACCAACTTGACTGGGAAATGAGGCTTCTTTTTTTCCCCCGAAAAGCACCTGTAAAAAGTTCCAGCGTATTGCTCCTTTTGTAGTCAGTACTTCCAAACCATGTCAAAGCGATTAAAAATAACTATCTGTCATGACTTCACCACCCAAAATGAAGCGTGTGGGCAGGTGGTGTTACAATTATCGGTTGAAGAGAGCTTCAGCTCGCTGCCTCCGCTTCCCACGCGTTACTACAGCGACCGAGTGGAGAATGTGTGTGTCGGTGCCTGCTCTTTCCCAAGTCTCTGACGCTCCTGTGAGGAAGTGACGTCGTTTTTGGCTCTATTGGATTATTAATAGCCCAGAGCGCACGCGCACGAGGACGCATGACAGCAAGATAAGCTAAAAGGACTTGTCAATTAGTAGAACCATGTCTAATATTAGCTCCCGTCTGAGCCTCATCATTAGCGTTACACAATGCAGCCTGGCATTATTTGTAGACCTGTGTTGACTGAATTGATTGGAATCTTTATCCGCGAATAATAACTCACTTGTTGACAACACTATACAAAAAAACATTAGGTTTAAGGTAGAGCAAAAGTATTCACGCAAACACACGTACACAAAAAAAGTCCCTCTTGAATTAATTTACATAGTGTTGGTACTAAGAAGGGGGGAAAGGGTATACAGTATATAGTGTTTGTCATGTTTGGGTTTTGTTTTCCTTGTGTGTCTCCCTTGGTCTTGTCTAAGTGTAATCCTGCCCTTCCTCATGTGAACCAATCAGTGCCCTCAGCCACTTGTGTCTTGCCGCAGGTGTGTCTTGTTGTGTCATTAGCGTCTGTGTGTTTAGTCTCCTGTCTCCCCCCTGTCTGTGTGGGTTCATTATCTTTTCCCCATGTCATGCTGCTCGTTTTTGCCTTGTTGTTTCCCCCATGTTTTGGTTTATCTTGTAATTTGGAAGATCGCCTTTTTTCATATAAATTAAAATCCCTTTTTTTGCATCATCAACTGCATCCTTGCCCAGCTGTTTTTGCTCCCTGCATCTGGGTCCTCCACCAAACCTCAACCTTCCTGACAGTGTTGGCTAAGCCATTTATGCCTTCAAAAGAATTTCCCATAGCTTTGCTAACGTCAACTGAATAATACAAATAGATACATTAGTTAACGATAGCCACTGAAAAAATACACTTTACTTGTTTGTGATTTTTGTTTTCTGATTTGATTTTTGAACACCAGAGGCTTTTCAGGCCAGCACAAGACTCAATGCATTTGCCACAAATCAATCTTGTAGCTGGCAACATCATTTTCCTAAATTAGGGAATATGAATCTGTTACATCTCGTCTTCATTATCCTCCTCGGTTCATCTTTCTCTATGGCGTGTTCCCTGTTTTTTCAACTTTAAAGAGACAGCGTGTATCATTTAACACCATCTAGTGGTAAACTAATAATTCAGTCATTGTAAAAAAACAATTATTATTAATTTCAATAAAATGCAAAAAAATACATATATTTATGTTCTACCACATCAACATACATCTTTTTTAACATGTATAATCATAGGTCTAGTCATCACTAATTGTATTACATAGGTCGCACCGCACCTTACAGGAGGCTGAAATGTTTCGCCACCATCGTTCTGCTACAGATACCCGAAGGAGAAAAACCTTGCGAACGAAGTAAGCCTCTGGTGGTAGTTGCAGCCGGTGATAATTTAATCGACGAAAAATGTTCATGATATTTTTCGTCACGAAAAAAATTTTAAGACAAAAATTTTACGAAAACTAAAATAGAACCCATTCATTGAGAGAATAATGATAACTAAAATTGACTGACAATTTCGTCAAACGAAAATAAAAACAACACAGTGACAAAAATTCACACAATCCAACCAGAAGGAATGAAACGCAGGTGAGAGAAAAGAACCACTGAGAAACTGTTCAGTGTTCACTGCACTTTAATGTTCAAACATGTTTACATTCATTGTGCAGCTGTAAAATTAGTCTTGAATTTCTAATTAATATTTATGCACTTTTTTATTTAGGTGAAAACTAATTCATATAATTGTCAGTTCAACATGTTTCATTGAAACAATTAATAAAACACCGTTGTATTAAATGTGTATTGCGTGTTAAACTACAGTTACAAATAGGTGTGTTATAATTTTCTGTATAAAAGTTGAAATGTATGCTGAAGGAAAATATCAACTCAACTTTAAAATTGCTCTTTTTTCTTCAACTAAAATTGGATTAAAACTAAAATACAATCAGATGACTAAATTATGACTAAAACTTAAATTTATTTTAGTCAAAAGACTATAACTAAAACAAAATTAAAATTTATTGTCAAAATTAACACTGGTTGCAGTTTGTGTAACCCTGCCGTGTTACCTTATACAGGGCCTGCAGGTGGTCATCGCTCGATGCTGAGTCCTGCGATTTGGCCTCCAGCAGCTTTTGTCCCTCTGCTTTGCGCTTAAGAGCGTTTGCTATCTTATCCCGCTAGCCGCTCCAGTGAGTTCTTGCTCACCGCTGATGCTAGCTCATGCTAGCTTCTGCTCGCTCGCTCACCCCAAATAATGATTGGTTTTAATCGGTGGTAGGCTTGCGAAATGTGGTTTGTCTGAGGTATTATGATGTGCGTGCTTAAAAATAGTTGCATTCTATTAGTTCAACACTAGAGGTCACTAATACACAGTGTACCAAGATTTCAATCAACCAAGCAATATTGAAACAGCTCAATGTTTTTTGTTGTTGTTTTTACATCATACAGTATTCTGCCAGATTGATGTAAGAAACACAACTATTTTGACAAAGTAAGGACCAGAATGGACACAAAAGTAAAAAGCCTTCAGAAAAATAATTACTCTAGTGAAATACTGATATCTGAAAATTCTACTCAAGTACAGTAACAGTAAGCATTTGCACTTCCCAGTGCCCACTACTCCTTCTAGGTTGTTTCATAAATTCACCCGATTCCAGCAGTGACGTATAACAGTGTCTGAATAAACGGTAAGTGTGAAAAAACTGTTGGTATGCGTGGTGGTTTTGGTGTTCAATGACTGATAGCGGCTATCAGAGGGGAGGAAATGGAAAGTGGTTCCATGGTAGGATGAGTCCAAGAGAATTTTGCTTGCTCATTTCTTACTTCTTGCAGCATACAAAATCTCAAGAGTGGAGCAGGTATTTGTGACCAAGACTGATCAAGACTTACATGGAAATGCCTCCCCATCATTAACAATCCATGTTGAGTTATCACAAGCCATAGCCAGTAAGATCCATAGAAATAAGCGCACCATTCACAATGAGTTGTTTTTCTCTTCCCAGCCCAAGTATGATTGTTTTTGTTTTTTTATAGCTCCCATTCCAGCATAATTATAGCATATTTTGAACATTATTCACAATCAAGAGTGAAAGGGATATAGATGTCCTTTCGGACTCCCAATCGAGTTACAGTAACAAACGTTAAACACGCACACATAGATGACACAGCGTAAGGAAACGATATAATCAAGAGCACTCACGTCATTAATTATACAAGTGACAGTTTATAACTGAGGCTTATGATACCACTTGATAGATAACCCATTACATGATACGAGGCAGGGGTATAATTCAATTCGTAGGAGACAGCTTTATGAAGCCTACATGTGCTGCTACATACCGTACAGCACATTTTACCAACTGTGTGTTTTACATCTGTCTCATCTTTACAAACCATTGCTGAGTACAGCAGTTCCCTTAGCAGTAAATATTGTCAGTGTTGTTTTCATGATTGATAACCCGAGCACCTGAACTCATCACCACATTGCAGCTTTAGGCTAAAGCTCGATAAATAATCTCTCAAGGACCCCGACGCTAACTCAATTTATGAAGGGCAGGTAATGTAAAGAGGCCACAAACCGGAGATAATATTCAGGCGGGAGGATGACAGATTAAATTATAATTGATGACATTGAATGCATTTTCTGGGGTTCTAAATAAGTAAGTGGTACAAATTGGGTAACAATGCTTTTTATTAGTCGAGACAGCAAAGGTCTTAAATAGCTCACAATTTAGTGGCTGGTAACACATCATAAAAGTGCTACTGCATCTTCAATCAACCAGTAAGAAGTGTCAAACAAAAAAATTAAAACATATACAAGCATATTTTGTTTGTATTCATATATACAGTACCATGAAAAAGTATTTCCCATAAATGAGTTGTCGGTTGTTTTTTAAATGGGAAACAAAAATTCTCTGCTCCTGTGTGAAAAAAGTAATTACCCCTAAAACGTAACTAATTGCGCCACCCTCAGCATCACAACTGAAATCAAGCATTGTCTATAACTGGCAATGAGTCTTACACATCGACTGTAGAGACATTTTGTCCCACTCTTCTTTGCAGAATTGTTTTTCTTCAGCAACATTTGAGGGTTTTCAAGCATAAACGACCTTTTTAAGGTCATGCTATAGCATCTCAATTGGAATCAAGTCTTGTACTTAACTAGGCCATTCCAAAACCTTTTTTTTTTTTATCCATTCAGATGTCAACCCACTGGAGTGTCATAGAATTTAGGGTTCCATCCATCAAAGCAAGACGTCCAGGTCCTGAAGTAACGAAGCAGCCCCAGACTATCACAATACCGCAGCCATGTCTGACTCTGGGCATGATATCCTTTTTTCTGAAATGCTTTGTTACTTTTACCACAACAATTTCAATTTTCGACAGGTCTGTCCATAGAATACTCTCTCAAAAATCTCGGGGATTCAGATTTTGTTTTGTAGTAGTTGAAAAAGCGTCTTCAACTAAGGAAGCTCCTTAGATGTTGGAGGCCTTTGTGACTTACTGGATGAGTTTTTGCTGTGATCGTGGAGTAATTTTGGTGGGCAGGCCACTCCTGTGAAGGTGAAAAATGAATGAAATGAAAAGAAAGGTTCACTATGGTTACATGTCCTCTCCATGGTTCACTGGAGTTCTGAAGCTTTGCAAAATACTTTGTAAACCTTTCTAGACTGATATATTTACAGACCAGACAAGGTTATAAAAATCGAGCCTTACAGAGATGAAGACGAGATGGGACATCTGTGACGAACTAGATGTCAGCTACTCTCGCTAATCACTATTAACCACTACTTTGATCCGACTACGTATTGTCAGACATCACATCTACTTCTCTGCTAGGCTTGATTTTATGACATTGTCTTTGGACAGTTTCATTCTAAGGCACAATATAGATATTCTCTGCTTTATGAACCTGCAATGAATGATTTTGTAAGACTGCTCCTGGTGATGACCATCTGCTTTCAGCAAGGAAGTTATTCTCTTTTCAGACATTCTCACTAAGATTTTAGTGGGTGACACATACAAAAAAATAAAAAATATATAATAGTTTATGTGAATGAATCAATAAGGAGCAGATAAGGTTAAAGTCGAGCAGAGTGGAATCACACATTATTGCACTCTACCTCCAAAGTGACGCAGCAAAATTGTAAGCAAGGCAAGGCAGCCTCCCAGACAGTTAAGATAAGCCAAGTGCATTTTCACAGGAAATACTGTACCCTACATACAGTACTTTCAAAGGAGGCTTATCAGTTA
Organism: Vanacampus margaritifer; assembly: GCF_051991255.1. Lineage (NCBI taxonomy): Eukaryota > Metazoa > Chordata > Actinopteri > Syngnathiformes > Syngnathidae > Vanacampus > Vanacampus margaritifer. Next base: position 16,894,259 of record NC_135445.1, on the reverse strand, counting down.
ATGTAATCAAGTTTTTCTTTGTTTTCTCTTCTGCTTTCCAAGAGATTTGTGTTGTTTTGCTCTTTTCTTCTTTTTACTGTAAACAATAAAAACACACAGATGGCAATTTTGCAAATATAGGGAAAAGTGAGGTTTTTGCCCGATTCAATGAATCTCATCATTTTCTCTGAAATAGCTTTCATGTTGTCATTACTTAAGAAGACTGATGACAGTTGCGTGTTGAGCAGTAGCTAATGTTTTAATTATTGTTTTTCCAAACGTTAGAGGCGGTTTGATGTTGCTCATTGTGTAAACTGTATGTCCTTAGCAATGTTCCTTTGTGTGTGATCGTCTCCAACATAACATAACTGTCACATATTGCAACTCCCTCAATTGTAACAATAATATGACTGCTGCAAAAGAGGAGCATGAATGAATGAATGATAAGAAAGGAAAACATGAGACAGGAGAGGGTAGTGAAAAATACATTCCGTGATAACTTGGAATGGACCTTTTATGGTTTCATCCTGAAAATAACATCTGCTAATTTTGGGTTGAACTAGTATTTCTATTGCTCTCTCATTTGGATTTTAGTATAACAATCACATGCTACTAGAGGTTAGAAACGATTGAACTATACTGTACAGTACTATACTGTTCAATATTTCCAAGTCACTTTAATTAAACAAAATGATTTTCTCGGGTACCTACTCCCAACTTAATTAAAACATTTCATGTAAAGCTGTAATCATTCTGAACGCTTAACAAGGCTTATAGCATTCACCTAATAGGATTAACTGTGTATGACTGAGTGCTTAACCAAGTCATCAGTATTCCACGAATGGAAGTTAAACGGTCCATAAACAGGGGAGCTGTTAGCTTCATGTTTACGGCTCAACTGTCAAATATTCTTGCATTCACAACAGATTAAATGCATTAAAGCCTATTCTTAAGTGACAAGACCACAGATTATGCTAGCTGCTTCACCATTTAATACTACTGAGTGTTTGAATTCTTTCACGTCATGGTATTGAGCCCGAAGTTTTGCTTTGTCATAAATCATCAAGCTAGTTCCGATCTTATCGCTGGTGACTTTCAGGAGACCCCAAAAATTGCATGTTTGTTCAACGACTAACATGACATCATCAAAAAGAGTAAGCCATTTTCAACACTTACACCCACACATGTGAACTGACCAAAAGTATACAAATAAATTTGCCAAATTGTGACTAATGAAGTTTTCGGCCCGCCGCCAGCATTATGTAATGATTTCATTTGATGTGTCAGGCGATGACCTTTTATTTTTTTAAAAAATCGTTATTAATCTCATGACTTCATTAGTTAACTCACGATAAATCACAAATTTTATAACTGTTCTAAATGTACAACAAAATGTAAAATAAAATATTTTATATTTATTATATTAGTATAATAATATTAGTATTATATATTAGTATAAGTTTCCATACTCATGTTTACATAAAAGTGGGGAAAAAAAGGTTCAACTAATAAAAATATGGCTGCATCTTTTAGTCATTGATACAGTAATTTCATTAAAAAAACAACTAAATTGAGTTCAAATTAAAAAGATGTACTGTACTGTAAAAAAAGTGTGATATTGATTTGTGTTGAGGTATTTTTTCTGCCACTAGATGGCATAATTGCATTTGTAAGACGGTGATAGATCAGTGCATTTTTCTTTTCTTAAGAGCTATCTCATCTTTAACGTGAAGTAACTTGTGAAATTCTTCACATTTTTAAAATTGTTAAACACAACTTAACCCCAGTCTCCACAAATATATGCATTATTATTATATTTATTACTGCAAATTTTTTACGTGGACGTGTCTGCTGTGTTGCGAATTCCCCCAGTACAGGCTTTCCAATTTAGGGGCGATCATTAATCGCCCATTAAAAAAAAAAAAGTGTAGCTTTAAAGGAACTTTAAATTAACTCAAAATTAATGCACTAATTTTGACACCCCTATTGAAAATAAAAACATTTCTTCTAAAGAACAGCCCCACCGCATGTGTGTATGTGTGCATGAGTGTGGGTGTTTCCTACTGGCAATCACACAGCACAGAGCCGCTACGGATGGGCAGTCATAACACATTTTGCTTTCCTATGCAGAGAGAAGCACACACACAGACACTATGTGACTCTATCTTTGCTACCAGCTGCAGACTGTCTAGGGATAGGCTCAACATCAATCATGAATCAGCCCGGTGTTTAAAGTGCGTTAAAAGTACATTTTTACATCACTGCGCCCCAAGCCCTACCAAAATGACCTGCACTTTACACTCCTCACTCCCGTCGTTTAGCTGAGAAAAGACCACTCCTATAATTTGTGACGTTAGCCCTCCGTTAGGGCAGATGCTGGAAATTTAATTGAAATAAATTAGTCAAAAATATTTTTTCAGATAGTAAAATAAAAAAGTGGGTGTGGAAAAGTGACAAGCAAATCAGGATTTTTGGACTCGAACCATAACGAAGCTTGGAATATCATTTTACTTTTATGATTTAGATATTTTCCATACAAGTGTAAGAAACCTTTAGATTACATATGTAAGCCTGCCATGAAATATATATATATATAAATATCCAACAGCGCAGCACGGTGGCTGATTGGTTAGCACGTCCGCCTCCCAGTGCAGAGGACGTGAGATCGAGTCCGGGCTTCGGGCTTCGGCCTTCCTGGGTGGAGTTTGCATGTTCTCCCCGTGCTTGCGTGGGTTTTCTCCAGGTGCTCCGGTTTCCTCCCACATTCCAAAGACATGCATGGCAGGTTAATTGAACACTCCAAATTGTCCATAGGTGTGATTGTGAGTATGGTTGTTCGTCTCTGTGTGCCCTGCGATTGGCTGGCAACCAGTTCAGGGTGTACCCCGCCTACTGCCTGAAGCCAGCTGGGATAGGCTCCAGCACCCCGCGACCCTAGTGAGGAAAAGCGGTCAAGAAAATGGATGGATGGATATATCCAACAGGGAGTGTAAAAATGCTTCTCATTCGTCTGTGTTGTCCTCACTCTGCCAACTAGGAAATAAATGTCAAACCAGACACAAAAATGCAAGAGCTGTTTTTTAAAGGGATTTTGGGAAAAGAAAAAAAAGCCCCCCATTCCATAACAGGCTTTTCAAGGATGAAGTGTTTGCTTTGACAAATGTCGGTCTTTTGACTTTTCCAATTGTGTCACAGTGAAATTGGTCAGTCACACACAATTTTCAACTTATAGGGACATACAAAAATTCGGGTCACTTAAGTGCCCGTTTAGCCAACATATCTTTGGTGATGTGTCCATGCATTGCATGTAGCTTATGTGCTGCTGCCTCAATGAGTTCAAATGCTTTTATTGTCTTTAAAGGCACCCCATTTTTTGATGAGGTAATGAGAACTAACTGCCTACATTATTCACCGGTGGTCATAGTAACGAAGGCCAGACTCACAAGTGGCCCAGCAGTACATGAGGTGGGATGATGGCTGACTCATTTGCATTAAACAGCGTTGGCTTCTAAAAACGAGCTGATGTTAAATATGATGGATGTGTTCATTCATAAATGTCCAGTTCTCAAGCAATAACAAGGCCTTTGTTGTTTGCTCTGTTTTATTTTAAATAGCCACACAGTGCAAAAATATGAAAGCAGACTCTTCATAACTTAAAGCAGTCCAGTAATGATGGAAATTAGCTATTTGTGTGTTGTGGTTACGATGGGGATTTGAAAACAATTACAGTCAGTGAAATGTTTGGCTTGGGTGAAGGCAAAAAAAATATTTTGAGCTCAAATATAATTTTTGTTTGGCAAATACAGCATTTTGGTTGTTTTTGCACTCACATGATATTGTAATTGTACACCATTTACACCACATGGTATTCATGCTCTTCACACGGCTCTTCAGACCCGCCACGTCTGTCATTTCCCACCATAACACCTGTCACTCTATGTGACACACCTCTGCAGCACACCAACAACCAATCCTCTCTCAGTCATTTCACAGTGGAGTGAGCATGCCTGACTTTCAATGTCACAAGATTATTTAAACATTGCTCACTAACCATGCTAATTTTGCTGTTAACATACAAGAAAGAATGATGAATAAACTTAAAAATAAGAGAAATAATAAATACAAATTTGCTGACATTTGTAGAAAGAACATCAGGTATTGCTTTAGTTCAGGGTCTGCATCATGTGGTTCTTTAGTCCCTCTCCTGTGGCTCCCAGTGGATCTCTAAAAAAATAGCAGATTATTTATTTTTTACACATTCATTTTCATTTTTTAGATGACACATTCTTCAAACGGAAAACGAATAGTTTTCAAAAAGCCTGACATTTTAAGATGGCGGAAAAAGAGACGAAATGTAGATGAAAACAATTTTTTTTTAAATACCTAAAAATGTCCAAAAAGTGGCCATAAAATCTCCAAAAAGGTCATGTGTCCATGGGAAAAAGGCAGAAAAAATATCATTAAAAAAAGATCTTAAAAAAAGAAAAGAAAGCAAAGGCAAGAGAGGCAGAAAATTATATTTTTATTATATGTTCATAAAATTGGCAACAACGTCAGAAATTTAACAGAAAGGCATAAAAGTCAAAAAAAATTATGAAAAATTAAGTATGAAAATTATTATTTTTTTATTCCAAAACGGAAAACATGAAGAAGACACTGAGTAACAACCAAATCAGATCAAAACAATGCTGCAAAGCAAATCCAAAAGGAAAAAACAAAATAAAACAGAGATCATAACAGAAGAGGCTTGTTTCAGCTATAACTGGTGGTAAAGATAATGACATAAAACAAGCAGCTAAAAATACAGTATGCAAGAATGGCTAACAAAGAACTTGGGCTATTCTGAAGAGCACTAATCTAAATCCTATTGGACATCTGTGGAAGGAATTATGTAAATGGCAAGTTACTGTGATCATTGATGGCTTTTCTTTTTTCATTCTATAATTTAAGGGTACCAACAATTTTGTCCACATCTGCTCAATATACAGTCATTGTCTGTTCTATTGTTGTATGAACTCCCATGGAATTTGTGAGAAGCATAATGTCAGCTGCAGGGAATATGTAAACTACACAGGCTACAGGAGCCTACAAAAGAGGAGCTGTGGTGTAGGTTGTTTTTTGTTTTGTTTTTATAGCCCTGAGGAACATGAAGTTTAGATGCAATTTTGAGACTGAATAGTGTGAGCAATGCTTCCTGCAACATTCTACTTAAAATGCTCACACTGAACTACACACTAAATTTGCACCTTGGCCATTTGTTTGACCATCTAATGTACAGTATAAAGCAACTTACACTCAGGGTATGAAGTGTTAGTTTTGATTTTTAATATAAACTGCATTTTAAGATTGTGCCATATTAGAACACTGGTGGGAAAAGGATGTATTTATCACAGTGATGTGCATGAATCACTTAAAACAAATTTCTCTCCCTCACAAATCATCATGCAAGGATCAGATATTATTGCTTAATTCTTCTGCCTAAACGCTAAGATCACATGACATTGATTTGTGTAAAATGCAAATTAAGCTACTCACTTATGTAACTTGTATTTCAAACATGTACAAATAATTTTTTAAAATAAAGGTGATAATCAGATTTATTTATTTTTAGTTTCACATGCAAACAGTGTAGAATAAAGGCGGTCAGCAGCCCTCCATCTACAATCTATCACAGGCCACATAGTTAGTGGCCAGCACTGAATTCATACACCAGGAAGGTCAACAGATCAATTCTGGGTCCTTGGGGTACTTTTTGTGTCTGCACTTGTCCGCCAGAGTCTTACTGATCCAAGGTTTGGATTTGGTACCCCGTGACTTCCCACTGCTCCTCACGAATGGACTAAATGAAGACAGATAAGGGAAGTACAGTGAACACGCACACACAAGATCCACCTGTGTGGTATGTGGAAATCTGTGATATTGAGAGACTTAAAAAAAAAATCTTTACAATTTTTCTCCATAGGTTTAGCACATTTCTTGAAACTGAAATGACCTTTTCAAAACTGCAAGCTCATTTGGCCAAACAGACTTACATTTATGCAGTTCAACAGCAAAAGCACATACAGTATCTATCCCAAAACTGCTCACACATGCTTCACTCCAAGTTCTTTTCCTAAACAAATAGTCGGTACTGTCACAACTGCAAAGATCCTTCTCAATTGCTTTGGCTAATTTGCATTCACTTAGTGCTTTTACCAAAAATAACTTGGATGATTTTGCACAACACCATTGATCATCTGCAAAAGCGCTCCCAAAACAGCTCACCTACTGTATGTGTCAAAATCAAATTTCTATGTCATACATAGTCAGTGCCCCCGCAATGCATCATCCCTTTGGCATTGTGTGAGCACTGCAAGTCAAAATTATTTGATGTTTTGTCACAACAGCGCAGGTGCCGCTAACAAAATACAATTATACATATAACTGAGGGAAAAAAAAGGATTTTACAAGAGTAGTTTTCAAAGTTTGTGGTTTGACATACTCCACTCACAGTCAAGGAAATTGCAACAGTTTTTATTCACAAAGTTACTTACACATTAGAGTGCAACAAAAGAACGTGTAAGCCAAATTCTGCATATTTATTAAAAACTAAAATGATATCTAGCGCACAGTGTAAATGAAGAACTACCAACTGTAACACTTTCACTAGTCACTACACTCTCCGCCTCCAAGCAGAAAGGAGAGTATGGTGGTAGTAGCTCCATGAGCATCTTTGGATGGGTTGTAAGCCAGGCCCTGATGAGATAGCCTTGATGGAAATTCACATTTTGACAATTGAACAGATGATTTTGCATACTATGACTTACACGCTGAAATCCTGCTTAGATGTTTTGGAGAGGACAACCATTAGACTAAAAAACAACTAATTCATTTCAATCAGCAAGATCTATTTATTTGTAAAATGTGCTAAATGTGGGCACATCGTGTTAACTGTAAGTTAAATGTACACAACCATTTGCACAGATCCACTGAGCCAATTGAGATATGTACTAAGACATTGGCAATTTGATGAGAGCAATGAGGAATGCCATTCAGTTAGCACCACTTGTAAGGTGGTTTTGGGATTTGTCCGTGGTATTTTGAAAATGTAATTTCAGTTTCAAGAAATGTGCCAAACCTATGGGGGGGAAAAAACTGTAAAAACAAACAAAACAAAAAACAACAAACAAATACAAAAAAATATGTAATTAACATTACCACAAATTGTACACATTTAAACTTGTTGTTTGACTGAAACACACTTTCACCTATTAAACCATTTTTTAAAATGTATGTCTGTTCTCATGATCTCACAATTCTCCAAATAAATGTCACACTTGCTTCAAGCTGTTTATTTGACACTCCCAGTTGAAGTTTAATGCAAAACTGACTCGTAAAAGAAAAGCATTCAATTCGACATTGCTCAAAGAAGCAAAATTTTGTCTAATGAAAGTCTGCTCTCTTGATGTTAACATCATGCGAAATACAACAGATGGGCTACAGTTATTAGCTCAGATGTCGCAGGCACATATTTTTTGGCTCTTAGTAAGGGGATTTTATCAAATATTTGATTGTTCTGCAAACTAAATCCTCACCAATCAATTTCTTCACTGATGTGTTTATAAATATGTGTAGTGCAATGTATTAAAAAAGTTGAAGTTCAAATCCTGTATGTTTTTTGGTAACAACTGCTTAAAGTTGAGGTAGTAAATACTGATTTTTGAAAAATCAAAAATGTTCTGTTTGGCCTTGTGAGGGATCAAACCAGGGTTTTTTCATGATTCTGAGTTGATTGCAATTATGTATTTTTATATATACATTGATTGCTTACCCAACCTCCTCCATGGCCTCCATGACCACCCGATTTTCATGGCTAGTTTCACTTCCACTGGCTCTCGTAAATGACAGATCCTCAAGCACAATCTCATCATCAATCTTCTCATCAGTTTCTTCCACAGTTGTATAAAGAGTACCAGAAGTATCTTGGATTGGAAGTATCTCCATTCCTGCTATTGAGGAAGCAGTCTTTGTAGCTTTGTACCCAGATTACGACTATGTGTATCCCAGCCTGTGTAACTTGTTGAGCATCCATTTGGACCCAAATCTTTGATCAAGTTGTATGGCAAGGCCCATCTGGTATCCCAAAACTCCTGATCGAGGCCAACAGGCCTTTATGAAGTTGTGCCCTCAAATGGCTAGTCCTTCATCGGTCTTCACCATTGGCCTCAGGAACACCTGAAGACTCCCAGGAACAAGAACCTGTTGACTCTGGATGTCAGTCATACTGTTTGGTGGTGTGGGGTATGACTTTGGGTCTAGAATTGTAGATCGACCATGGTGATGTCATTGCATATCAACTTCAGTACAGTCTTTATGATCTGTGTCTTCTCATCTCTAAGCTGAATATTAGCATGATGCTCTCGCATAATGTTGCTGTGTCATCTTTAAGGCAGAGCACATCTACCCTTCTCTCCTGTGATGTGAAATACAAGGTGGCACGGCATTTATCTTGGAGATTCTTCTTCAGCCAATACTGGTGACGGATCAAACTGCTGTAGATTTCTTTGGACTTGGTCAAGAGTCATCACCCCATGCTCGAGTTCTGAGTCTAACCTATCTCGGAATTCGACAAACGCAGCCTCTTGTTCCTCATTAAAAAAAAATGTCCCTCTCTTTTTCCTCTAGCTCCAGTTTTGGAGTAATAGTATAGTGGTAGAGTGTCCGTCCTGAGACTGGGAGGTTGTGGGTTCAATCCCTGTTCATACCAAAGACTATTAAAAAAATAGGACCCATTTTTGTCTCCCTGCTTGATACTGTTGTGGAGTAGATCTTTTCCTCCATGTGTTCGTTTTCTTTCGGGTAGTGAGAATGTTGGTTATCTGGATACAGGCTGTAGATCGATGAACAGTTCCTTCAAAGCTTTTATTTCTACAGAATATTCCGGGCACAAGTGAGTTACAGACAATGGCTGTAGCCTCTCACAAGTGCGAAGATTACAGAGGACTTACAATATTCTTATACTATCTTGAAGGGCGGTACCACACAGTTTCCAGTAAACAGTTCAACCGGAGTTGACCGGACCTACATGATATTTGAGAAATAGAGGAGGTTTTTCAGTCATGACTACACCTGGCAGAAATTGCGATAACACTCACAAAGATACATCCGCAGAACAAAGCTCTACTAAAACAGTTATGACTAAATCTGGGCAGAAGACCCTCTTCAATACTATACTATAGCATTAAAGGTTAGAATTAGAGGGTTAAATCACCAAATGATTCCCGAGCGCAACCCCTGCTGCTCACTCCTCCCTCAGGGGACGGGTCAAATGCGGAGAATGAATTTTGCTCCACTTAGGTGAGTGTGACAAGGATGACACAGGATCTTTGTGCAGTTTGTCACTTTTTTACTGGCAACTGCCACCTCTGGCCCAAAGCGTAACTGCAACATCTGTGTCAGGCTCGTTCATGGTGCGCGTGCGAGTACGATCTTAAAGCGACAGTCACAGCCCTCCCCAAAGAAACGGTGCAGCGTGCAGTGTCCGCACACTCTACTATAGAGGGAAGATAAAAGCTGATAAGTGCAGCCAGAATTAAACAGTCAGGGATCTTTGTACTCATCTGGGCATTGGTGAAGCATGCATGATGTAGAAAAAACTTTAATATTACGTAATATTACGTATTATGCACTTGTCTTTGTGTCATTGTGTCAAACCTAAACTCTAAAACCAAGTCTTGACCCTCAAAAAGAGGTCTGAACTTGTGGGGACCACCAAAATGTCCCCACAATTTCAAGTCTGTCCCCACAATGGTAGTTAAACCTGGAAAAACATGCGTGTATGAGCCCTAGAATGTAGCAAAGACAAAGGCACACACACAAAACTATAAAAACAAACAAACAAATAAAGATCTGGCAAATAGATTATAATTATAAAAGGTTTTTGCTCAAATTTAGTCTAAACTCATCTTCTATCTTGAAATAAGATGCTCTTTTTGTAGCTAATGTTATTCCTAAAGTGTTGGTATTCTGTTCAACACAAATGTTTTTGTGTTGAATTAGACAAATACCAGCAGACAAATCAATGTTTTATTTATTCTTGAACATTTACAAAAAGACTACTTTTAATTAGGAAACTAATGATTTTCCCCACCTTATTGTACATTTTGACATCAAAGCATTTTCACTTTATTTGCTTCTGCTTTGCTTGTACTTGCTACCGAGGATCGATGGATGGTGGTCACCCATTTATTTACTTTACTATTCTGTATTGACCATATGAAACAAAGTTAATAAAAAAAAAGTTGTTGTTGTTTTTTAGTACTGCCTTGTAAGTGATTATACGGCCTATTAGACTTCTCATCTGTCACTAGTAAATCCTTAATTCCCTGTCTTTTCTTTTAATCCCTCACAGGGGAGACAACAGGGTTGCAGTTGGCATTTTGCTGACTGATAACATCTCACAGCACAGCCTGGTGCATGCCATCTTTGATAGATTCAGCTCTCAGTCACGCTTTGCCATGTGAATTCTTCCTAGGTCGCATGGAGACATGACTTCATGTACATAGTTGTGCACATGCTTGCATTTTGAGACAACTCTTACACATTTATCAAAAAAGTGAATGGAGTAGGAAACCATTAAAATAGGTCACTACTATATAGTGGTATGCTGCATAGAAAGAATTGCATTTTCCATCAAAGCGTTGCCTTATCCTCCTCATCAAATGGACATATTCACAGTACTTTTTTTTTGCTGCAATTTGTTGGCCAAAGCTTATAGACAGCTGCAGGGTTCTCCAAGAAAATGCCTCTAAACTCCTCCTGGGAAACAATTAGTTTCAGGAAACATATTTTTTGTTTCCATCTGTGGGAGAGGTGCAGCTTTAAGCCCCAGGCCAAATCTGCCAGCCTAACTACAGCCCATCATAGCACTTCCAACAGAAGATCCCACGAGTCGTCAATAGCATAAACCTGAGAAATATGCCAACCTAATTATGCGCACACCATGTGAAAGTGTTGGCTTACATTTGTAAGAAACACAGGCTAGTTCACAAGATCAATGCGTAGGTTGTGTATTTACTGTCATAGTTCTAAAAAAAACACAATTAAAATTAATTTCCAACTGTAGAATGAACACTGTTTTTTTTTTTTTTTTGAACACTGTTTTCTGAAAGGGACAGTGTGTCGATTTTTTTGCCATCTAGTGGTGAACTAATAGAATGCAACGGCCTTAGTTCGTAGCGTGTGCATTTTTTAAGCACATGTACTCGGTGCCTCAGAGAGACCACGCTTTGCAAGCCTGCCACCAATTAATACATCACAAACGTCTTCTCCTACGTGTAACCGTAGCAGAAAGATGGCGGTGAATCATGTCAGCCTCATGTAAGGCGCAGCGCGACCTATGTAATATTATTAGTGATTATTTCTAATAATAATAATAATGCATTGGATTTATATAGCGCTTTTCTATCTAATTAGACACTCAAAGACGCTTTACAATGTTACGGATGGAACAACTGTCATAAAAAAATGCATGTTGATGTGATAGGACATATTTTTTTGTACATTATTAAAATTACTAGTGGGTTTTAAAAATGAACATTGAAAAATCCAAAAATTCTACACACCAACCATTTAATTAAAAAACACACACACACACACACACACACACACACACACACACACACACACACACACACACACACACACACACACACACAAGACATAGATTTTTAAGAAGAGGTTATAGATGAATCTTTTTAATTTAGGATTCAAGATTGAATGAGTCTCAAATTTTATCACATTTATTTCTAAATTTGATATGTATTGTGATGTATTGTAATGTATTTTATGTCATGTCTTTTAACTTGCTTTTTTGATCAGGACTTTGGGTTGCATGTCTGCATGAAAAGTGTTATATAGATAACATTTATAATAATAATAATAATAATGATAATAATAATAATTATTATTATTATAAATAGCATTAACTTACCAGAACCAGGATTCAAAACATTAAGAATGTATGCAATGAAAGGCAATGGGGCCTATTCACTGTGTTTTTCATTTTTGTTTCAACACTTGTCTACATTACATTTAAAAAAAATGTTTATAAACATAAAACCTATGACAATATGATGATAGTTTTAAGTCACTTATTGATCAATATTTCTTGTTTCTTATTTTGTTTCCTTTGAGGACACAATTAGGCATGTTCGCTTGTTTTCCCCCAGTCCAATACCAGTATGGGTATTTGCTTTTTGAGTACTCACTCACCAAGTACTGATTAACTAGATAGTGTAGAATCTAATATATAAGAATATAAAATGTAATTTAACACAATAACAAACATTTGTGAAGAAAGACCTTACTTTCTGACAGCGATCATGTTTCACTGATGCACTCACCATCTTCTTGCTGTCAGGTTTTGTTTGTCTGAAGTATCAGTGGCTGGTATCGGCAGCCTGAGTACCGTTATCTTAAAATAAGACTGGTCTTGGTACGAGACCGATACCTGGTATCTGTACTTGCCCCTCCCTAGATTCAATATTATGTAAAGGTATAATTATTACACTTTACGAGACAAATTATATTACTGTATTTATAATTTTATGGGGGTCGCATAAAGAATGTTTTCTTCTTCTTGGGATGTAACAGGAAGACATGTTCAACTAAGGTCCTAAAGTCCTTTCAAATTAGCAGAACTGACAGGAGTGGTTCCATAGAACATTAAGTACTTGACAGCGTCAAAATATTATTTTTATTTTTTTTCTAGAGCTCAGTATTGTTCATTTGATTTGACATCATCATTGCTCTCCTTTTTAAAAAAATAATAAAAAAAAATATTATTTTTTTAAATATATATACATATATATACATATACACACATATTACACACATAAAAAAAAAAAATATATATATATATATTTTTTTTTTTTTGTATGTGGGTGAGCATGTGCATGTGCGTGCGTGCACATGCAATCAGTTCACCTAAAGCCCATTAAAAAAAAATCCCATACTAATAATATAATATAATAATAAATTGCCAAATGCAGAAACATCAATGTAAGTTATGTCAAAATATTATAATGTTAATACAAATTAAGTGAAAATTAGTTTGGTGGAAAAGAATCCAGTTGAGAAATGCACAAATTGATCTTTGTGATGTATGCTGCCATCTATTATGTTGCCATGTTTTTTGCCTTTGGATTTTATACGGCTAAATGGTCCTCAATACTACATAAATAATATATTGTCTAATGGTTGAAACAAATACACTTGATGTCATGGCCACATAATTTAATAACTGCAACACTTAATCGATCGATCTATCCATCTACTAAATTGCTGCTGACCAAATGAGTGCCTCTGGCACCACCTACTGTACATTGTTTGAATTTGGGTTAGGCTACAAATACAGTTTAGTAATATTTCTAAAATGCAAGTTAGTTGTTTAGTTGGCTTTGTAGAAGTAAATAGAGGGAAATAGGCCTACTTTTCTTGTAGGCAGATTATGTTGGAATCAACCACACACAACAAAGAACAAAGCATTGATCAGTGTTGGCAATCTGAAAGTAGAATACATTTAGTAATATTGAGGAAACAAATCTGTGACATTTAATGTCAGATATATCTCATCATTTTCTGTTAGAATGTGAATTGCTTATTGAAGATTTAATTGGGTGTAATGAGAAAATTACACTCTTCTACAAACTAAAGTGATTAAACGGCTAATTTTGTTCCGATCCTTGTGTCATTACCACGTGCTGATGAGGGAAGACAATTGAGTTCTGTCTTTTTTTTAACACCATGGAGAGCTTGAATGAAGCATTTTCTGCAGTAACTTTAATTGCACACGGAAACTTTACTGTGTGTGCTAAAAAGCGGATGAAAACCATTCAATTCAATCGCGCTTGTTAGTTTTTAATCATAGTCAACCTCGTCTCGTTTTTATTTAATCCATTTTTAGTCGACTATAAATCTAGAAAGATCTAGAAAACATCTTATTCGTCTAGTTTTAGTGTTGTGTTAGTCAGGACAATCATTTTACCCCTGTATATTTTTTGGCCAGCAGATTGTGCGCAACATTTCGGATCTAAAACAATTTCACATAAAATGGTCTCTCATCTTTTTGATGAAAAACAACACACACAATTACAGTGGCTACTATGGCTCCATGCTTCGAGCTAGTAAATTAGCCAGCATATTGTTGGAACATTGCAGCCGTTGGATTAATGGTACGTTATAACTGTAATTATTATTATTTTTTAAACCTTTCACCGTGAATCCAGCACCAGTCTGTCCCATGTGTTTGTTGTGCATGTTGCACTAGCAAACTGCGGATTTGTAAGGGGGTGTGTCACTGTGTGTCACATGACAGTGACAGTTTAGCAGCGACAAGATTTTACAAAACCAAATAATTTTTGTCTCATTGTTCATGAACTAAAATATCTATAGATTTTAGTCCAGTTTTTATTAATTGAAGCACATTTTCATCTTGTCTTCATTAGTCAACGGAAATACATACTGATTTAGTCCCAGTTATTGCTTAATAATGAGGGGTTTAGTCTAGCCTAGTTTTAGTCCGGTGAAAAAAGTGTGTTGACGAAATTATTTTTAAGTTTTCATTGACGAAATTAACACTACAGCAATGTTAGCAAGAAACTGATTTAACTGCATGACTATCTACATCCATCTGAAAACAATGTTTGCATTTTACTATGACTTCATACTAGTGACATTATCCCGTGAAAAGTATTGTATTAAGGCTAACGTGTAAATAAAAAAACAAGCCACCTTAAAGATTTGCACTGGTGGCAGAAGAACATCAATGCGCTGCAGCTCTGCTTACCTGTTGGCTTTGATGTGGATGTGCTTCCATCTGGTCCAGCGGCCTGGTTTTCAGCCATTGCTTGAATATAGTGGATCTTCACCCAGATTTGTTTTCCAATCATTGGTGGAAAAACTCAGTTATTATTATTATTATGTAAATTATCTGTACTATTAAATCACACAGAGTCTGATTCAAAAGAGCTCCGTCAAGGCCAGTTTTGGAAAACATAGGAATAGGGAATTAACATAAAGTAAGATGTAATGAGATTTACTTGGTTGTTAAACTCATTCACTGCCAATGACGACTATAGACGTCAAAAATTCATTTGAACTATTTCTATTAGTTTAACATTTTTTCCCACTTTTGTCAACTAGTGTATGAAAACCTAGAATTTTTTATTGTACATTTAAAACAGATATAACATTTGTGATTACTCGTGAGTTAACTACTGAAGTCATGCGATTAATTACAATTACAAATTTTAATCGTCTGATGCCCCTAATTTTTAATATTTTTTTCTTTTGTTTTTTTAAAATCGCGTCAGGTGATTACAAATTTTAATATTAATCGCTTGACTTCAATAGCTAACTCGCGATTAATCACAAATGCTATATCGGTTCTATAATGTTTATAGCAGTCAATGGCAGTGAATGAGTTAATTTCAGACTCCTAAGACCCAACCAGTTGTATACAAGCAATTTAAAATGTCAATTTGAGCGTTTGTGGAAATGTTGACATTTATTATGACTAGTCTCAGAAGAGTTAGCATTTCCCCTCTCCTTCAAAATACAAACCTTTTTATTTAATAATATCCGTACCTATTCCCTCATAATAATCTAATTGATTACACAAGCTATACTTTTATACTAACTTGTGGAAAATGTACAGTTGTGAAAATGTGAAAATGTTTGAAAAGGCCACACCAAATTTTTTGGGGTGGTAATTTTGTTCATTTTTCTTCATCTCTTGATGCTCTTCCTGACTGCATGCCTATTTGCTCTTATTGCTGCTGGAAAAGCAAATTTCCCTGAGGGAGTCATCACAGAGGGATCAATGAAGTGAAGTCTAACAAAAATGTCCAATCTACATATGGCAGCCAATTCTGAAATTGAAAGCATTTTTATTGAACAGGTTTTTGATTCCAAGACTCTTGTTTGCCGAATATAATTTATTAAACTACCTTTAGTCACTAAATATGTGATCACTGTGAAAGCAAGTATATTTACTATTAAGAGTGGGCAAGTATCGAAGTTTTAAGGATAATGCTACATTGGAATAAGTCTTTCTTTAAAATGATCTATCATTGATTTTTGGAAATTTACGTCTCAACAGTAGTAGTATCAGTGCTTGATATTGGTGAATATTGATACACTTATTTACATACTTTTAACTTATGCTGATTTAATGGTATAGGGAAGATGAAGTCATAGATTAAATGTTTACATTTAACTTTGGATCTTGCGCGCCACTATGATTACTTACAAAATCAGACATGCAGTTTGCATACTGTTTTGATAGCAGCCTAATAAGAATAAGAAACTACAGTAGGTTCATTTTGAGTCCATGCAGGTCATCCTTTCCCTATTTCAGTGTGACTTGCTACTGGTAGATATCTACGCTCTAATTAAACGGATAATATTACACTCGTCCATTCATTACACTGATTAGAAATGAGGCATCAAACCACTCATTTCGTTTTGAACCCTGTGTCATTGTGATGGTTCCAGATAAGTACGACGCAGCGTAAACAACACATGAAAGCATTACATGGAAGAAGAAGAAAAAAAATCCCCTAACTGTTGTGCCTGAAAGTCACATTGACCATCTTGGACGTGATGCACACACTTCATTAACTGATACTTTATGTACATTGGGTCAACAGTGACTCTCAAGGTGAATTGAGAAACTTAATAGCTATGTGCTAAAAGATCATCAAAAGTGATCTCATTTAATAGAATTGCTTATGCTCTACCAATTGTCCATTAGGGATAATTAAATAAGAGAATGACAGTTTGAAATGAGTCATTGTCAAAGTGAGATTTATGTATATATTTTTTAATTAGACTATTTACAATTTTTTCACAAAGTTGTTCAAAAATGTATCAATTATTAAGCAGACAGTTTGAGGTCAAATAGAAGGCATCTTGATGGAACAGAAGGAAGTGAAAGAGTGCAAATGTTGAAAGTGGAAAGCTAGAACTTGAAATCACTGGTGTAGCTGCAAATGCACGTTCAAAATCATTTATACATCATAAAAGAAGTTTTGTCACCTGCACACCCCACAAGAGAAATAAACAAACAGTGCCAGCAGACACTTCATAAGGTTGCAGTAACGCAACAACATACATTCCATCAGGCACAGGAGAGCGTGGGTGACTTTCGAGCACATTCAGTCAGTGTGCCGAGCTCGGATCTTCCACATGAGATGAAATGTTCCTGACAATCAGTCTTTACTAGAAAATGGTGTTAGTCGTTGAGCCCTGACATCAGAATCTGATAATTGTGTCGTATATTCATTAGACAAATTTAATCCTTACAATTTCCTCAGATTTCAAGATTGGTTTCTATTAACTCATTCACTGCCATTGACGGCTATAAACGTCAACAATTCATTAGAATTATTTTTATTAGTTTAACATTTTTTCCCACTTTTGTTAACAAGAGTATGAAAACCTAAAAAACATTTTTTCATTGTACATTTAGAACAGATATAAAATGTGTGATTAATCGTGAGTTAACTAGTGAAGTCATGCGATGTAAATTACAATTGAAAAAAATAAAATGATTTTTAAAAATTAGGTGCGTCAGGCAATTACACGTAATTAATCGAAGACTTCAATAGTTAACTCACGATTAATCACAAATTTTATATCTGTTCTAAATGTAAAATGAAAAAAATTCTACGTTTTCATACTCTTGTTAACAAAAGTAGAAGAAAAATGTTTAACTAATAGAAATAGTTAAAATGATTTTTTGACATTTATAACCGTCAATGGCAGTGAATGAGTTAACTGCACTCCTCAGAGGGGTTGGGCCAAATTATTGTTTTAATAAAGCCCTATTCCCCCCTAGAGTGTATAAATGTATACAAAGGCTATCTATTTTGCAAAACCCAAGCTGAAAAATAGAACCTTAACTTGAAGCACGGTGCGTGCACAGCATGAAAATGGTGTGAAAAAGTACATGACATCTACATTCAATGGAAACAGATTTTGGGATGTTTGTAATAATATGGTGTCTTGAGATACAAGTGACACGATTTACAAGGCTTTCAAGAAACAAGTCGACGTTTGGTCAATTTTTTGGTTTGACTTATTGTATGCTTTTATAAAGTACAGTATTTTTATTTTTTTTTAGGCTGGGATGAATAATCACATTTCTATTCATTTCAATGGGAGAAAGATGAATTGTGTTTAGTGATGAGTTTAATGTATTAAACTCGTATTTCAAGGCACCACTCTGGTAGCAATGTGTACAACATTCAAATTGAGACTGGTCCACTTTTAAAGGTCTTACAGTCACAGCCAGTACAACAACAAAAAGAAAATATTTATACAAAGTGTACAGACACCCCCACTGAATCCAAAAGTTGGAGCTGAATCTTAATTCTTCATCTTAACAAGACATTTTGGAAAGTTTAACATTACTACATGCTCAAGGAGCCCTTAGGAGCCCTTTTTTCCTGCTTTGTCCCAAAAAGGCCCAAAGACACAATTTTGGAGCATTTTGGTCTGAAAGACCTTGACTAGCTGTGACGTAAACTCCCGAAAACACAACTGTATGAATAAAACAGTAAAAAAAAAAATATTCAGAAAAAAAAAATATTCAGAAAAAAATCCGAAGCTAAAACAAAAAAAACAAACAAAAACAAAACAAAAATCCAAAAAAATGTATTTTAGTGAATGCAATACGCTTCCGCAGTATGAATAACTATTAAGACCACATTACAAAGAAAAATTAAGTGTGTGTGGGGGGGGGCTGGACCAACCTATGTTTTCCATGAAAAACACATTTGATGTTAATCAAACTTTTCTTTTCTTTTTTATATAATTTTGGGGGTTAAAAACAAACAAAACAATTATCTGATGAATGTGGCAGATTCCTGTGGACAGACAATGGATCACAAAAATGGATCACAAAATACAACTTATTTCTTCTTTTCAGTGCAGTCCAAATAGTCCTTTGTGATAATCTAGAAGAGAGATTGTGAGCCACACTCAACATCTAACATTACAAATGTACTTCCGAATTAATGGCCACAAACAGTACCACAGACATACTTGAAAACATTTGGCTGCAAAAGGGTAGCATTTGGAAAGTCTATTTTCTTCCCTTCTCACTTTGGCTACGTTTATTTACACTGCAGGGCGTGATGCCCATTTCGGATTTTTGTTAAATCCAATCTTTTTATGTACTGTTCACATTGCTAAAACAAATACGACATCTAATTTGAGAGCAATACACCCGTGATGCGACTTGCATGCGCAAAGAGCACACGTTGAGTGACGTACACCCAAAACAACGTCCTTTTGCAGTAATCACATAAATAACTGACACGCAACGTTTTACTGCCGGCCAAGCCGCCGAAGCGAGCGACTTTTATCAGTGTCATATGCAAATTTAGCTGTGCCAAAGCACGCTACAGATTGGTGGACTCGTTTCGCGGACGTGTTAGGAGTTCGATTCATGTACAGTGAGGAAAATAAGTATTTCACCCCCTGGTGATTTTGTGAGTTTGACCCTTTACAAAGAAAGGAACGGTCTATAATTTTCATGGTAGGTTCATCTTAACAGTGAGAGACAGAATATTAAAAAAAATCCCAGGAAATCACATTATATTAATTTTAAACATTTATTTGTCTTTTATTGAGGAAAATAAGTATTTCACCCCCTACCAACCAGCAAGAATTCTGGCTCCCACAGACCCAGGGACAAGATTATAGACCTGCACAAGGCTGGAATGGGCTACAAGACCATTAGCAAGCAGCTGGGTGATAAGGAGTCAACTGTTGGTGCGATAGTTAGAAAATGGAAGACACACCAATTGACCATCAATCTCCCTCGGTCTGGTGCTCCACGCAAGATCTCACCTCGTGGAGTGAACCGGATCATGAGAAAGGTGAGGAAACAACCCAGAACTACACGGCAGGAGCTTGTTGATGATATCAAGGCAGCTGGGACCACAGTCACCAAGATGACCATTGGTAACACACTACGCCGTAATGGATTGAAATCCTGTAGTGCCCGCAAGGTCCCCCTGCTCAAGAAGGCACATGTACAGGCCCGTCTGAAGTTTGCCAATGAGCACCTGGATGATTCAGAGGAGGCTTGGGAGAAAGTGCTGTGGTCAGATGAGACTAAAATCGAGCTCTTTGGCATCAACTCGACTCGCCGTGTTTGGAGGGCGAAAAAAGCTGACTTTGACCCCAAGAACACCATCCCCACCGTCAAGCATGGTGGTGGAAACATTATGTTTTGGGGCTGTTTCTCTGCTAAGGGTACAGGACGACTTCACCGGATCGAGGGGAGGATGAATGGGGCCATGTACCGGGAAATCTTGGGTGAGAACCTCCTTCCCTCAGCCAGGATATTGAAAATGGGTCGTGGATGGGTGTTTCAGCATGACAATGACCCAAAACATACAGCAAAGGCAACAAAGGAGTGGCTCA
The DNA here is from genome assembly GCF_051991255.1 of Vanacampus margaritifer. NCBI lineage: Eukaryota > Metazoa > Chordata > Actinopteri > Syngnathiformes > Syngnathidae > Vanacampus > Vanacampus margaritifer. Next base: position 16,873,802 of record NC_135445.1, on the reverse strand, counting down.
AGAAGAAGCACATTAAGGTTATGGAGTGGCCTAGTCAGTCTCCAGACCTTAATCCTATAGAGAACTTGTGGAGGGAGCTGAAGCTTCGAGTTGCCAAGCAACAGCCTCGAAATCTTCAGGATTTGGAGAGGATCTGCAAAGAGGAGTGGGCCACAATCTCTCCTGGGATCTGCGCAAACTTGGTGACCAACTACAAGAAACGTCTGACCGCTGTGCTTGCCAACAAGGGTTTCTCCACCAAGTACTGAGTCATGTTTTGCTAGGGGGTGAAATACTTATTTTCCTCAATAAAAGACAAATAAATGTTTAAAATTAATATAATGTGATTTCCTGGGATTTTTTTTAATATTCTGTCTCTCACTGTTAAGATGAACCTACCATGAAAATTATAGACCGTTCCTTTCTTTGTAAAGGGTCAAACTCACAAAATCACCAGGGGGTGAAATACTTATTTTCCTCACTGTATCTTGTTTGCATACGTTATGCAAATTCACCTCGACCTCCTCATTCCATTGAGAAGTCTACCGAAGATCACATTGCGTCATTGCCATTCTTCGTTATGCTTTTAACAAAAATTTCAGTTACTCAAAACAGCTTTGTATATATTCACAGACGTGTCAATAATCTCCCTTCCAAGAACTCTCTCCTGCCCGCGCAGAGCGCATATCAGGCTTTTGATGACGTATGAGTCGGATGGGTGCGGATGAGCGTTCACATTGCAGACGCATCGCATACATATCCGATTTATATCCATATATGAAAGAGGCCCAGGTCGCGTGTGAAAAAAATCGGAATTGTACCGTTCACACTACATGAAAAAAATCACATATTTGTGAAAAAATTGGAATTGAGCTGCAGTGTGAACGCTGCCTTTGTCAAGGTGTAATGACCAAGTAGCCTGATGCTAACATTCTATCTAGTTGGCTCTGTGTTGCTATTTGCCGTTCCTGGTGAGTAAACGCAATCTTGGGCTTCTCAACTCTTTGGCATATATCTTGGTGACATTCCAATAATACTTGATTAACAAAGTGGCCTCACAAATCTTTCTTTCCAAAGCCTGAGTGGTTTATGACGCTTAAGTACAGTGCAGTATGATTCATATTATTTTGTGCCGTGAAAATGAGTGAGTGAAGTGGTTCGCTATTATCATTTTGATACTTTGAACAAGTACTTAAGGATTCATATCCCGAACAGTATTTGACGGCAACCTGTTTAAATAGAAACTTCTCAAGCCTCTTAATGTCAAGAATCACAATCAAACTTATTGTTTATACATACAAGAAGTATCGATGCCCTTCAGGTGACAAAGACCTTCCACATATGACAAGCCCCAGGCCTACTTCCAAACCTTTTTATTTACAGCAGAGTCCAGCTCAGAACTTTTCCTTAGGAAAAAATTTACAGAAACTCCTCCTAATGGAAAACTTACCAAGTTAACAGGTTGCCTGGCTCCCTTGCCAACACAGCAGTCCAGTGACCAGACCACGCACCTGACCGACGAACACCTCCCGTCTTGCAAGGATCTCACGGCATGATGGAAGCACACATCCTCTTGTTACGGTGCCATCACTTGGGTGGGGAGGGCCATATGGGCAGCGGGTGGGCCTCGGTGTTGAAGATATATTTGTCCAGACTGAGAAGCTCCATGTCGTCGGAAAAGAGCAGGTAGAAGTACTTCAACGTCTCACCCAGGAAGAAACTCTCCATTTTGTCTCTGGGCTCCGGGTTCTCAGGGTCACGGACGTTGTTGATGGATGTGTAGCCTCCATCTGACACCTGAAAAAAAAAGAAGAAGGGTGGTTCAAAAATATTCCTATGCGGGATACATCATGATATGAAATAATAGAGCTTTAAGGTGATTCCTCCATGTTTGCAAATAAAACAGTCCACCCACAGACATCCACTATTTTTACAGCATTTTTGGATAAAGACTGATAATGCGAGCATTTACACTCGACAGCTGAATATCATACCAATTGCACCATATGATTATACATAGCACAAGAATTGTTTCAAAAATTCTCTCTTTTCATTGACCCAAAGTACACCATCTCCAAGTAGCTTGACATTCCTGCACCTATTATTCAGAAATTTAAGATCCACGGGGCTGTTGCAAATCTCACTGGACGTGTCCACAAGAAGAAAATGGATGACATTTTGAAAATTGAAAAGACTGATAATTATTATTACTTTTGTCTGATTCAGATAGAGGTTATTTTTTTGTTTTGCTTTCATTAAAGGGGAAGTCAACCCCCCCCCCCCCCCCAAAAATCTTTATAGACAATAATATGTTCTATGCAGCCCCACTGGTCTAAATATGATATCATGGTTAATATTGCGTTAGTGGAATATGAGTTAAGCAGCAAAATCCAAAATCCAATATCCATCTCAGAGACGGGCCATTTTGCCACTTGCTGTCGACTGAAGGCAACATCAATGTTGCTTAGACTCAAGTAACAACCAATCACAGTGCAACTTCAGAAAACAGGTGAGCTCTGATTGGTTGTTGCCTGGGCCCTGAGCAACAAGCAACATTGACGCCATCTTCAGTCGGCAGCAAATGGCAAAATGGCCGCCACCTGAGATGGATAAAAACGGCTGCATTTTGCTCCATAAATCATATTCCCAAAAAATCTTATTAATCAGAACGTCATGTTTAGACAAGTGAGGTCACATATAACATATTATTGTCAAGAAATTGATCTCTAAATTGGTTGTTGCTGGCCAGGTTGTAGATGTTTTAATTTTACCTTGGTATACTTGTTGAAGCTCTGCAGAATTTGCCATCCCCATTCTCTGTATTTGGGGTCCTTTGTGAATCTGTACATGTAGAACAGACTTTCCACTGTCTCCGGTCTCAGCAAGTTATGTCGGTCTGCAGGCTGTATTTGGAAAGTTAACATCAGTGTCAACTTGGAAGTCATGTCATTTAAAGTTGCACGAAAAGGTATGTAAGCCCTTTAGTCAATAACAAGTCAAATAAATAAGAAAGACACAAACTCTTCAAAGGACACATTTGGAAAAGACATAATATTTCTAATGTATGATATAGATTTGAAGGCCCACCTTGACAATGATGTCCTTGCTATCAGTGGCGTGCATGTTGAAGTGCGCAATCTCTGGGCTAAGTCCGGTCTCCATCTGTGTGTACATGTGATGACAAGTCTCCATCAACTGTGCAGCTAAATCCATGTGGTCCCCTGGAAGGTCATTGTGGGCTCCCAGTGCCAGGGTTCCTGGCAGGAAACACACCAGGTGGTCCTAACAAGGAATTTGATAGAAAGAACAGAGAATATTTCAAACCTTCAACAAGGTGATCATTGTGAGTTTGTTGGCTTCCATTTATCCAACTACAATGAGTTGGATACGTTGGCTCACTGAGCAGCCACAAAGTATTCATCTCCAAACATAAGGTGAAGGTAACATGAAGGTTGTCAAGATATAAATAAGACGTTTTCTACGTCCAGACAAGTAACATTTCAATACTTGGCAAGTCTTTGTGTGCATTTCTACCATTTTGGGACTGAAGCGGTTATGGGACAGCTCTCCAACAAACGTCAATTTGTGTGGCCCCGTCTGTCTCACAAGGTGCTTTTTCACACCATTGATTGCTTCAATGTAGTCCTCCAATAGCCTGGCAGAAAAACAAAAATAAGACAATTGATATTACTATAACCCAACCCTACATTGCTTTCTTGAAATTTGCTAACCAACGCCAATACACAGTAAAATCGTTGTCCTCACTCGTCTTCAGTCTTGCCTCCCTGGAGCCACTGCTTGAGCAAGTATTCATAGTAGCTGTCCGCCCTGGCACCCAGCGTATAGATACCTCTGTGAGAGAACTGGCCGCTGTTGGTGTTGATGAACATTGGTATCAGACCATCATGTTTGCCCGGCAGCTTGTGGACCTGCTTCATTACCTCATCCACAGCCTCCTGAAAGGGGTTACCACGGGATAAAAGAAGGGGTCACGAATGCATAAATGGGCAGGAAAAAATAAAAGGTCAATTTACTATATCTACGTACGTTATGAAACTGGCAGTGACTACGCTTGGTATCTTTCAAAACTCCTGTTCCTATTTTAAATTAGCGAATGATTAGAAATTTAATAACGCTTCAGCAAAATAATGTCTTGTTTTGACAGTTGAAAGCAAATATGGTGAAGCAGCATTTATGCTAAACACAAATGGAATAAACTGCAGAGGTGAAATCAGCCCAAAGTGTAAATGTTTTTTAATCCAGGTTAAAAAGTAGGGATAGACCGACTATCGGCTGGATCGATTATCGGCGCCAATAAAGCTAGTATCTCACCGAGCGGTGAATGCTTGCAAACTAAGCAAAATTTAGGATTTTCATCAGGATTTGTGAGATGTTCAGACAGTTTTTGCTTGTCGAAAAGACATTTTGAACATATTAAGACAATTTTTCACTGTCTGCAAAGATCCTTTGAAACCTTTTAAACCCTGACGAAAAACCCAAATTAGCTACATTCACATGCATTTGTCTCTCAACGAGACTCAGGGAACTTTTCATTTATTTTTCATTTGAATTTCCACTTTACAAAAAAAATTGTTTTTTCCTTCTCAAAAATTGACTGAATTTTTTGTGCACCGAGTTCCAAAATTTGTAAATGTTGTTGTGTGACTTTGGTGAGCTCTCTGCTCGCGTTTCTGCCAAGTGCTCCCACAAAGATAGTCAAGCGCAGCAGTGCCAAAATATTGCTTACAGTAATTTCTGGACTATAAGCCGCTACTTTTTTCACTTGCATTAGACCCTGTGGCTAATACAGAGGTATTTAGCAGATCACAAGGGGGCACACTATAAAGAAAGCGCAAGAGCGTCAAGGCAGAGCAAAACAAACCAAGTAATGCCAAATACAGTAGGAGAGAGACTGAGAGAGCGACAATTTGTGCCCTCATTATGGAAAATAAAATAGCAGGAACCCGGTGCTGTAACATTAAAACACCCGCGGCTTACATGTGTAACAAACTCGAGTATTCCCCGAATTTAGCTAGCACGGCTTACAGTCAGGTGCGCCTTATAGTCCAGAAATTACTGTGTATACAGGAAACCTGGCCCTGATAAAGGACTGGCAGGCATGAGAATCTGAAAAATTCAACCGAAAGATGACGTGAGTCTATTGGGTTCTCATACCTGCCAGTCCTCAACCAGGGCCGGGTTTCCTGGTTTCCCGGTATATAAGATACTGTACAGTCTCTAGTCATCTTGGTGCCCACTGCTTTCGTTTTTATGGAACTGCTAGAGCGAGTTACGCCACAATTTGTGAATGGATTGTGCATGTGTGCTTGGGCTAAACGTGTCTGCTTGCACTAATCAAGCTTTCGCAAAAGTCGGCATCATTTCTGAGGAGCCGCACGCTAATGAGACTGACTCTCACAATACTACAATGATGAGAGGGAACCTGGCGTGTTTGATGGAGAACTAGCCCAGCTGTTTGTTTAAGATACAGAAGATGAGGACTTTGAAGGATTTGTGGATGAGGATTGTTAAATACTTCAAGTACAACCAAACTCGCTGTTTACATTGTTAAATACTTCAATAAAGTACCACCAAGCTCAGTTTTGCTCCGCTGCATTTTAAAAACCATACGGTAGCATGTATGCTACCATATGTTTTAGCGTAAAAGCATGCTACCATATGTTTTGAGCTAGAGTATGTTTAACCGTGCCTGCGCCCAATAGTGCGGTGCACCTTATGTGTGTGTACAAGAAAATACGGTTTATAAAAATAAAAAGTACAATTTTAAAATCTTGAAGATAATATTTTCTCTTTTACTGCACATAAATATCGGCTTGAGATATCTGTTATCGGTCACCTTGACTACTAATAATCGCTATCAGCTCTGAAAACCACATCGGTCTATCACTATTAAAAACATCCTTTTTTCTCTCTCTCATTTAAATTCCAAATGCTGAAAATACAGTCACACATGATCTAATTAGTTATTATGTTATAATGGTGTTCTGCCTTCCCAACCTTGTATTGTGGGTCCTGAGTGAGGCGGCTCAGCTCTCGAAATTCCAGCTGAATGCTTGTGACCTCAGCCATGGAGCTGTCAGATGTCCACCGAGGTGGGTGAGCTGTTCCCTTTCCAATATTCACGTCAGAAAATGGGATCTTTGAGGGTGTTTTGAAGGCAGGCATCATCCTGGACCCAAGGTCTTTCTGCAAGCAACAAAGTCAAATTGCGTTCATTGCATATACAAGGTCTAGGACTGCTGTCAAGTAGGGATGTAACAAAAATGGCAATATCGCGATATTAAAACTGCCACTATATCGTCAACGTCATTGTCTTGATATTAAATGCAGCACATCTGTTAAAAAAGTCAGGTTGATTTCCATTTTTGCAGTTCTAGCACCCTCTGGTGGCTAGTTTTTTAGTGCAGTTTAATTTTCATAAGGGATGTTTTGGCCTTTCTGTTTAAAATCCATGATAATCGTCAGTTGAATGGAACATAATATGCTTGTGAAGCGAGTCAATATGTGGAAGAATTCAATGTGTGCGTGCATTAGTAAGTAAGTGCCTCAATATTAAGTGTTATTAGAGATTTAAATGCATTTGTTATGGGCAAAAGCTCAAAATTGGGATTTTTTTATTTTTAGTATGAGCTCATTTTGTTTTTACAATATTGTGACCTTTTTTTAAATATTGCCAACAACCGACAATATCGTGATAATTATCGTATCGTGATGTTTGGATATCGTTACATCTTTACTGTCAAGTAAGAAATATTTCAAAACCAAACTGCGAGTTTTCCCTATCGTAATGCCCATGAAGTGAACCAGTCAAATGAGAAAGGAAGGTGTGCAGGTGTGTTGTCATGGTGAAGCAGCAATGAGTTTTCCTGCCACAATGTTGATCTCTTTGGAGATGCGCTGGTTTATCATCTGGCCCACATAGGGAAAACACAATATTTTCTAAGTTGGATTTCAAATACATCTTTTATGACCCCAGTCCTGAAACTCTTCTGATAAAGCTCGTACTACAGTAACATCAGCACAACAGTAAAACAAAGCGCCGGTTTAACTACTCCAAAATTTGCAACCACTTAAAGAGAAGAGAGGCGCCTGCTGGATGACTCACAGCTTTATTTAGGAACAGCTGGTCTCCGGTTAGATGGTAGGTGCTAAGCAGACCGCCAAGGATACGAATGGTGGTCTCGAAAAGATTCACATCCACATTTTGGTTGAAAGAAAGCTCCTTCTCTATCCATTGCTTTGCCTCTGCAAACTCTGTGGCATAAAAACAATGCAAAACTTAATACAGACCAAAATATGTCATACAGGACTAATTATAGGATGTTATGAAAATTGACTGAATGGAATAAATAGTAAGTATGTGTAACATAATTTATTATCCGAGCAGTTTAACACCATTAGAACAGAATGCCGAAAAGTCCAAATTATGAGCAAAATTCATCTTATTTAGTCATCAAGTTACTGGAATGTGTGTTTTATAAGAAAACACTCATTTAGTAATTGTTACATCTGAACAGGAAATAATTTATATGAAATGTTTGCAGATCAAAAAACATAAAGCACCTTCTTTCAAATCCATAATCCACATGGTGTCCAGGGAATCAATGAGAGTCAAACCCAGACCAAACCACTCGCTAAAAGACTTTGAGATAGGCTTGAGCTCATCGTGACCCCAGGCGTAGTCCTTGTAGCCCTTCCATGCGTGTCTGAAAGCATCACGCACGGCCTCCAGCCTGTCCACGTCTAAAGCTATTGACAAAAAGGGAGGAGGATAAAAAATAGTTAGTCTCTGCTTCGTCTATCATCCCATCGCTGAGCTATGCAGGTAGTTGTGTGTCCATTTGTTGGGAGGAAAAAATATATATTAGTCATTCCCGAAATAGAGATATGATATCCATGATAAAATACCAATAAATCTTCTAGTCACAGGCCAAATAGCAAATAACCCCTTTAATAGACAAAAAAAATGAGGTAATTCTTTCTTATCAAAAAAAGGGGGGAAAAGGCAACAAGTAGCATGAATAGAACAACTAAAGCTTGGGTTATGATACATTAGGAGATGATTTGTAAGCTGAATCTTATCATCAAAGTTGAATTTTTGTTCGATACCATTCATCTTTTAAAGGGTTACTGCTATTCATCCATCCATTTACTACCGCTTATCGGGTCGCGGGGGCAGAAACCCAGACTTCCCTCTTCCCAGCCACTTCAACCAGCTCCTCCGGCGGGATCCCACGGCACTCCAAGGCCAGCCGAGAGACATAGTCTCTCCAGCGTGTCCTGGGTCATCCCCGGGGCCTCCCGCCGGTGGAACATGCCCGGAACACCTCTCCAGGGAGGCGTCCAGGAGGCATCCGAACCAGATGCCCGAGCCACCACAACTGGCTCCTCTCAACGTGGAGGAGTAGCGGCTCGACCCTGAGTCCCTCCCGGATGACCAAGCTTCTCACCCTATCTCTAAGGGAGAGCTCGGACACCCTGCGGAGGAAACTAATTTCGGCTGCTTGTATCCGGGATCTTGTTCTTTCGGTCACGACCCACAGCTCGTGACCATAGCTGAGGGTAGGAACGTAGATCGACGGGTAAATGGAGAGCTTCGCCTTTGGATTAATGCTAATGGAATTAAATTTCTAGTGTTTTTTCAACAGTTCCTGGAAGTTCGGGGTCAATATATTTTTCCATAGGTACTGGGCCTTTGAAATATGTAAGTACCAAAACTTCAAAGCTGCCCAATTGAATTTCAAATTGCTACTGCCACGTGTGGCCGAAAAATTAAACTGCACACTCCATTCTCACACAATGCACACATGACGTCACATCTAAAGAGAGGGGCCGGGAAATTTAAACCCGAATCCAGTCGGAAAACTACTGGCTAGAGTCTTGCAGGATTACTGTGAACAGCTAAGGTGTTTGCTAATCTGATAATTAGAAGATGTTTGAGTCATAAATGGTCAAATAAAAAGACAATTGTAAAGATATGTTTGGGCAAATTCCTCGATAGAGCGGGGCTCTTTTCCTCAAAACGAAAGACCTGGCAACATTAAAATTACTGTCATTTTTTTTATAAGTACATCAATAGTCGCGTTTCCATCGCAGGACGAGTTGGGTATGGGGAGGGGGGTAGGGACTTTCACAGGAACCGTCCTCTCAGCCGGCCGGCTTGTGGCTGTGTCTCCACTGTTGAGTACAACCCATCTCGCGACGTCACGAGTTCCGGTCGACATGTAAACGCCGTGTGACGGTTTCTCCCGTGACGTCACCCAAGCACCGTGCGCCGAAAATCACAAGGAAAGAGAAATATTTTAGGTGGTTGCTGTTTTTCTCTGCTTTATTTTATGCACTTGGCGTGGATGGATGGTTTGAGTGAGAGGAGACGCCGTTTAAATGAAGAATTTGAAAAGGCTGATTCGCAAGTCACGAGTCGACACGTAATCGCCTTGTGACGGTTTCTGTGACGTCACCCAAGCACAGCGCCGCAAAAATCAGAACAAGGAAAGAGAAAAACTTGTGGCGGCTGCCGTTTTTTTCTGCTTTTTTTATGTACTTGGTGTGAATGGATGGTTTGAGTGAGAGGAGACGGCGTCTAGATGAGTGGAACGAAAATAGCCAAAGGATTATTAAGAGAATTGTTTTGGTGGAAGAGACTTAAGACGAGATCATTGCATCATTGTCGCGCATGAAGGTAAGATAATTTTTTTTATGCTAAATACATTTTAGCCAATCAGCACGAAAGCCCGATCGGGAGTTTATCGGGCCGGCGGAGTACCTACCCTCGAGTAGGACCTCCGCTCTTCCCCGGTTGGGAAGACTCCTGGAGTGGAGACGCGCACATACGGGGCAGGCCCCGTAAATTTACCCCGAAGTTCTTGCGGTGGAAACGCGGCTAATGCATTACCATTTTAAAGGGAACTACGGTACGTGTAAGATTACTCGTAGAATATATGAATTTCTTAATTTTCATTTTTTGACCTATTCCATTTAAAATTTAAAGTTAAGACCAACTTCACAATGACGACAAGGCTGTTACCTAGAACAGAAGCTGTGCATAGATCTGTCCTGTTTAGAGCTGCGACAATGTGGAACAAACTTCCCACTCATGTGAGTGAAGCTTCTACAAGAGAAGCTTTTAAAATATTTCTGGGAAAAAAAATCTACCTTGAAAAAGGTTGAATATTGTAATGTCTTGTTTAGAGTTGGTTATGTAATAGTCAGGCTACAGTTGATGTATGCTATTATGAAAGCAAATGTGTGTGTGTGTGTGTACTGTATTTGTAAAAGCTTAATGGGACCCCAGGAAGAATAACTGTCAAAATGATGACAGTTAATGGGGATCCAAACAAATAAACAATGTACAAGTAGAGTACATAAACTTCACAAGTACATAAATGACTTAAGAGTCCAGAGCAAAACTAGATGACTGTTTGTTGGTTCCATACTTGTGATTTTGTGACAGTGCTGCAATAGTAAAAAATGTTAATTTATTTTGAGATTTGAGACTATTTACAATGCTAAAAGGTGTTAATAACGTTTCTTTAGACTTTTGAAAGACTGCTTTAAGACATTTTATGCCAATAAAGGCCTTGTTTTTAGATCCATGAATTCAATGTCTTTTCTGGCTTTTTAAGAGTCTGCAGGAACCCAGCTGTAACTTTTGCCTTTTTACCATTTGGAGGAAGAGAGGGGGAAAAAGTGTACTACATTATTTAGTAGAAATGTAACCATAGATTTAATTGCTCTGACCATGAGTAGACCTTTTTTTTTTCCTTCTGGAGAGTTCAGTATTGTTCATTCGTTAATTTTACCGATTTGACATGTCATCATCATTGCTCTCCTTTTTTAAAATATATTTTTTGGTATTTTTTTTTGTATGTGGGTAAATATGTGTATGTGCATGTGTGCGTGCGTGCGAGTGTGTGTGTATTCATTAGTTCACCTAAAACCTATTAAAAAAAATCCCATACCGTTCCCCCAAACCGAACACCTCCAGCCAGAGTCGTGAGGCCGGCAGGAAACCCGATAATAATGTATGTTCTATGAATAATTTTGTATTGGATAAGTTGTAAATTTGTGTGTTTTGTCATTTTAAATGCGTTTTCACAAATTGAATCCAAAAGTCAGATTCCGGAGCTATAGACAAGTCTTTCTCCCATTTCGAGATGGGTAAAGACATTTTATCAGTATATGAAAGTAACTTATATATTTTTGAAAGTTTTTTTGTTGTTGTCGGAGAAAGCTTGGTAATATCTTTAGCTAAAACAGGCGGTTGGAGCGTACCCCAAAGTGTTGGAATTTTTTTCTTTATCATATTTTTAACTTGTAGATAATGTAAAAAAAAATCTGTTTTTTATTTTATATTTTTGGAGCAAGGATCTATATGATATAAACATATTATCTGAGAAGAGATGGTGGAGATGTGTAATTCCTTTCTGCTCCCACACACCTAAATAAAACGATTGCTTGTTAAGTTGAAAGTCGGGGTTATGCCATAGGGGAGAGAGCCCACAGGGCTCCACTTGGGCTTTTGTAATTTCTAGTGCCTTCCACCAGGCAGTCAGGGTGGCGGAAATCATTGGGTTTTTAAAACAATTATGTCGCTTATTCGATGTTGTAATAAAGAGTAAATCTAGAAGTCTGAGGTTATTACAATCCTTCTGTTCTAGTTCCAGCCAACAGTTAGTATCTCTGTTGGGTTGTGCCTATAGAATGATATATTGTAGCTGGTTAGCTATATAGTAGTACATAAAGTTTGGTGCCTCTAGACCACCTTTGGATTTATTTTTCTGAAGAGTAGATAGACTAATCTTTGCTTTTTTTTTATTCCAGTATAATTTTGTAACGGCTGAGTCCAACAACTGGAACCAGTTAGCCGTAGGTTTAAATGGAATCATTGAGAAAAAATAGTTTATTTTGGGTAAAACTTTCATTTTAACGTTGGCTATTCGTCCTATTAGAGAAATAGGAAGATTATTCCAGCGCTCCAAGTCACTATAAATGCTATCCAGAAGTGGAGAAAAGTTTAAATGAATTAAATCAGTTAATTTAGGTAAGATTTTTATGCCTAAGTATTTTAAATTACCTACAGGAAATGAGTAGTGTGGGTCCTGGCTTACAGGGTTCCATGAATTTTGTGTTGACTTTGTCCAGTTAATAGAATAATCTGATAACTGTGAGAATTTAGTTATTAAATTAAATACTTCCCGTAACGAAATAGCAGGCTTTTCTAAATAAAGTAAAATATCATCGGCATATAGATTCATTTTATATTCTGTTACCCCAGAGTGAATTCCTTGAATCCTTCTTTCCTGGCATATGGCTAATGCAAGTGGCTCAATAAATATTGCAAATAATAAAGGGGACAGTGGGCATCCCTGTCTTGTGCCTCTCTGTAGAGTAAAACTCTAAGATATAATCCCATTTGTAGTAACTGTAGCTTTAGGAGAATCACATAAGACTGACACCCAGTGGATAAATGATTTCCCAAAGCCAAATTTATTTAAAACAGCCTTTTTATCATGCCGCTGTGACATGCTAATAAGGTTAAAGAGCCTCCTAATATTATTAGTAGAGTGACGATCTTTAATAAAGCCTGTTTGGTTGCTATGAATGATTGTCGAGATTACTGTTTCTAGTCTAGATGTGAAAGCCTTAATGATAATTTTAATATCAGTGTTAATTAGTGAAATCGGACGGTAACTTGATGGAAGGGTGGGATCTTTTTCTGGCTTTAATAAAAGTTTAATTGCTGCTGTATTCATGTGTGGGCGTATGTAACCATTAGTTTTGATTTCTGTTACTACTCTTAAGAATAGTGGAGCAAGCATTAACCAGAAGTGCTTAAAAAATATAGCCGGATAACCATCCGGGCCAGGTGCTTTGCCATTAGGCATACTATCTAGAGCAGAGGTCCCCAACCCTGGTCCTCAGGGACCGGTATCCAGCCTGTTTTCCATGTCTCCCACAGCCAACACAGGTGATTCATATAATCAGCTAATCAGCAATCTCTGGAGAAGGCTGATAACGATCTCCACCTGTGTTGGCTGTGGGAGACATGGAAAACAGGCTGGATACCGGTCCCTGAGGATCAGGGTTGAGGACCACTGATCTAGAGCACTGTACAACTCGTTTATAGTAAGTGGCGCATCTAACATATTTTTATATTCAGAAGTTAACTGAGGTATATTTAAGCTACTGAGGAATGCCTCAATATGCTCAGGGTTAGGCTTGTTAGTTTCTGAGTATAGGTTACGATAATAGTCATAATTTTTTTTTATTAATTTCTTCTGGTGATTGTGTGCATTCACCAGTTGTCCCTTTAATAGCCGTCATAAGAGATTTTTCCCGATTGCGTTGAAGTTGGTTTGCAAGAAATTTACCTGATTTGTTATTATATTCAAAGTTGTTGTATCTCAATTGTTGTATTATAAACTCTGTATTTTTAGTTAGCATATCGTCTAACTGTATTTTTGTATTTTGTAAGTGAGTCCATATTTGGTTATTTGGGTTTATTGCGTACTCATCCGTCAGTTGTTTAATTTTATCTTCCAAGTCTTTTTCTAATTTTTGATCCTGTTTCTTTTTATAAGATGAATATGATATAATTTTACCTCTAATTACTGCTTTCCCAGCTTCCCAAAGAAGAGATGGCCATAGGTCTGGAGAGTCATTTATTTCCAAAAAGTCTGCCCACTCTTTTTTTTATAATTTTGTCAAACTCTGCGTAGTTTAGCAGTGAGATGTTAAGACGCCATGTCGGTGGTGGTTTAAAGGTACAGTATAATCAACTTGTAGGGAAAGGGAGACTGGTGCAACCATGAGTAGACCTGAATTAAGTCCTTGTTTTTATTTCAAAATCTGGTTTGGGAGCTATCATACAATTGTATAGTTGGCTATCGTTTGTTTGGCCGACATTTTCCTGCTGTAGTAAGAATTCCAAAAAAGGGAGTTCAGCACTGACCGGTGGCTGGGACAGTCCCAGTTGGGATCTCTGGTGCCGGTTGGGCTGCAGCAACCTTCTCAATGTCTGAGAGTGGAGGCTCAGTGACCTGGTCGGCTTCAATCATTGCTCCTCTCCAGCTGAATGACAGAAGAAAACATCATGTACAGATAGTCTAGCAACACCTCTTCTAAAGAGGGCCTCCAAAGTACCAGTAAAAAGATGTCTCTATAATTGCAAATGCATATTGTAATTTAAAAAAATAAAAAACAACAGTAATGCTTTCAAGCACAAACGAGATTACCTGACCAACTTTTTTTGTTTCTCTCCATTCTCCTCTTTATCTTGTACTTGTTCTTGTTCTTGTCGTCCCACAACAAATGAAATGTTTTCATTTTTCTGAAGGCTTGGTGGACCTCTCTTGTTTGGAAATTTCTTCTGTTGATAAGCAAAGCAAAAAGAGCAAAAAATATTTAATTCACTATAGAAGCAGCTGGGGACTATTGCACGCACAAATACTGATATTATATGCATTAATAATTTCAGTTCAGGGATCAAATTGAATGATCATTTTAAACGAGGATAATTTTAGCAGATGTGGGCAGCATCCTGGAGAAATGTTAAAAGGGAAACTTGACTTATTCAGCCATTTTCACCAGTAAACTAATAATATTTTGTACATAATTTGATAATTTTATACATACATATGTACTACATCATGTGGCAAAATTAAGTTATCAAATTAATTATGGACAAAATATTAACTTTTTACTGCTTAAAATGTTCCATTAATCCGGAGTATTTCATTTACAAGTTACATCCTTTCATTACATTATTTTATGCCACTGAGCAGAAGAATGTTTTTTTTTCTCTCTTTTTTTTTTAGGGGAGTCAAAATTAGTACGTTAATTTTCAGTTAATTTAAAGTTCCTTTAACGCCCCTAATTTTTTTAACGCGCGATTAATGACCGCCCCTTTCTTGAAAAGCCTGTACTGGGGGAATTCCAGTCACAGCAGACATGTCAATGTCAAAATTTTGCAGAAATAAATGTAATAATAATGTATATATTTGTGGATACTAAGATCAAGTTGTATTTTACAATTTTAAAAATGTGCAGAATTTCACAAGTTAGTTCCTGTTAAAGATTAGATAACTCTTAATATGAAAAGAAAAGAGCCGTCACCAATGTCTTACAAATGCAATTATGCCATCTAGAGGCAGAAATATGACCTCTACACAAAACAATATCACACACGTTTTTTTTACAGTACAGTACATCTTATTAATTTTAACTGAATTTTATGAATTATTAGGAAATTACTGTATCAATGACTAAAAGATGCAGCCATATTTCTATTAGTTATTTTTTTTCTACTTTTATGTTAACAAGAGTACGAAAACTTATATTTTATTGTACATTTAGAACAGATATAAAATGTGTGATTAATCATGTGTTAATAACTATTGAAGTCATGCAATTAATTCCGCTGAAAAAATGTAATTGCATTGCGAACTTGATGCTTCACACACTTCCTGCTTAGCCGAGATGTGTACTGTTGCGCGCTGCATACATTCTTATTGATCATTCTTCATGCGGATTTCCAAGGGAACCATAGACGTCAAACCCAGGTTAAGAACCAACGGTCTACTGGCATTTCCAACTCTCCCAGCATGATTGCGCCAACAACTGCCCTTTAGATCATTTTTTGGAGGGAGGGGATATCATGCTCTGCTTCAGTATGTCACAGTACATGTTGGCATTATTGGTTCATTCAATTAACTGTAGCTCCCGAATGCAGGCAACACTCAAGCAGCCCCAGCCCAGGACACACCCACCACCATGCTTGACTTCATAGCTGTCTTCTAGTTATGTTGAGGAAACACGGAATTAACACAGAATTGTGTCAAAGTGTCATTTTTTCAGTGTTGTCCCATGAAGAGATATAATGAAAGATCTACAAAAGTGTGATGGGTGGACTCGCGTTTGTAAGATAAATTTACATACATAAAGAAACGTTTCTCACATTTATGGGAGGTCTTTGAAACATTGGGATTTTTGGTCCTTTCAGGTCAGTCACGGAATCTGGGCCAATAACTGGATTAATCTTTACATCAGGAATTGGAGGATTCAACCCATCATCATTCATTTCCAGCCAGTCATCCTTTTTTGGTAAATCTAAAAACACAAATACATACAGTGTTTGGCTGTATAAAACATTAAATCAAGATGTTGTGAATCACACTTCTCTAACAAACAATAAAAGTACAACAAATGACAATCAGAGCGAGGGTCAAAGAGGTGCCAGTAAATGCCATAATATCACCCACAACAATTAATCTTAATCAGCAATTTCATTCAAGGCAAAATCCATTTTACCGACTGTCGTGGAGGGATGAAACAATAATCAAAATGTCACAATACGATGTTATCAAGATTTGAAACTCACAATACAATGTTATCAAGATTTGAACCTCACAATACGATAACTATCATTTATTATTGTGGGGGGTGGTTGGCGTTATAAATAAGACAATTGTTAAAAAAAAAAAATCACTTGAAAAAGCACTCATTATTCTGTTTTTGTACATAATACCAGTGACAAAGAAATAGGCTTGGCCGGTCATTTTATTTTAAATGTCTTGACTATACAATGCTAATTAGCTGAGGTCATAATTATACATATACACGTAGTTCAAATAGTACAGGTAATATTAACCTCACTGCACATCAATTACCATCAATCATAATAACATTTAATATTGAGGGCAAGGCCCTTACCCTTACTTGCTGCACACACACATTATGAATTCAATTTGTCGAGGAACTCAAACGTGTTACCATTCCCTTCATCTGGCGATTAGCATGGGTCTTAATGTAGGTGGTTAAAACATGCCTGATTAAAATTAAACTGCACTAATTAACTTACCACTAGAGGGTGCTGGAGCTACATAAATGAAAAACAACCTTTTTAACAGATGTGCTGCTTTAATATCGTTACATGACGACGACGATATTGTGGCAGTTTTAATATCGCGGTATCATGATATAGCCGTTAGCTCCTTACATCCCTAGTCGTGGATCCTGACATGGCTTGATGGGAGCACTTACCTGTCCTTGGCTTTGCTATGCGGGAATAAGACAGTAGTCCCAACACGAGGGTGAGAGTAAAAACAGAGAGGATAAGGCTTCGCTGGAGCCGAGATAGCTGCTTCCATTTCTGTAAGCACAGAAAACAAGTTTAGTGAAACGGTTTCCTGCCCCAACGCTCCAAGTGCTATATTGGAACAGAGAGACACATTATTTTTGCTCTAGACTTTGGATTTGAAATTAAAAGATGAATATGAAAGAGATCAATGCTTCAGGATCAGGAAACTTTTTTTTGTAGTATCCGAGTAAATCAAGTTTGGATTTTATGGGCAATTGAGCATTAAGCCTTTTTCTTACCATACAGTGCGGTCATAAGTTTACATACCCCAAGGGTTTGCAAACTTTAAAGCACCACTGTATATCTACCAATACACTTTCAGGGAAATACAAACAAATGTTTAAGGGAACATTAAATCACACAAAAAAGGTGAAAAAGTATAACTGGAATTTCTGAAGTGCACTAAGGTGGCTAAGGGCAAGGTTCTATTTGTTCTTTGAAAAGCAAACATTGGGCAATTGAAAGGAACCTGATTCCATTGTTTTTTTGTTTTTTTTAACTATCCCTCAGAGACATGAAAACCTTGACTGACGTTCCTCTTTTAATGTTGCATTTTTATGGGATCACATCTGCCCGTATACTACTGTACAGATAAGAGGATGATTGGGCTTGTTTGCCAGACTGTTAACAGAATCTAAGAATTTTTTTTGAAACATTCATTCAATGTAGTGTAATTTATCGTGATGCATTGTCATTTCTCAAGTATAATACACTCCTTGAATCCCCCTGCCAAATTGACCCTTTCAAACTAAGTTTTTCTCTCCACTTGTGTATAATGCGGTGCCCAAAATTGCTGGTATGCATGCTCACAAATGTAGCTATTTATTATTTATTTGCTCAGTACTTTGATAGTTGTATCGGCCGATATTTTGCATTTTACGTGCATTTTGTGATTGGCGATAATGTCTTTAATTCACCGATCGCTCATTAAAAATAAGACATTGCAGACAGTATTTGCCACATATACATTTATCTGTGGCAGGACTCTGCAAATGAATTTTGAAATGACCATAACACTGTTTTTTTAAGCAAAGGTCCGCACCAACATATAGTACACAAGCAGATGAGACAAACCGTGTCTAAGTGATAAACCATCAGTGTGACTACCCACCCTCCAGTATGACTGTTTGCGGTGTTTCCCGTTGTTGTAAATGTGGCAGTTCGTGTCAGTGAGGGTAAGAGAGATGAAGTCCTTTCTGGTTGGTGGATACATCATATCATCGGAGAAGAGAAGATGGCAGTCATCGACACTGCATTCAGAAGCCAGAAAGAAATGTAATTAGCCTCAATATGCCATATGTTGATCTGCACAAGTTTATCTGCTAACTGATAAAGGTAGGCAATGCAGAAAGTGACCGAGATAAGAATGGTTTAAATTTTCCCAAGTGAAGATGTTTTATACTAATTTGCTATGGCTGAGATATTTGATTGCTTGTTAAGAACAGGCAAGATGGTGGATAAAAATTCAGCAAGCTTGACTTGATTATGCACTTTGAAAAGTGGATGCTTCTTCTTCACTTTGTATGGTGGCAAGCTATTGTGTAAATTGAAAATTAAATATTAAATTAAAGTTTATTAAAACATGATCTGTACACAGTAAAATAGAGGTCGAGATTCATTAAGATATTCTTAAACCATCATTTTCATAGATTTCATGACAGGAAATCACAAGATTAAATGTCTGTATGATAATGAGTTTGGTCATCTGATCAGGACACCTGGTGCGGTGTTCCGGTCACAGCCCACAGGGAAAATGCCCTGACGACAACCCAGGACACACTGAAGAGACTATGATCGGCTGGCCTGGGAACGCCTTGAGATCCCCCCATTAGAGATGGATAAAGTGGCTGGGGAGAGGGAAGTCTTGGCGTCACTGCTAATGCCGCTGCCCCTGTGACCCGACCGTGGATAAGGCAAGCACAAGAGAATGGATCTGGATGGATATTAGCATTTATTTATTTATTTTCATCATTAATATTTTTTAAGTGATTTCACAGTAAGAGCAGCCTCTAAAGTTTGACGTCAAACACTTAATTCATACTAACAAGGCAATTGCACCGGTTACTATTTATTCACACACACAAAGTCCATAAACATCCATATATTACTGTAAAGAACATGTAAGCAAATGTACACAATATTCTGTACATGTCTGAAATATAAAAACTAGCAAAACCAAAAGAAACACATCTAGCCTACAGTGCTGTAAATAAAGTTTCACAACAACAGTAACACTTTGACTGGTTGCTGCCGTCACCATTCTCATTTCTCATCTTCCTGGCCATACACGCGCTCCTCTCTGTTTGGCCATAGATTTTCATCTACGTCGCACAAATCCTTCTTCGTTTGTCAATTTATAATTTCGCCTGATTGTCAATTGACAATCAGGTGAAATTATAATTTATCAAATGTTTCAAGGATTTCACATTATTTTCATGTTATTATATTCTGGACTAATTTTGACCATTAAATAGACTATAATGATGAACATGTTTCGGAGAGAACAACCATTAGACTGAGAATCCGATCATTTTTACTACATGTACTAAGACATTTGTAATGTGATGAAATTGATGACAACTAAAAATCATGCATGTTTCTCTGTTCCAGCATTTTTACGTGATTATACAATGAATAGTACGTTCTTTGAATTATTCGTACACTGCATTACAAAGCTATATAATCCACTTAGTTATTTCTAAAACGCCCGTTGGTGTTCGTTTTCTCTAGCTCCCACACATCCCAAAAATTAGGTAGGGTCAAAGATAAATCCATTCACCTTAAGGTCTAGTTGGCTCCTCACGTCGATGTTGTTCTTATATGAGTTAGCCAGCTATTGCTAGCTGGCTAGCCAGCATAGTCTTCAACGTAACAGGACTCCTCAAACAACTAACCGATGTATCTCAATCAACGAATTCAATACCTTTAACAGAAGACACTGCCTTAGACGTGAGATGTAATCAAACTCAAAAGCGAATTACTATGGAATAATTCGCCACAAAGGAACCGGATGTTTTGCGTCATGTGATGTTACGTATTCATTTTCTTCTTCGCTTTTCCTCTACCGTAGTATGCGTCTGCGACCGAGTGCGTTGCGTCCCTGGTAAAAAAAAGTCCATACGGAACACATGATAACATTAATAATAAAATCATAACAAGCAAACAAATATTGTTTTTCCATTCCTACATACGCTTTGTTGTTTGATGCAGTTATCAGATTATTTTTTAAACTGTATTTAACAATTACAATAAATAATAAAATTTCACATCTATGAACACTGAACATAACGCCAGGGGGATACACATTATACATACATTCCAAATAAAATATATTATACTCTACCCCACACATCCCCAAACACACACAATGTCTAATAGTTGAAGGAACATAAAGCTTGAGTTAATGAAAGCACAAAAGGATGGAGTAGTTCCTATAAATTTACACTGGTGTATGTGGAATTTCGCTAATATGATTAATTAATCAAAAACAAAAAAACAACCCCCACCCCACCCCGGCAACACCAAAATGACAGCTGCTACTAGGTTGAAAGTAAACAAGTAGCTGGAGCATCCGTTGATGAGTAACATACAATGTGTTTGCTTCTATCTGTCTTTATCATATAGGGTAATTCCAGTATTCGTGATGGGCAGGTGAAGCCTTTGAACACTTGAATCTTTCCATATCCAACTGGTTCACAAAAAGGTTCAGCTCGTAAGGTTTCACGTGCACATAGCCAATACCATTTTTTAAATTAATTATATTAATATTATTAATAAATAAAAACGGCAAATATGTCATCATGAACTCACATCTTATGAAAGGGTGTTGAGTTTAATATATTTCAGTTCAAGTATGCAGGTAGTTTTTGAAGACACGAAAGAAGTGCAGGGACAAGCTATTGATCATATGTTTACATTGTCTCAGCTATGACAATACAAATGGCTATGGTAAAAGGAAATACATTCAGGACAGAAAGTCACAGTCCAAAGGTAGGCTTCAAATCTTTAAATGAAAATCGTGACTTCAAGCCTATCCCAGCTGGCTTCGGGCAGTAGGCGGGGTACACCCTGAACTGGTTGCCAGCCAATCGCAGGGCACACAGAGACAAACAACCATCCACACTCACAATCACACCTATGACAAATTTGGAAAGTTCAACTAACCTAGCCATGCATGTCTTTGGAATGTGGGGGGAACCGGAGTACTCGGTGAAAACCCACGTAAGCACGGGGAGAACATGCAAACTCCACCCAGGAAGGCCGAAGCCTGGACTCGATCTCACGTCCTCTGCACTGGGAGACGGACGTGCTAACCAGTTTATCCACCGTACCGTGCCGTGCTGCCCCTACGTTTTTCTACAGGTACAATTGTTTTGTTTTTTTACAGTTTCAAGTTACTTTTGCACCATATTTACCTCCATAGATAGCTTATACTCAGTGCGTTGTCACATATGGAAACACGTTTTTTATTTTTTTATTTAATATAAATCGTATTTGTCACGGGCCAAGTTACAGGACAACTAACACAGCATTTACGCATATTTTTTTCATTGAAAGCACAGTGTGTAGAATTTTTTGATTTTTCAGCGTTCATTAATTTTAACTAACAACTATTAATTTCAATAATATGGAACAAAATGTTTTGTATCATATTGGCATACATTTTTTAAAATCATAGGTCTAGTAATCACCAATACATAGGTTGTGCCACACCTTACAGGAGGCATACATGTTTCGCTGCCATCTTTCTGCTATGGATATCTAAAGGAATAGAACTTCGTGATTTTCGAACAATTAATTGGTGGTAGTCTTGCTAGAGTATCTGTCAACGCTGGCTTGCTTGTATGGTGAACGGCCAGTTATGAGACTCCCGCTGGAGGCAGTGATCGGGGGGACACTTCACATTTCCAAAGAAATCTCAAAGTGCTACAGTATCAAGTAAAACAAGTATACAAGTTAAAAAGTGCAGGTTTGTGATCACCATGTCACTATCAACAAAGTAGAAAACATATAAAATTCTAAAATGCCTTCTGAAATGAATGTGTCTTTCGATATTTTTTAAAAAAAGCATTAAACCGGATGGATAATGTAATCTCTGGTCTTTTCATATCAGTCGTGAGGGGATTGATTGAACTTTGATATCAATGATTTATTGTATGTGAAGCATAATCTTAAATAAAATATAAGTGGGGTATTTAAAATGAATGAACACTGAAAGATTCCAAACATTCTACAAATTGTCCCTTTAACGTGAACGTCCTCTCGGCTGGCCATCGCAAAGGCGACAGACCATAGTGTTGAAAAACGCTCTGCCATTTGTCTGCCAGGCTGAAGGCCCGTCGAAACTTGTGGCCCAAGAAAATTTGCCAGCACACCTCCAAAGTTCACCGCAGACCAAATCACCACCTTAGATTTGCACACGCAAAGGGACGCTAGGAAAATTAAATTTTTGTTGTTTTTACTGTAAATTGCCATTCCTGTTTTTCAATCGTCCTGGCCAGCTGACTGCAAGACCTAAATCAGGGCAGAGAGCATGCTTCACATGCATATGGGGGCCAAAATACCTTTTCCAGAAGAACATATGTGGGTGTGAATGTGTGAATGTCTATTTAGTACAGTATGTGTCAGTGTATGTGTATAGTGACAAGTCCAGAGCGTACACTGGCAGTATAACAGTTTTAATTATTTGTTTTATTTTTTATACATTTTGAAACATGGTTAACAAACCTGGTTGGAGAATTTGGAAGAAACACAATATTTTACACCATTCTGGAAGGACCATGTTAACTTGTAGCAAAATAAAGAGCATTCCAATCAGCAATATATTTGTATGTTAAATGATATGACAATACTTGATGGCTACAAGGAGGAATGCAATATAAAATGTTTGTCTTGAAAAAAAAAAGTTAACCCCTGCAATATGGCAAAGATTAAAGAGTACAGTATTGTCAGTTTTGGATAACAAGTATTCCCATGTTGATGCACTGATGACTACAAAACTGTATGCAAGGTAAGAGTTTTCTCATTACGGGGGGAAAAAAATACCATTAAGCCTATTTTAAAAAGAAGACACTTGATGAACAGCTTAACACTAATCTTAGTGATGGTCTTAGCTGAGCAGACAATGATCAGACTGGCTTTATTTACTGAGCAAGTCAGAAATAAATATGCAGGTTATTTGGCACAGCACCACATATTTTGATATGCTCATTGATTCTTGAGGTCTGGAAAGGCCAGTAAAAAATATTTCCTAAACCAGCAACAAAACCAAAATAAAACAGTGAGGATGTTATGAGGTAATAAACATTTGAAAAGTTTCTCACTGAGGTTTCACTGAGCACTGGCACTGAGCGAGAAGGAGTCCAAAGCTTTTGAGCAAGTGTGTATCAATCAAGATTTGATCTTTGACGCCAGCCTGAATGTCATTTCTCTCATAATCATTTAGGAATATTCTGATTGAACTCAAAATACGGTGTGACGTGGGAACAAAAGTGGCTTCAGTGCCCATGTGTACAGAATTCAAATACCCTACCTGAGACATATTTAAATGAAAACTTAAAAACACATGAAACAATAAATGCCTGACAAAAGACAGCACCAAAATTCCTATTGAAAAAAAAAAATCCCATGTGAGGTTTTGGATGGATTAAATACTCATAAATAAATGTTATCAGCGCCTTGAAAAGTGATACAAGAGTTTAACTGACCTGTTGGCTTATAGCCGATAGCTCGCCAGTGTCTATTTTCCAATGAATAGTGTGGAAGTTGATAATCATTATTTACACAATAGGTTGGCTGTCACCAGAGCCCTATTAACATCATGTAAGCGTATGTAAACAATGTACTTTTCCGTGAGCTTGAGCACACAACAGTCATTCAACTTCAGATGAAATCCCATAAAACAAACAAAAAAAAAACTTCCTTAGAAGTTAGTGAAGAGTTGGCATTTGTGTTGAGTTTGCATCCAGGACCTGAAAGTGCAGCTGACAAGCAATTTTAACTGAAACAAACGGGTCCAACACTGAAGCCAAAGTGATATGTCAAGTTTTTAGCACCCATTAGTGCCACATCTCGCACAGGAAGTAGGTGGAGGTCCTCAAACTCAAACACAGACTCTCGGGGTCCTGAAAGCATCTCGTCTCCATGCTGATGATACAAAAAGTACAACTTACAATTTAGTTGAGTGGAAACACGACAATTGCAGACCAGACCAAAGTTAAACCAAACTGTGCTGCTTGGTTGAAAATTAAAATGAAATTTGCATGCTACCAGATTGGCACCCTACTACCATTACAAATGACCAATGGTGGGTGGCAATGCTTTCTCTGCAGGCCTAAAAACCATCACTTTACTGGAAATTTTGACATACCACACAATCTTGAATTGCTCCAAGGAAACTTTGCTTTCTTGTGTCAGTTAGGAATTTGATGTCCCTTTCTGACCGGCCCAACTTGTGTCCTGGGTGGCAGGAGTAGGTCATCTTCTGCGTGGCTGTGCTACTGTGCAACCTCAGGAAACGCATCTGAACCACATTGGCACCTGGATAAATAAACTGAACAAAGACGACAATGTTCATGTCAAATTCTGTAGTTCCAGTTAAATCTTAAACATAAAATCTTAACAGTAATTATATTGGGGCTTCAATTAAATGATCATTTGCTTTAGCGGTCACATGTTTACCTCTCTGTTTATAGTTCCTCTTCAAAAAAAACAACGCACCAAACCAACCAACAGAAATATTTAAGCCTAACTAAAGATTTATGTAATTTTTTTACATGACAAATTCCCATTTACTTACTTACTTTTTAGATAATTTCAACACAAACCTACTAAATAAACCTTATACGATACATATTCATTAGTCTAATAAAGCCCATCTGTTTGAAATACATAATCCTCAGATGTATGTGTTTAGTATTAATAAAGTATAATTACTCAAAATGAATAATAATGAGAGTATTTATTTAAAATACATAGTATATTGTTTGAATTGCATAATAATCAGGTTACATATACACGATAAATAGCATATTGTCGCTGCTATGTGAAAAACACTTATGCCCCCCCCCCCCCCACACACACATTTGTATGATTTGGGGAGGAAACTGAATGCAGACATTCCAAAAACACACACTCAAAAAAAGAAGTAATTACCGGTATACTTTATTAATACTAAATACATAAACCTGAGAATTGTGCATTTGAAATAAATAGGCTTTATTAGACTAATGAATATGGATCATAAAAGGTTTATTTGGTAGGTTTGTGTTAAAATTATCTGGGGAAAAAAAGTAAATGGGAATTTGTCAAGTAAAAAAAAAGAAAGAAAATTACATAAATCTTAAAAGTTAGGCTTAAACATTTCTGTGAGTGCAGTCATATACATGCGCATGTACTCCATTGGAATATTTGGGTGGTTCACCCACCTGAAATCCTTGCTCTAGCCTGCTAAGCCACTGAAAGGAGCTTTCTGCAGAAAATTCTTCCATCCAGGCTTTCATAGGCAACTGCAGGCAGAGACAAAAATGTTTTCCAATTGTCTATGCAGGTGATGTACAGCTGTTGCAAATTTGATTACGCTCAGCAGCAAATCACAATAATGAGAACTATCCTTTTGGGTAAAATTGTAAGCCATTTGGGAACAGGCTGCATTATGCTTCATTACATGATGAGGGAGGAATACAAATAGAAAAGGTGGTGATTAATGTTCACATAATGCAGTTATGTGATCTATCATTCTATTTAGTGAATTTATTGTTGGGAGTAGGCTACATGGGTGTGGCGAGTAGTGGATCAGTAATTGAAGTACAGTAATAATGGTTATGGATCTCACTTTGTAAGGCAGGTGTGTGCATACTTTTTCTTCTGAACCAAACACTTTGAATTATATATATATATATATGTATTTTTTTGTTTGTGTATTTGATCGAGCACGGCAAAATCAGTTTTTCTTTTTGAAGAACTGCAACCTGAACAGCTTTGTATAAGGCAAATAATTTAGGATTAAAAAAAAAAAGATTTTGGGGCAGTCAAGTCCCTGTTACACACCAGAAATACTATCCCCAGCAATAGAATCCCATCTCTACACTCAGAACCAAAAGAGGGGCAATCTGTCACAAGACAACAATTTCAAGTTCATTTGCATGTTTTCATATTTAGAAAAGCTCTACAGTATATAAAACTAATTTATTAGTAGCAGAGGAATTTTTTTGTATAAGGCACGGGCTGCTTAGAAATGGATAACGGGCCACAAATGGCACCTGGGCCATAGTTTGGACACCACTGATTCAAGCTGTATGTTCTTGTGTTTTGGACCTGAGAGTCTTGAGGATGAAGGCACGTCTGTATTGATGTGCTGGAGAAGCTGCAATAGGCCAGTAGAGCATCAGCAGAGCTGCCTTGGTTTGGGTCGATGTAATATGTCCCTAAAGAGAACACTTAGTAAGAATTCAATATTCAGATCTGCAGACTGGTAGTTCTTCAAAATCTGGAAAACAGTTACTAATGTCATTTATGTAATAACTACATGTCACGAAACTGTAGATTTAGACAGTTTACACACCACTGTAAAAATGTCCCTTTTTGTGACATTAAAAAAATGCCAAAAGTATAAATAATTTCAAAATTATCGTATAACTATTGGATAACCTGTACAACAGAAATAAATCATGTCTGAGGTCAACCAATCACATTCAAATTCATGTTAAATGAGAGTCAGTACGTACTTGGTGCCACTGAAAGGATCTCTGCTTAACCCCAAATGAATTTCAGATGTTCTAGTAGGCTTTTCCTGACATTTTTGCAGAAGCCCTGAAAGTCTTGTACGCTTGATAATTCCCATCACCTTGTTCTTGATCTTGTTTTTTTAATTTTTTTAATACATTTTTGAAGGATGCCCAGTTCTTGGTAAGGTCCTTGCTGTGCTATATTTTTCCACTTTGTGATGACCATCCTCACTATGTAACATAGTATGCTTAACAACTTGGAACTTGTTTTGTTCCTTCTCCTTGTCTTAGTTTGTGTTTTTGTGTAGGTTATTTTTTATTTTTGTTTCCTCTTGCTATGTCTTTCTTGTAGCGTGTGTCTTTGTCTATTTATGCGGTTCATTTTTTTATGTTATGGAAATGTTGAAAGTTGAGTTTGAAATGGAGTGTTTTGGGAACATTGTTGCCAGAGGTTTCCAAACGTTTCTTCCAAAGCCACAAATAGCCCCCAGGGTGTGGTTTGTACACCATTGATTAATATAGGCAATTAGAAATATTTCTTGTTAATTACTCTTTTTCTGCCATTAACGGCACAGTTCAGTCCTTAATCTCTACAAAAAAGTGGGACTTTGAATATTAAAATACTCCCACTGTGTGCCATCAATTGCAAACCCAAATTGTGCCACCTAATGTTGCAAAAAGGAGCACCAGCACACATCAATGTGTAGCTTGTCAAAGCCTAACAACGCTGAATTTGACATAAAAAAAGAAGTAAATTCACATAACATTCCTGATTGTTAGATTAAAACCACATGCAAAATCAGTTGAAAGTGTGTTTACATTATCATTGGAGGATTTGCTAACTGACCACTAGTGTATTCAGGGTGGCAGAGCCAAAGTTCTAGACAGGTGGTGGCGGGATGTTCTTTGGTGCCATCAGGAGGGTCCGCTAGTAGCCGAACCTCCTGCTCGAGAGAATCCAGAAGAGTTTGGATCAAAGAGTAATTGGGCTTGTCGGATACATACATTAGGTCCTGGACAGAGAGAGAGAGAGAGAGAGAGAGAGAGAAAACCCCCCAAAACATATAGGTAAGTATAAGTGCTTTCCAATCAATTTAAAAGCCGTGCAAATTTTGTCGTTATGCTGTCTCATGTTTTTTTTTGGGGGGGTTATAAAATTGAACAGATTCAAAATTAGTATTATTATTTCAGTTAACTAGCATCCTGGAACTGTGTTTCATGTTATTGGTTCCACTTCATGAACCAACCTTGAGTTCTGTCAAAGTCATGTTTATAGATTGTCCTGGAGGTCCAGGAACACCAGGTGGACCCTAAACATAAGGACAAACAAAAATGAATACTTATATAATCCATACAATCAATTAATGATTCCTCCCAGTCCGCTTCAGGTGACTCAATTCTAAAAGTCGCCCGGGCTCAAACTCGGAACAGATGCTGTATGTTTTGAACTTACTGGGAAGCCTCTTCTGCCAGACAGACCAGGCAAACCCGGGTAGCCTTTCATTCCCTTCAAGGAGAACAAAACATAATGACCACAAGTTGCATTGAAACTGGACTACAACTGCAGAAACATAATAAGCCTTGCAAATTTAAAATAATATCCCTTGGCATTTTAGTTATCTATATATAAATGTATTTGTATTTTATATTTCTCCTACCTTTAGTCCAAATGTGCCCTGGAACAGAGGGAAAAACATGCACGCCACTTAAAACATACATAAAATCATAATTGTAATTGCAAATTTTGTGCTACTGAAGCACTTGTACAGCAATATGATGGATTGGCTTAACATAAAAAAATAAGCATTTGAGATGAGAAAATAATCAAGGAAAGTAATGGGAACATACAAGAAGTACCAATAAAATAAGCTTGATGTTACATGATATACAATTTGTCTACATTGTAAATGATGGAATAAAAATGTAGTAGACACATTCTAATAACAATTGCTAAACTTACAGGCAATCCAGGCATGCCTGATGTTCCCCTCGGCCCTGGTGGACCAGTTATTCCCTTCAGAAAACAGAGCAGAGACAAAGGCTAACATTTAATGCATGCAAATCTATTTTCTTGAAAACATTACTACAACCGGATTTATACATAATGTCCTATTCATCAACAGAGAATACACATCTTTCATTTTCAAGTCTTTTCCCCATTTAATTTCTTTCATATTTAAAATTTTGTGAAACCATTTGAAAAATTATCTATAGTTACAAAAGTTTAAAATGGAACTGTAGTAAGGCAAAAACAGACAGGTACTGGACTCATGCATCGCACAAAGAGAACATTATATATATATATATATATAAATATTTCAGTAACTGGCATGTCAGTGACCCAGTGTCCCCAGCTCTACCTGTTCACCCTGTAGACCAACTTCACCAGGTAACCCAAATGGTCCACGGATGCCCTGAAAAAACAATGACATGACAGCCCAAGAATGACAGTGGTGGATATTTGGCAGTCCAAAAAACCCAGAATCATCCAAGACCTACCTTGGTGCCATCAAGTCCAGGTAGTCCTGATAGACCCATGTCACCTTTTTCTCCCTGAAAGGAGGAGGAAGCAAAAAAAAAAAACATTGAGCTGCCAACTTTACTAATTAGAGTGCAATACAATTGAGTTGAGGATCCACTTCATACAAAACTAATATCCAAGAGGAAGTGGTAGTAAATGTTAATGTAACGATCTACTGACTCATTCAATATAAAGGCTGCATGATCATTATTGTATGTATTTTTAATAATGTATCAAATTATTATTAATGTATTTGATTCTGCTCATATATATTTAGACAGAGTGTCAGTTTACCTTTGTTCCCTTTTCACCTCGTTCCCCCATCTCTCCCCGTAAACCAGGGTTACCCTTAGAAATGAAACATCAATTAGGTGTCTTTTACATTTTGATAAGTAGATAAAGAATGTTGTGTTACATTACACGTCCTGATAATTCTGTCAATCTTGTTAAAGCACAACAGGCACGCACCATCAGCTCTAATTGGTGCTGAACACCATAACACGGGTATAACGTGCAAACAAAGCAAAGGACACTCACAATGGTTCCTGCCCAGCCAAGGTGGCCTGCTAGTCCAGTTTCTCCCTTTTCACCCTGAATCATAAAAGATCATTTACTGTGAGCTCATGGTTTAAGTTTTAATCAAATGTGCACAGAACATGTGGTTTCTAGATAACCTACTTTTGGTCCTCTGATGCCCCTGGCTCCCCGCGGTCCAGCTTTCCCTCGCTTTCCCTATCGCAGGTTTGACGTGTTTAAATAAAGCAAAACAAAGAATGTATAGAGGACACAAATATCTATATGAGCTTGATGACAATGGCAGGTAGGGTTAGGGTCTACATTTTGCACAGATTGCCTCAATCCCAATACACCTTTTGAACAGTTAGCTCCTTTTTTTTTGTCAACAGGAAAAATGTTGGCGCTTTTTTAATACATATCTCCTGCAAAAATACATCCCTAAATTGTTTGAAGCCATATTACACTGCAGCATAAACCAACAAATAAGATAAAGTTTTACCCTGCGCCCAATATGACCAATCTTTCCTGGTGAACCACTGTTGCCGTCATCACCCTGTCAGGATAAAATAAAAAAATGTATGGGAAAAAAAAAAACAAAGTTGAAGTCAAATATCTTTGGTTTCAAAACAAGACAATATTGTCTCTCTTAATGGGGTTGTCCATGTTAAATTGAAAATTCCAAACTGCATCAAATTTGGATTACAATTCAAGTCAAGTCAAGTCAAGTCATCTTTATTTATATAGCAACTAATATTTTGCAAATCATCAATGTATGGATTCCCATCACAACCTAATAGGAACCCCCCCCATACTGATTAGAGTCATGGGCAAGTAGAGCCCTATCCATTGGATGACTGGACTTGGGCTGGTCGCCGTTCAATCACAGAGTACATACAGAAAATCACCATGAACACGTTTGCACCTGTTGACAATTTATTAAATTTTGGGTCGATAAACCGGAGTACCCAGAGAGCCCAGACACTCACAAACAGATGCTAATACACATGACGTATTTTAAAGCAAATATAGTACATGAGTAAAATTCAAATTCCATATTGTTGTTACCTTTTTGCCTTTTACGCCCTGTTTCCCCTCAGGTCCTTGTCTTCCTTGCCCTCCCTGCAAAGTCATATTTACTGCTTCTAAACATTGCCATTGGATGCAAAAATGATCAGAGTTCAAGGCAATGCCAATCTTACAGTTTTCCCAATGGGGCCAGGAGGGCCTTGGGGTCCCATCTCTCCAGGGGTTCCCTATAGGACAAAGAAGAAACAAAACCTTGGCTTAAAGTTGTCATGGAAGAAGTAAGGACTCTGGGTGTAAACTACAACCTTTTTGTTGTTGCAAATTTGCATTTACCTCTAAGCCAGGAAGAGCTGAAGGACCTTGGATTCCTGGTAAGCCTTCTTCTCCCTGCAAAATCAATGAAAGCTCACTTATGACACAGACTGAGCAAATATAGCCATTGTTGGCATTTGTGTAATAACCTGCTGCCCTGGTGGGCCTGGGGCTCCGGGCTCTCCTTTCTGTCCTTGTTGCCCCGGTTCCCCTTTAACTCCCCGGTCACCTTTAGGGCCATCCTTTCCCAGTTGACCCTGTATATGTAGCAAAAGAGCAAACTCTGATGTAATAGTAATTAATGTAGGATGATGTCCTGTTCATTTAGTACAGTATGCTCGGACATTTGGTAACAAATCTGTGCATATGGTAATACATTAATTGTTGTCCCCATGTCTCACTTACATATGGTCCCAGTTTTCCAATGTCTCCTCTGACACCCCGTGCTCCAGGTATTCCCTTTAAAAAGCAGCACACACATTCACAAAGATTTGTCTCGACATGTGAAAAATCCATCCATCCACTTCCTGAACCGCTTATTACATGCAAAAATGTTTAATAAAATTTAAACTCTACCATAGGGCCTCTTGACCCATCAGGTCCCGTTTCTCCAATATTGCCAGACTCCCCCTGGAAACATAAAAGTAATTTAAATGACTGTAACTGAGTCATTCCAGAATTGAAAGGCACATTAGACATGAAGATTTTTGAAAATGGACCACTTATTCATTTAGTTGTTCTTATGTTTTCAAGAAAAAAAAGGTCATACAGTATAGGCAATGATGTTAACTGATTTGTGCAGCTGCCATCAATGGGACACACACTTTCTGACATATTTTATTTGTCATATACATTGCGCTGTGTTTAGCATAAACTACACAGCTAATCAACCACATGAAAAACTTTTTTTTAATACTGTATTTCTGAACACACTTAAGTAAATAATGTTACATTTATATGGATGGATGAGGGTAACTTACATTAATGCAAGTTTGTACATGCTAGCTGTGTTAGATGTCATGCTAACTGTTCAAGAGCAAACTTAGCTATATAATAAAATGAGACACATTTTGATATTATTACGTCTTTTGTTGATAATGAGTACCATTCTTGTGCAGGTTTAAAAGACACTCCATTACGGTTGAAAACCAACAAAAAGTATGAACAGTAAAAACAGATGACTTACTTTACCTATGGTCGTAACAATTAGCATAAATTATGTAGCTCAATAAGCTTACTTTCCTTTCTCTTAGAGGGCTAAAACGTTTTTACTAACAGGGTTGCATGTATGTTGATAGATTACTATTTCAAATATGTCTGTAATAAAACAAAATGTTACATTTACAAGAAAGTGATAATATCGTACCCCCCCCCAAAAAAGCACAATTAAAACTCATTTTATGTGTTATATTTTATGTCACTAGGTCATCAAAGGGAGGGGCAAGAGTTTTATTTTAGGGGCTGATAAATAGCTTTTTTTCTTTTCAAACTATTTATTTTTTACTATGTTTTGACAATTTTTGGGGCTTGGGGTGTGTGGGGTGTGTGGGGTGTGTGGGGTGTGTGGGGGGTGGGGGGGTTGCCGTCCAATTCTGGAAAGACCCTCATCACTTCATTACATATCACCTTTATCCCTTTAAGCCCCTTTGACCCTGGAGATCCAGGAGTTCCTGCACTTCCCTTGGAGTCAAACAAACACAAAAAACAAGTATTAATATGAAAAATTAAATGAGAAGATACTTACTAAATTTAATACAGTTTACTTACAGCATTATTAATTCACAGCCATGATGAACAACAGACATGGACTCACCTCTAACCCCAAAAGACCTGCATGGCCCACTTCCCCGACCAGACCTGGTTCACCCTATTCATAAAAAAATAAAATAAAATAAAACAGACATCAAATTAAGCATTTTGGTGAGTCTTCAGCTCCCGCAGTTTTGGCAATGGCATTCGCCAGTTGTGAATCTTTCGCATTGTATAGTATGATACCTGCTGACAGACGCTACCTTAGCAAAGACTACTACGGTACATTCACCTCACCTGTAATGGTTACATATGAATCATTGGTAAATTTCCACAGTATTAAATACTGGGGTACTTGTATTAAATATGTGTATTTTTTTCTTATTAATACTTTAACTAGATTCCACATATCATCACTGTCAGGCAGAATGTGCCGACTGTGTGTCCAAAACTGTATGTTTTCATTTAATTTTAATTAATTAATTAATTTATTTATTTTTACAAATTATTGACCAATCTTAAATGTCGAAAATGGCTTGCTCAAATGACAATTGAATGTTAACGGCTCAACAAACATGCAGTTTTTTTAGTTCCCTGAAAGGTGTTGGTTTGGCCTGACACCAGCGTGAATTTTCTATTAGATTCAACGGTTGAACGGAAATTCTAAAAATAACATGAGTGTTATTAGCGTTAAAAGATTTATCAAAAAAATAATAATCTTAGAACAAAACATGATCTTTTTAAAATTGTCTTCTGTGTTGCAGTGGGTGACTATGACTCATATTACTGAAAATTACGCACTAAAAAATACAAAGCAATACTGGGCTCACCATTAATCCAATATGTCCTTTCGCCCCCTTTGGGCCTCTTTCACCATTTTCTCCAAGTTTCCCCCAAGTGCCCTCAGGCCCAGAAAAGCCTCGAGGGCCCACCTCGCCCTGTTGTCAACAATCAGTTTAGTCAGTTGGAAGAAGACAGTAGAGTGCCATTTATTTTCATCACATTTTTCAAGACTATTAGTAAAGATGACCTTCTCTCCTTTCAATCCAGGATCTCCTGCTTCACCAGGATGGCCGACATCCCCCTGCAGGGGTGGAGTGAACAGCAACATTTATTCTCTTGTATATTTTTGAACTGTGGTGCATTGCCTTTTATTAAAAATCCACCCAATGTAGATTTAGAAAAGCATCGAGAAAAAAACAAAAACAAACTATGCTCGACAGTCATAATATGACAACAATTTTTTTTTGAAAATGTTGTTCTTCAATAGGCATTTGTATCTATAATTTTTAAAGCAGGAATATCTTCATACAAACAGAAGATCAATGCACCAACCTCCTTTCCAATGGGTCCAGGTGGACCCTGCAGTCCTTTTGGACCCTCAAGTCCTCTCTCCCCCGGTAGTCCTGGAAGACTAGGTTTCCCTCGAGGCCCGGGATCTCCCTGTCAGAGGTGATGAAAATGGGAAGCAAGTTATGATTCCAAGCTCCTGTCTGTATTGCAGGGTAAATAGTATAACAAGGCCCTGCACAACAAAGTGGATTTTTTCTTTGGATGCAGCGATGATGATGAGGAGGATAATATACAATTACAATACATTTAAAATCTTTAAATGCTTCCCTAAGACCTTCTTGAACAGAAAATTATAAAGCCTGTGGAATGAATCTTCAATATTGACTGACCAGGTCTCCTTTCCATCCAGGTGGTCCTTCATATCCCATTTGGCCTGGTAGACCCTGATAAGTGAAACATTCATGAGTTGGGTTTAAAATTGCCTGTGTGGACATTGATTGTCCAGGTGTACATAGACTTAATTTATTTACACTAAACATTTCAACAGTAAACGGACCATGTAAAGTATAAATGTACAATGTTATATGAATTTGACACACCATAAAGAAGAATGCAGTGTTAACAAGCCAGCCAAATTTGAATGAAAAAAAAAAAAAGATCGATCCCACAACCTCTGGCTCGGGAGACAACCACTCTACCACTGATCCAGGCCACCAAAAGAATGATACAAATACAACTTAAATTCTGTAAAAGGAGGGTGAATATCCAATTGATTGATTTCAAATATTAGTGACTTGTATGTTTATATGAAACCAACCTGTTGTCCATCAAGTCCAGTCGGGCCTCCATCACCAATTGAGCCAGGCAAACCCTAAAAGTAGCAAAGACCAACTTTTAACAGTTTTAACATGCATTTCATTTACATGCAAATACTACAAATCAATAACCCTACTTTTCTGTCACGGGGCAAATGTTTAAAATTTTAAAACTCTAAAACACAATTTTACTACCAAATTTATACTACCGTATTTTTCACACTCTAAGGCGCATCAGATTATAAGGCGCACCTTCAACAAATGGCCTATTTAAAAACATTTTCCATATATAAGGCATTATAAGGGGCATAGAATAGAAGCTACAGTAGTGGCTGGTGTTTCGTTAAGTATCCACTAGATGGAGCTTACTTAACCAATATTGATCCATATATAAGGCGCACTGTTGGTTTTTGAGAAAATTAAAGGCTTTTAACTGTGCCTTACAGTGGGAAAATACAGTACTTCCCACTTGCTTGATTACAAAGCCAACAAAGAATGGTGAGACTAGTTGGACAAAGTGACACAGACCTCGAGTCAATACTAAGATGCACATACATAAACATTGTATGTCATTTCTTGGTCCTTTATATTCTATATTATATTTCTTGTTGCAAACATATGTGCATTTTTTCTGATTTCTGTTCTATTTCACTCATTAGGGACAATTTTGTATTTTTCCTCACACTCTTTATTGTTTCCATGTCATGTAAAGCGACTCAATTATTTGAAAAATGAGATATAAATAAAACTAATTATTAATATTGTACATATGTGCATATATACATATTGTACATTTTGAGTAACTGTCTTATTATTAAGTGGACACGGCTAATTGAAAACTTTGATGTGTCTACTCTGCAATATTTTTAACCTATGAAAAAAACTTATCATAAAAAAAAGAAGTCCTAACTGTTACAAAAGGCACTGATGATGTTTTCATTTGCGAGTTATTCTAGTAAAATCTATGAGAAGTAAAAACAAACCAGACTAAATCCTGCCTGGAATAATTGTAATTGTGTTGTTGGTGTGATACAAGCAATATTTATCGGCACGTTTTGTTTATGACCTTGTCTCCTCTTTCTCCCGCTGCTCCTATTAATCCAACCGCACCTTGGAGGCCCTGTGACGATCCAACAGACATGAGTTCATACAAATGCAATCATCACCATAGATTATTCTTATTTCTTGACTACAGGGAGTTACATGTACATTAAAATGACAGTTGATGGTAAATACCCACTCACTAGGATTCCTGCTGGCCCTGGTGGCCCCTGAGGTCCAGGAGACCCATTACTTCCCCGGGGCCCTGGTTTTCCAGTGGCTCCAGCATCACCTGGGAGACCTGGAGCACCCTGGAAATAAGATGGTCACACAGACGAAGGATAGCTCTTAGGATGGGAATCAACATTTAGAAAACAAATTGGTTTCAAGTTACAATTAAAGGGGAAGTAAACCCAAAAATATTCTTTACAATAATATTTTGTATCCAGAGGTGGGCATTCCATTAATATTCATGGAAGGTCCGTCAATCGGTCAATGACTGAGGCCCTTTTGTTGACGATTGATGAATGACGGAAAATGACAGACAAAGGATTCCCGGAAGTGGGTTTTTCATCCGTCAATGTAATCGTCAATGACGGATTGCCCATTTTGCTGACGAATGACAGAAACATTGATGGATGCCCATTTAGCTGAGAAACAAGAAATTATGGATTGACGATTACAATGCGGTTCAGCATGAAATATTG
Organism: Vanacampus margaritifer; assembly: GCF_051991255.1. Taxonomy (NCBI): domain Eukaryota; kingdom Metazoa; phylum Chordata; class Actinopteri; order Syngnathiformes; family Syngnathidae; genus Vanacampus; species Vanacampus margaritifer. The sequence continues at coordinate 16,836,957 of NC_135445.1, read as the reverse complement.
ATGAACTGACGATGACGGATTGGTGTCTCAAATGCGGACGATTGATGAATGACGAATGCTCAAAATTCATTGACACGCCCACCTCTGGTTGTAACTTATGTGTCCCCACCAGTCCAAACACGACATTCTTATTATTATTCTAAATAGTATTGTGCTTGTGGAAGATGAGCTAAGCTGCAAAATACACCCATTTTTATCCATCTCAGGGGCGGCCATTTTGCAATTTGCTGTCATCACAGTTGCTCAGGGCTCAGGTAACAACCAATCATGGCTCAGCTTCAGAAAACAGATGAGTGAATGGTCGTTACCTGAGCCTTGACCAAGTGTGATGTCATTGTTAAGTTGACAGTAAGTGGCAAAATGGCATCCATCCTCTGATGGATAAAAACGGGTGCATTTTGCTGCTTAAGTCATATTCCACAAATGTGATATTAATCAGAAACATGATCTTAACCAGAATGCTGTTTTTAGAGTAGTGGAGTTGCATGAAACATTATTGTAAAAACATTTTCTTGAGTTGACTTCCCCTTTACTACAAAGGACAAAAGAATATTGTTTGAAATTTTAATGCAGCAAAAAAAAAAATTCCATTTGATTTTCCAATCAATACCCTTAATTTCCCAAGTATAAGACGTCTCCTAATATCATACACTCCCTCAAAATCACCCTTAAAAAGTACCTTTTTATTTTTAAAAGACAGTGTAATGCCACTATCTAGTGGCTATAAAAATAATTACACTTACTTGCATGACATGGACATTTAGCATAAAGGAGTACAGTCAAATTACTGCCTAAGGTGACCATACTGTATGCAATTACCCAACAACATATACTTACCACGTATACACAAAATTAACCGTGAACAGCTTTGGACTAAGGCTAGCGAGCCAGTCAATGCAGCTAATTGACCAACAAAAATATATAGACCATTATAACCAGAGCTGGAAAATCCAGGTCTAGAAATTAAAAACCCTGCCACAGTTTGGCTTTAGCCACAGGTGCTTCTCCTCAACCAGCAGGTATTTACGGGCTTCTTTGCCACCTTTCTTAACTCTTTGACTGCCAGACGTTTTCAGAAAAGGAATGCCGTGGGTGCCAACCGATTTAAGCATTTTTGACTGATCTTTCAAGGTCCACAGAAAAGTATGTGTTTGGACTATGGAAACACACATACTACCAAATGAAAGATTGGACTCTCATCTTTCATCAGACAAAAAAAGTTTGTTTCTACCTTATTCCGTTTTTCAGTAATCAACAATAGAAAATGGTTAGTTTCACCTCTGTTTTGAAAAAAAAAAAAAAAACGTCTTTTAACGTCTTTGGCACTCCATAGGATTTTACTAAACGTTATTTAACGTTTTTGGCAGTCGAAGAGTTAACTTTTGCAGGATTATGTCATCGGTCAGAGAGAGATGAAAAGGTGAGTCAGCCCTGGTTCAAATGGATTTGCCTCCACTTTTCCTAACTGACTTCATCGTGCAACAGTGAGTAGTGCATGGCTCTAGCTTGCGGTTAACTGAAAAATATTAGCTTAATAATAAAATGAAAAAGATACAGATACTACTGTATTTTCCGTACTATAAGGCGTACCTAAAAGTCTTTAATTTTCTCAAAAGCCGACAGTGCGCCTTATAATCCGATGCGCTTTATATGTGTATCGATATTGGTTAAGTAAGCTCCATCTAGTGGATGCGTATTGCAACACCAGGCACTATAATGTTTTCATCGATTGATGTTGCCCATTCTCAAATAAATAATGAAAAGGTGTTTATAATTGTATGTGTGTGGAATTACACCTTTCCTTTTGGTGTGAACGAATGATTTCTTTGCCACTTGTGACAAAAAAGTTTGTTTTTTTTATGATTTGAGGGTCTTCGACATCTGTCAAGTACAACAATACCCTGTTTCTTTAAATGTCGCTGCAGTAACAAAATGTGGGTAATATCCTTTTGTAAAGGCAATGCAATGCAGCTGTAATGTATTGGCCATTAATCAGGGGCACTTAAATTGTGGTAGGTTTGTGTTGATTGTGCCATTATCATGAGTTTGAATGTGATAATATACCACTGGCGCATGTGTGTAAATTCAGTTAATTGATTAGCCTTCACTTGAGAGCTGTAACTTACTGGTGAACCCTGAATCCCTTTGGGGCCTTCATCTCCAGGTCGACCCTGTGGGGGAACAAAAACTCCAATGTTACAAGGATGTGATTACAGTTTGAAATAGATCGCAAACAAAAGAGGCTTTAGTGATATAAAATACAATCAAGTTTAACATACCCTTTTCTTTTAAGTGTAGTCAAACATAATTTCATTGCAGAATTATCAAAACATAATTAAAAAATATTTTTTACTGATTAACGTATATGCATCACTCTCTGTAACGATCTTAGTTGCCATTCAATCACAGCCAAATAGACAAACAAAAAGAAAAGAACAACAAATGAAAATAGAAAAAAACCTGTTCATGCTTACATATTTCAATTAAACTAACATGCGTACGTATTGCATATTGAATTGACATTGTACTGTATTCCAAAAACAATTCTCTTGTTTTGGGGTATTATAATAATAATACACCTCACCTGGGATCCCTGGGGCCCCTTTTCCCCAGGGGAACCTGGCAGACCCTGCAAACAAAAGTAGATCAAGCAATGTGAAGCATGTTAATTATATCTTCAATTTACACAAGCTGCTGCAAATTCAAATAATATATATATATATATATATATATATATATATATATATATATATATATATATATATATATATATATATATATATATTAATTATCACAGTCAAAAATCTCTCTCTTTCTCTGCTTTGCTCTCATAGATCCAGGGTTAAAAAGAAAAACTCGGATGATCCAAGTTTAATTAAGAACAGGACAGTTAGAGATGACAGTAGTCGACCAGAGAAGTATCTCAATAATGAGGAAAAGCCACCGGGGAGTTCTGGAATTACAGATAAAGCTTTGCTTTTAGGTTAGAAAAGCAGCTCGGCAAGATAAATACCATGACAGAAAGATATCCCTCCGATTTCAATCTTTATTCCTCAATGTCAATATTTAAGTAGATTTTATTTACTTATACCCCCAGGCGGTAGTGTGACCCGATTTGGGCTTTTTGATGGTTCTGACCAAGCCATTTCAAAATAAAATACTGCCCATGGGTTAATTAATGCCCATTTTTGCTGTACTTTCAGATTATGTGGACTGTATATCACCTCTTTGGGTTATTGAGGCTGTACATAATAAAAGAAGCCCCTAAATGACTACTCTTGATCTTGTAGTTTCTCTTACAAATGTACCCTAATATTTTTCCTCTGCAGTCCTACATTTGCGAGCGCACGTTACAATGTAGATGTCAACTGCCAAACTCAGCAATCAATCTTTTTTTCAGTGTTATTCTATTGGCTGAAATTTTGTTCCGATTTTGCCCCCTCCCGGCAAAGGGCGTCAGACTATTGCATGTAATCAGAAGCAGCTTTATTAACCAAGTATGTAAAACACACAAGGAATTTGTCTTCACAGTTTAACAATGGATGTATCCCGATAACATAGGATCAGACTTTTCCAGATTGTAAAGAAATTGTTCATTTGGTGGGAAGGGCACCCAATCTACCTCTTTTGGATGTCCCCTTGACTTATTTATTTATTTTAGGGATTACCCCCATTTTTTGTGTGGAAAATGCAACGTCGAGGTTTATCTTTTTTGAAGATTTATTTATTTATTTTCTTCCCAATACATTTCAATGAGCGTCAATTATACGCAGATTTTCTCTGTTTGCGGGCCAGCCAGCTCCCCATCCCACTTATATGCATACATATATGCTCCATCAAAAAACAACAAACAAAAAAACAACAAACAAAACACAAATCTAACAACACTGGCATCAGTACAGCAACTACTGGTATATACTTACTGGAGGTCCTGTCTTCCCAGGAGGCCCGGGAAAACCTCGCAAACCCGTCTCACCCTGATGAAGAAGAGACAGAACATTTGTGTGTGTGTGGTCTTGTTTTTTTACATAGTGGGGCCAACATTCTGGGTTTTCACAGAGTTGTGGGGCCCACCTGTCCATGTGGGGGTATTTTGCTGGGCCCCACAAGTTTAGACCTCTTTTTGAGTGTCAAGACTTGGTTTAAAAGTTTAGGTTTGAAGTGGGTTATAGTTGAGGTTAGGAAAAGGAATAGGGGTAGGCAATCATTTTTGATGGTTGGGGTTAGGGGAAGAGGCTAGGAAATGCATTATGTCAACGAGATGGCCCCACAAAGATAGTGAAACAAACGTGTGTGTGTGTGTGCAAGCGTGCGTGCGCGTGTGTGTAAAATAGTTATTTTTTTAAATGTACAAGTAAATTATTTTACTTGTTTAACTTGGTTAAGTCTGTATTAACAGTGAGAAAATTGCAGGTTGAAATTGACTCTGGTCAATAATGTGCCAATTTTCAAACTATGCTTTTCTAAATGAAAACATTGCTAAATAAGGCAGAGGGAAACATTAGGTTACCCTCTCTCCATTGGCTCCTGGAAACCCGCGCATGCCCACGGTGCCGTGGATACCCTGATGGTCGAAGGAAAAACATACAGAAACATTTATATATTAACCAATTAATGTCACAAAACGTAATCGCAAGACATTATTGGGAATAGTTATGAAATGTAATTTGTTAAACCTCTCGTATATTCAAAGATGAAAACATTCTGAAGTCAACTTGCCCTCAGCAACCCTCCCTACTTCAGTTTCATATTAACTATGAGTCATTAACACATGATATAAACACCACTCATTGTTTTGAAGTTGTAACTTCATTTGACATTTTCATGACTGAATTAAATTAAAAGTTATTTGTGGAGTTTGTCACTTTTTTACTCGGGACTGCCACCTCTGGTCTAAAGTGTAGCTGCAGCCTCTGTGTCAAACTCGTGCTCGAGCGGGTGCGCATGTGTGAGTATGTGCACTCGCTTATTTTTATTTTTTTTCAGTTTTCTTGGATTCTGAGCTGGAGTGTGGGCCGTGCTTGAAGCCGGCCTCTTGTTTCGTTTTCCAGTTTCCATCCCAATTGTGTTGTACGCTAGCACTAAATGTCCGCGGGGACCAGCATGATGTCACCCTCCACCACTCCACACTGAAGGGAATATACAAGTTGATAAGCGCAGTCGCAGTTAAAAAGTCAGGGCTCTTCATAATCATCTGGTCAGTAGTGAAGCATGCATGATGTGGAAAAAACTTGAATATTAACATTTACACTCCACATTTTACCTTTAAGAATTTTATTTTATAATTTTGCATAATTTTATAATTTTTTTAAAATTTTATATATATATATATATATATATATATATATATATATATATAATTTTCTGAATTGTATAATTTTGGACAAGAATTAAGAATTTAAAATTTTTACTTTAAAACATGCCTGTCTGTGAGGAAGACATGATAACCACGACCACACCGAATTGCTACGTAGCCTACCATCAAAATTTATTTGAGGATGTTATCTTATCATGGTAAAATGAATTCCCACTGAAATTGACTACTGTTTAATATGTTAAAGAATCACTTACATACATGCCAACTGGGCCCTGCGGTCCTTCCATGCCAGGCTTCCCTGTAAAACCCTGAGATAACACACATTCCATTATATATTGTATGTTTACGTTGCGCCATAGATGTTGCATGACTGTGGATGAACCTTTTCGCCTGGTGCTCCTGCCAAGCCCTGAGGTCCTGGTGCCCCTTGAAGGCCCTTAAAAGTAAACACATCATCATATTACTATAAGACAGTACAGCTGATTAGTCTGTGGTTGTCCAAATGCTTTTAAAACTGTTGGATTTGTTGGTTTAAATATATCTCTTCTTTCATGTTTAAAAATCTGCTTTCAGACGTCGGTATACAGTATACTGAGCCATACCATCGAACCCAAAGATCCATCAGGTCCTCTTTCTCCAGAAATTCCTTGAACACCCTAAAAGGAAAGAAGACAATTTGTTTTAGTGTAATGAGAGGCATAGTTTAATTATTTTATTTATATTATTTGTTTTATTTTAAAAAATGGAGTTATCTTCAGTTGATCTGTATGAGCAGAAAAAAAAATGCTTTTTGGGCATTTAATAATGTCTTTGTGATACATGTAAATCACTGGCGTCAGACGGAATCCTTGCACCTCCAAAATCACTTTTCAGGAGATCCCAAAAATAGCATGTTTGTTCAACCTCTGAAATTCCATTGTCAAAGAGAGCAAGCCACGTTCAACACTTTAAATTGGGCAATAATTGTAAAAAATAAATAAATAAAAAACACCCACACATGAGGAACAATTTGCTACCAAATTGTGACAATATGAGGTTTTGGCCCAATGTCAGCAATATGCAGATTTGTTCATTCCGACACTTAAACAGATATTTTCTTCCATCCATACACTTTAAATTACTGATTTTGTTAAGATGAGAAAATTAATATATCGCTGGCTTTGAGCTAAAACCTTGTACCAACAAAATCATCACTTTTCAGAAGACCCCAAAAACGACATGTTTTTTTCAACCATTAACATTACATCATCATAGAGAGCAAGCCAACACTTTAGCTTGGTCAGATTTAAAAAAATATATGAAATGCGCCAAATTGTGACGAGGTTTTGGCCCGATGCTAACGAAAAGTAAACATGGAGGTGATTAACCAAGTGATTCTCTTACCATGAGCCCTTTATTACCCACACGGCCAGCTGCACCCAAGGGACCCTAACAAAGGGGGAAGAAAGGGTTACCTAGCAGCAGAGGTGAATCAAAGCACAAACAAAATATTTCCAAACGTATTTTTCAGTATCATTTTAGTCCAACAAACAGTCGAAAACACACATTATGCAGTCGCATATGCTTGAGCTCTATATCCTTTGATATTTTTTATAAACTGAGTGAGAGTAACCTTCCTCATCCACTGGCTCAGACTAAAACATACAGCTTGTTTACAGCCTGTCTTATTGTTTTAACACCAACATGAATACTGCACAGACTGAAATCATAGTCATGTTGGTGGTTTTAATGCGTGAAAATAATGTTTATACTTAAAAAAAAAAAAAGTAAATCAAACAGACTTTTTTCAGTGTGTGCTCATCGTCGTCACCATCAGTATTCTGATCAAGCCACTCCTCGGCCAGTAAGGCCTCTTGTTCTTCCCTCTGTCCCTCTTGCCTATGTCCTCTAGCCTTCCTATTCATGTTCGTTATGATCCATGTACCATCAACCCCTCTTCTTCACATATTCAGCTTGAGCTTCTGATTGTTCAGACTTTGAAGGTTTCCGCTCAGGGTCTGCCAACCTGCGGTTCTGGAGCCACATCTTTAGTACCTCTGCTGTAGCTCTACGTGTATCTCCCAAAAACTAGGAGAAGTTAATAATTTTTTCAAACATATTATTTTTTTTAGATGAAATATTCATAAAATCAATTAATGTAATTAAATATTCAAAACTGTCAGAGACCAAATTTTTAAGTTGTCAGAAAAGACAGAGGAAAGGTCCTTGAAAAAGTTTTAAATATTACCTAAAATGTCCAAAAAGGAAGAGGAAAAGCAGAAAATTAACATAAATTGTCTACGAAATTGCCAAAAATTGAATAAAAAAGGCAGAAAAGAAAACGTTCAAAAAGTGACCATAAAATGTCCAAAAACAACAGAAGAAAGGCAGAAAATTAACATAAAATATCTTTGGAATTGCCAAAAATGTCCGAAGATTGATTTTAAACATGGCAGAAATGCTTAAAAAGTAGCTATAACGTCCCAAAAAACAAAAGAGGAAATCCTAAAAAACACCATAAAATGTCAACAACAACAAAAAATGCCAAAAATGTCAGAAAATGTGATAGCACAAAAGGCAGAAATAAAAAAATAAAATAAAAATAATAGCCATAAAATAATAATAATAATAATGCATCGGTTTTATAGACACTCAAAGTAGCCACAGCTGCCCTGGGGCAGGCTGACGGAAGCGTGGCTGCCAGTGTGCGCCTACGGCCCCTCCGACCGCTACCAAACATTCACACCTTCCATACACCAGTGTGAGTAGCACTAGAGGTGATGTGTGTGAAGTGCCTTGCCCAAGGACACAACGACACATGACTTGGGGAGAACAGCCAACCTTCTGGTTACTGAACGACCGTCTCTACACTCTGAGCCACGGCCGCCACAAAATGTCAAAAAAGGAAAAGAGAGGCAGAAAATGACCATCATAAGTACATAAAGTGGCCAAAAATGTTAGAAACTAGACAGAAAGGCAGAAAACTCTAAAAATGCACGAAAAATTGCACACACATAAAAGTCAAAAAACGGAAGAAACAAGGTAGAAGAAAATGAATGTGTATGTATCGGATGCCCTTTCATATTTTTGTGTTGTGGTGCAGCTCTAATTAGGGCCCAACAGTACATTAGACTAACACTAACACACTATTTCCTTCATCACATTATGAAAAATGTTTTGCGGCTCTATACACATTTTGGCTTATTTATTTGCCCCGAAATGGCTCTTTTGACTGGAAAGCTTGCTAACCCCTGCCCTAAGTACCGGTATAAAACAATTTTCCTGATTGTGACTCTTGAATCAGATTTCGATGTCGATGATTCCTCTCGCCTTGTAGATTGCCCGGTAAAGGTCATTGTTGCTATGATGACGCTGTCTTGCTGTCTCTTCAAGTTGCTCCACCCTGGTCTTGATGTGTTACACTTTTGTCAAAATGGTCTCTTCACATTGTTAAGCGCCTGTCACTGAACTTCCCAATCCTGTCTGCGCTACAGTACCTTCTTCACTACCAGCTCTGTTTCCTGTTTTTTAGTGTTCAATGTTTTCTTGTATCCTGTTTGTGCCCTTCTTGTCTGCTAGTCATGTCACAGTCTGCTTATTGTGTCAGGCAATCAGATCACTCCTTCCACTCATGTCATGTCCAGGCGGACCCTACACTGTTCACTCTCTCACTTTCGGATCTGCTGTGATGATAAATCTGTCACCCTTGTTTCAAGTACGGATTTTTTGTAATTACAATTTTTTTGCATTGCGGTACAGCTAATATCATCTAAGAATCAGGAAAGCTATATTGCGAATAAAAATAAATATCTTGACTTGACATGATGAGCTTTAACTATTGCACAGGATATCATTCAAAATCAGTAGTTTGGACAGTAAAAAAAAAAAAAAAAAAAAAGATAAATAAAAATATATAGTTAATCCCATTGTTGTGCATACTTCATGTAATTAAAAACATGACAAAAGACAGAGGGGGGTACATTATAAAACACACATAATTTACAAGTGATTAAAATATGACAGAGAATGGGAACCTGTGTACCAGGCTTTCCTTCAGGTCCCTCTGGTCCAGGGTGACCCGCCAAACCCTGAAATGTGTCAATCAAATACACAAACAGACGTATGTAAACATTCATAGATGAAACCATTTCTTTACAAAACTCATGTTTTACTTGAAATAAAATATATTGGGGTTTGCCGACCGTCAAAATCTCAGAGCATTCAAATAATCTTTTCAAGCATGACATAAAGAATGGCAATTGAACAAAAATTATGATGACCTTGGCCTATACTCTCTAACATTAACACACAGCCTTATGACTGTCTGCATGTAAACAGATTTCTGACAGACAAGATTACCGATGGACCTGGCTGCCCGCTGGGGCCCCTTTGTCCTGATCGACCCTGGAGAAAAGACAGAGAGGATGACAAAGACATAAGATGTACCAAAAATAATTCTATAGTATCAGCGGTTGCAACCGAGCTCGTAGAGAGATAAATTTTTTTGCTTGTTTTTCACTTACAAGTCCTTCCTTCCCTCCTACCACCACTAAGCACAGAAAGTTTGAGGTAAGAGGTTGCGTTTTGATTAGGGCTACAATCAAAATGTGTTTGATTACCCGAGTAATTGATGGAAACACTGATAGGATAATTGATCCTAACAACATTTGCTAGTGATAGCCCTAGTTTTGATGCCCATGGAAAATTAGTAAATAAAACTCAGCAAGTGTTCATTTTTTTTTATATGATCACTTCTACAACATTCCTAGAAAATCACAATATTCCATCACTGGTGAGTTATTTGACTGGAATTTTTGTCTTCCAATTTACATCATGAAGTTGCAACATTATTCCAAATGATGCACGAAATAGAATTGTGGAACTTCATAGAGTTGTACATGATTAAATTATTACGGTAGTTTTCTTTCGTAGTTCGAATTTCATGTTCCAAAAAACTCAAAAACGCTCATGCTTATATTGTGGTGTACAGGTAAAGGAATTTTCACTTTTGGTTATTGCAGTCCACTTGCACTGAATGTAAGTGAGTGATGACAGTCCTGATTCAAACATAGAGCTTGGGTTTAAACCGCCCCAAAACAAAACAACAACAAAAAGAACATTACAACTACCTGGTTTTGAAAAAGAGCATTCAAGCTTGCCACTATTTTCCAATCAAATAAGTAAAACAATCAGAATTGTTCAGCATGTTCAGGCAAAGCTCTGCGCTAAAGTGGCATTAAAGAAAAAAGTTAACCTCCCCAAATTTATTGACAAGAAAATGTTCTATGCAGCCCCACTAGTCTAAATACGGTATTCTGGTTAATATTGTATTAGTGGAATATGAGTTAAGCAGCAAAATCCAGCAGTTTTGATCAAAATCAGAAGGCGGCCATTTTGCCACTTGCTGTTGAGTGAATGTGACATCACCGTTGCTCAGGTCTCAGGTAACCACCAATCACAGTTCAGCTTCAGAAAACAGGTGAGCTGTAGTTGGTTGCTGCCTGAGCACTGCACAACTATGATGATAAAAACAGGTGGATTTTGCTTCGTAACTCATATTCCACAAATGTAATATTAATCAAATGTTTAGACTAGTGAGGTCACATATAACATATTATTGTCAAGAAATGTTTAAGCTTGACTTCCTTAAGTGCCATTCATGCATTCTTGTTCCTAATGTTTTCTCCTCTCTCATTTTCTGTATTAAAATGTTGTTTACATGTAATGGTACATTACAAATTCAAGAAAAAACACAAGAGATGTACCCTGTTGCCTCTGGGTCCTGTTTTGCCATTTCGTCCATCTGGTCCTCTGTTACCCTTGAAGAAAGTAAACACATTAATAAATGTGACTGTGGTCTGTGTGTGGTTTCTGTGTTTATTTGCATGTTGTGCTGTGATGTGTTTTTTTTGTTTTTCTTTATCCATTTATAAATTCAAATAAAGCAATCGATCAATGTGCATAACAATAATTATATCATGAAATTGTTGTTTGGCTGCTCTTGTTAAACATGAACACAAATCATTTCTGACAATGCACAAACAACCAACAATGTTCAATATATGCTGTAGCTATTAAGTTGCTAAACATTCCAAATTCTACCAATTCAGGCAACAACAAAAATATGCTTCAGAACAATGGAGTATATAGGTGTGCTTGCTTTACTTAATAGTGGAAATGTGTGGTGAGTTTTCAAATTTCTCATAAATCCCATTAATCCATCATTACAGTAAAATACAGATCTCAACTGTTTAACATTCTGTTGTTACGGGTTGGCTATTAAAGATACATAAAGAGAACATTGATAGCTGTGGCATCACATTAAGATGTGATGCACAGGGACCACAGTGTCTACTGACCTTTAATCCACTACTGCCCTGTTTTCCCTGACGACCCGTTTCACCATTCGCACCCTGAATGAGGAAAAACAAGTTGGTCAAGACAACTCGAAAAATCAAGTGTTTTAAAAGGTCAACGGTAGGCTTAATCTTTTGTAAAAATCAGCTTGTTATAACATCTAAAACAGGTAGTATACCTTTCAGTAAGGTCATTTTTTGACAAAATTAAGCCAACTAAAAGGAGAATTAATAAATATGAACAAATTAATTATAATTTCAATTCATGCCATAAATTGTCTATTGATTAATCAAACTGGTAAGAAAAAAATAAGAGGAATTATTGTTCCTTGTATGTACAAGTTGTTGGGAAATAAAAATGTTTTGCCTTCAGTGATAAAAGTTTCATTACTTATTATTATAATTCCACTTGTGAGCACTGACAATGCAATAGTCTGAAATTTAGCAAAAGTCTTGTATTTTGTACCTCAATTGCTTTGGGACCAGGTTGACCTTTGACTCCAAAGTAACCTGGAGAACCAGCGGAGCCCCTCTCTCCCTGAGGACCTCGGATACCAGTAGCCCCTTGAAAACCCTAAGACAGACAAACAAACAATCAGTCTCTACTGTATGTAATCAAGACAACATGAAAACTAGAGTATAAACCGGGTAAACAAAACAATGAACAGTAGAAAATCTGACAATAACTTGCAACATTTGCTCATGACAAGTGTCAGTGTCCCCCTACCCGCCAATAAAAATCACCCTTAAAAAGCTGATTTTTTCCCCCTCTATATTTGTGTATAATACGGTCCCCCGATTTGCTGATATCCTTTAATATTAGAGTGAATAAAGATTCAATAAAGTCTAAATGCTTTTGAATCCATGTTAAAAAACATGCTCTTTTTCTATGATTAAGGTTTTCCAAAGTATTTTTTAAAATCAGGTTTTTCAAAATCTTCTTGCACTGTATGCTCTTTTTTATTATTATTATTATTTTTGTTTGTAGTTTTAGTAAGATATATATATTTCTATTTACTTCGCTTATAAATCTTTTTAACTCTGATTGTAGCCTTTTAGGGCCATTATTGTAGCAAAGCTATTTACAAATGCGTATTTCGATCCACAATTGTGTAAAAACAACAGTATACAGTCACAAATACGTAAAAATAATCTACAAATATGCAACTGAAGTCACAAACGTGTGACATAAATCTGCAAATGTGTACACTGATTTGTATGTGTAAACACATAATTTAATGCGTATATATATTTGACCCGTAAACACCACGCTTCTTGATTGGCTGTATTTTTACATGTGACTTTTGCTACAGTTCTGCCGCGCAAGTCACAAATGCATGTGGCGAGTAGCAAACGCATGTATGGGGAGTTGTGTGGCTCCGACCTGACTGGTTTGACTGCAACTCAACTGAGATACAGCCACTTCTAAAAACTAAGCATGAGGCCCACATCTCTCACCCGGAAAGCCACCTTTATTGCAGCGAGAGCAGCAACCCAGCGAGCCTTCAGAATCATGGAGGACACCTGGTGGGTGCAAAAGGCACACGAGATCCAAAACCTGGCAGATTGCAACACTCAGGGCTTCTACGATGCCATCAAGGCACTGTACGGCCCCAGGAAGCGAGCGATTGTCCCAGTCCGGTCAGCTGATGTCTCTACGCTTTTTAAGGTCCGCCATGAGATCCTTGCCCGCTAGGCAAACCATTTTTAGAGTCTTCTCAACCACACCAACCCTGTTGATATACACATTCTGGATAATTTTCCAGACCTTCCACCAATCACGGACCTCGACAACCCCACCATTTTTTTCTGAAACCTGGCAAGCCATTGCGGGGCCCAAAGAATTACAAAAGCGCTGGACCCGATGGCATCCCTACAGAGGTTTTCAAACACGGAAGGTATCTCCTCATGCGCTGCCTGCATCTCCTGATCCAACACATCTGGGAACAGGAAACTGTCCCACAGGATTGGAAGGATGCTAACATCGTGGTTTAAAGCAGAAAGGGGACAGAACAGCCTGTGGAAAGAGTCGAGGAATCTCTCTCCTCTCCACCGCAGAAAAAGTTATAGCGAAAATTATGCTCAGCAGGCTGGCATTTTGGAAGCTGTGCTTCCAGAAACTCAGTGTGGCTTTCGGAACACTAGATCCACCACAGACATGGTATTTGTCTTAAGACAGCTAATGGAGGAGAGCAGAGAACATCACAAGAACCTCTACATAGCCTTCATCGACCTCAGCAAAGCCTTCGACAGCATCTCCAAACTTGGGGTTCCACCCAAGTTTCTCTGCTTTCTCCAGTAGCTACATGACGGAATGCAAGCCAGAGTGCTCACAGGTAAACTACAGTCAAGGTGAACGTTGGGGTAATGCAGGGCTGCGTCTTGGCTGCAGCGCTCTTTAGCATCCTCCTCTCCGCCACCACATACCTCTTCCACCGCCCACACAAAGACACAAATCTGAGAGCTTCCGTACGCTGATGACTGCGCTGTCTTGGCTCACAGCCCAGATTCTATGCAGCACACCCTCACCTCCATTTCGAGTCACTACCAATCCTTTGGTCTCCAGGTTAACATTCAGAAAACTGAGGTCATGTCCCAACTCACTACCCAAACCTCCGTACCCCCCAGTTTTCATATAAATGGCATTCCACTGAACACAGTGGATCACACCTACCTTGGCTCCACCTTGTTCTGCAGCATGTCTCTCCACTCTCCTCTACGGGGCATGAACCCCATACCGCCGGCACATTACTAAAGTGGAGGCCTTCCACATCGGCTGCCTACAGAAGATCCTTGGCCTGTCCTGGGAAAATCTAGTCCCCCATACAGACATCCTCAAGAATAGCAACTCTATCTGCATGGAAGCAGCCGTGCCTAATAAGCATCTTTGGTGGATTGGACACACCATCCGCATGCCTGACCACTGTCAGCCCCGCCAAGTTCTCTATGGCCAGTGGAGAGGCACAAAGCGCTCTGCTGGGGCATTTTATTTGTAGTTCATGAAGTGCTTCAGTGATTTACAGTTGAATTGCTTCGAACTAGTGGGATCTGCGTGGGTGTATGTTCCAAGGTGCCTCTTTGGAGGGCACCATGATTGCAGTAAATTGCCTTAAATTAAAGTGTTAAGTGCTGCGTGTACAAATTGTTAATTTATTAGAAACATTCGACTACCCTGGAGCAAGTGTCTGCCCTCTCCCTCAACTTTATACAAGTGATGTGCAAGTGATGAGTATTTCTTTATGTGCAAAACCCCGATGCTGGTGAATATTTGAAGGTCTGACCGTTGGCGCAGTCTTTCTGCCCAATATAGAACCTGCTTCCATTACAATATATGTAGGAACAGGAAGCCGTCAAGCTGTTTCCTACTTTATCTCCTTTAGGACCTGGAATCCCCTTGTCCCCATCTGGTCCCCGAATGCCCTGTACATGAAAAATATCATTCAGTATTACTAATAATTAGCATTTAATTGGAGTTAAATAACGTGAACATTACAGTACAATATTTTTTTTTACTAGCTTACCGTAACGCCAGGGAAACCCGGTGGACCGGCTTCTCCTGGTGCACCCTAAACAAAAGGCCAGTAAGGAGAACCTTCATGTAAATTCATCACCAAAATAAAGACTGTATTCTGAATTTATGTAAAACCTGAAAGAAAGAAGATATCTGAGACCAATAAGGAAATGTACAAAAACACAACAAAGCGGGATTAGCACAACAAATTAAATCAGAACACACATGAATTTACTTATAGAATAATAGGAGTCTTAATAAAATGTTGATATGCTTCAGTTTTCAAGAATTAGTGCACACGTAAGGCCTGCACATATTGAATTGAATTGAACAACTTTATTCCAGACCCAGGGGGTCCATATCACAAAACAAAAAAGAATAACAGAATAAAAGAGAAAAGGAGGGGAGGAATAATAATGATGACAATAGTAAAAACAACCACAATACATTACATAATCTGCAAGAGTCAATATAATGAATTCATGCATGAGCACAACTAATATTTAGGTTAATTTTGGACCTTTGTAAAATGTTGGTGAAGCCCTAGAGCGAAGGGGAGAAAGAGGAAAGGTATTCTTGTGGTTTACTGTCCAACAGGTCTGGATCCTGGGGAGCAGTTACCCGCTAGGGGGCACTGTTGGGCTGGTGACTACTTCCAATAAAACTGGTGGTGGTTAAGGTTCAGGTGCAATTCATTTGATCCATTAAATAACACTATTTGAAATAGATTTTCAAAATGTCATTGTCAACCCCAGAAAATCACTGAATGCCGGACGCCATGGATCTCCACCGAGCCCCAACCCCAGGCCTGGCTTCAGAGGGGGGCCAGGTGATCACTGTCCTAGCAAGAGAACTTTCGGTCCAAGGTCACCATTGGAGGTCATTTGACCTATGCTTTATCTGGTCCCTCACTAAGGAGTTGTTTGCCTTGGTGACCCAAGGGGCCAATTTGAGAAGGAATGGACTAAATAATACGGTTAAGAATTGTTTTCTTTTTTACCTTCAACTCATTTGCTCCCAAAAACGTATAAATCCATTCTATGTTTAAGTGTCCCAAAGACGTATTTATATGTTTTGTTGTTGTTGTTTGTTTATGCTAGAGCATACAGAAGGCTTGCAGAAGGGATGCAGCCTCTCAACTGCAAAGAAGAAATGGTAGTATTACACAAACGGCCAGCAGGTGGCAGCAGAGCAAAAGAGATCAACCAGGACCATGTTGAAGAAAATATCTTTTACTCACATTTCTAAATAGATTTGTGAATAATGATGAAATGTAGCTATATTCTAGTGCTAATTGCTGCAAAAACTGAAACAGATATATACTTTTTTTCGGATGAAAGAAGCGACTCTAATCTTTCTTTTGGTAGGTTCCATGTTTTTATAGCAATAGAACATAATATTCTGTGGGCCTTGCAAAATCAGTAAAAATCCAGTAGAACAGCTGTGAGTGAAGGGGGTTGCTTCAGTGAAAATGGCTGTGAGTGAATGAGTTAAAAGAGGCAGAAATGCACTCGTGTTGTGTATTTACATTTCTGTATATTATACATGTTCATAATGAACATATGCACTGAAAAAAAGTACTTAATTATTGGTTGCACATGATTCAGATATGGTAAACTAATGTAATTTTCCATTTTTCTAAAAAATTATCGAATAATATATGCTAGTTTAACACATTTTAATCATGTGCAACCCACGTACAAGTTTGAATTAAGTAAATTCCCCGTTTGCAATCCCCTGAGGAATATCCGACTGCAACTCACCGCTGGACCTTCAAAGCCGGGTTCACCCCGCATACCAATGGTTCCCACTGGCCCCTAGGGTGAAAACAAACGGAAAACACAATGAGAAAAGCATACTGAGTACAATATTGCGATACCACAAATATAACAAATTTTCGTCCGTGGCTGGACTCAAACTTTCGATTCTAAGGCACAAAAGCCCATGGATACGCTCATGCCACCACCTTTAAATGATATAATTATGGAAATCAACATTTTAAAAAAGCATTTAAACCAACAACATACTTACAGGATCTCCTTTCGGCCCTGCTCCACCACTCATTCCTGTTGTTCCCTGTAAACAAATGTGGAATAGCTTATCATATTCGTGACACTAGTTAGTGGGTTACACAATGGCATTATAGTAATACACCAAAATAAAGCAGCGGGACTACTTCTCTACAGTATTATGGATGCCACACTTATTTGTTGTCTACTTTGTGCCCTAGTTTATGCTTGTTTCTGACGAAGCTGAGCAAATACACTCAAATGTCTACCGGTGACACCAATGCTAATAAATTATTATTATTATTATTTATGGTTTTATTTAACATATAAACATAAAGAAAACACAAAACACATTACAAGTATAAAATACAAGTTCAAGTAAAAAAAGAAAAACAATAATAGGAAGAAAGAAAATAGTTTATATGTTCAACAGGGGTAAGAGGAAGTTAAAAACTTATCTAGTCCTACTAAAATGTATAAACCTAGTCATATATACAAGTGCACTTTAACATACACACATTTGTCAGCAACATATGTACATGAAATTCATAGGCATATACCATAATACATTTATAAATCATATCCTCATACTCACATATACAATTTTCATTACACTCATAACGATACATCCAAAGAAATTACAGCATATATACAATTTTAGCAGCTCATGTCTGATTTAAGTATTTTTTTAAACTTTGCTTTTAAACATTTTTTTTTAATTCAGCAGGTGACTGACATCTTTTCAGGCCAGTTCCAAAATGATTCCGCAAATTAATACCTTTTACAGAAACACACCTTTGCTTAATATTTGTTCTTTTAATTTTTTTTGCGGACACTTGTGTTACTTATGTTATAAGGACTCTCTCTAATTTCAAACAGCTGAAATTAATTTCAGAATTACAACTTTGGTTTGGGGTGTTATATCAATCAACATGTGACTCATGAGTATACACAACTTCTTTAATTCTACTTACTTGGGGCCCTCTGGGTCCTGGGGGCCCCACCTGTCCATCTAAACCTGGAGGGCCCTGGTCAGAGGAAAATTAAGGACACAAAATATAAGAAACACCGCTGTGAATCATTGCATGGAAGCACAAACACTCAAGCGTAAATATAATCATGCAAAATGAATACCTGTGGCCCTTTGCGGCCAACAGTGCCTGCAGGGCCAATGTCCCCCTAAAAGGGTAAAAATAAACAAATCATACAAAGTAATTAGTCAGCACAGAAACATTTCAATAGCAAAATAAATGTTCTTATTTGGTAGTCAAAACAATAACCATCAATCAGTGCAGCAGCTGGAACCAAATTCACTGCCGAACTGCTGGACTTTTAATAATTTAAAAAATGTAACGGAGCTATAGTCTCACAAGATAAAGCTGACATCTTATGTGATGTCAAAAATGATATTAGATTTTGCACAACTTATTAAAAAAATCACTTAATTGCACAACTGAATTAAAGTTGTCATAATTGTATTATTTTGTCACGTTTTATTCACCCTTGAGCCATTAACTCCTTGAGCACCAACTTGTCCTGTAATGCCTGGTGCACCCTGCCATTGACAAGCACACAAAAACATTCACCGTGTAAAACACACGCATTGCATAACATCATGATTCATTTTTTCACTGTCTTCATCTTACCGTCAGACCCAGACAACCTGGAAGGCCGTCCAATCCGTGCTCCCCCTGGACACGAGCAGTGTAAATGTTATGTTTTCTACCATTACAACTATAGCACTAAAAACACTGTACTTACATACACAAAATACAATATCTCGCAACAAGACAATGCTGGCTTTGAACAAATAAGAGTGTGACTATGAAATTCAAACATACAGGAGATAGTTTTGTAACAAATGAGCCCTTAAAGGGCATGTCACTTACGTCAGGTCCACGTGGGCCCTCTGGACCATAGCCACCTCGGTTCCCGGGAGGCCCCTGCAAAATATTATTCAGATTCAGAGTCTTTATAAAGAGTATCTTTTTCTACAAGGAGGAAAGAGTGTTAATCTCATGACTGATCATCTGATGTGCTGTCACCTCGAACGGCTATTTTATTCTGACGTTAAAACTACAGGGTCCAAACAGATAGTAGAAATTGACTGTACTGTCGAATACAAGTGAAGGGCACTCACCCGGGGCCCGACAGGACCAGGTGGCCCTGGTATACCAGTTGAACCCTAGAATGAGCAAATACAGTCTATAGTATTTGTATAATTGTTCAATCCCTCATCCACCAAGAGATGTACCTTCTCGCCAGGTTCCCCATTTCCCCCTCTTGGACCTTTTCGACCAATGAGACCCTGTGGGGAAAGAAGAAGGGGAAAAAATCATAATAGCTATAATAGAGTTTACAATGAGTTTCTCATGGGGGTAGAAAAGGCATTGGCAGCTTAATATTATTTTTTATTACTTCAATACAACTTCCAAAACAGATTGCCTTAAATTTGTGCAGTTTAAACAACATTATTTAAAAAAAAATAGGCTTAAAAAGTTTTGGAAAACTTTAATGGCAGAAACATTTGGGACTTTATCTCAGTGAACAACTAACCTCACAAGCATGTTTGCTTGTTCTATAGCTTTTGCTCAGCTGTAATGGATAAGACAAAAAGTGGGATGACTACTGAACTGATATATGAACAATACACACACTAGGTATAGTCCTGGCTGCCCAGTATACAGTATATGACAAAAGTGAAAATTAGTTGACATCAATGTAAAATAAAAGGATGGAATGTATGCCGCAAAGTCAAGCAAATGGAAAAATGTATGTGCTTAATTGCATTTATCAAATCTAAACTAGATGATACAACAGCTGTGGTCATTTTTGTCCTTACCTCTTCACCTTCTTCTCCTTTCGAACCTCGCTCACCACGGTAGCCCCATGAGCCCTGAAATTAATTGAAATGGGACATTAATTAATTCCGTTTTAGATTAACACATTCGTGTACTCCATCTATCACTATATAGCTTTTATTTAGAACCACAGAACCTACCTGTGATCCGGCAACACCCTGTGGCCCCTGGTGACCATCTTCTCCATTTTCCCCATCGCTGCCTGGGGGCCCTGCTCTTCCAGGCGGACCTCTGGGGCCCTGCTCCCCCTTTCAGACAACATAAATGATTGCAAGTATATTATACGCTACTTGAGACGACTGCAACATTTACACGTTGAAACAAAAAACTTGAATGAACCAGTGATTTAGGGAAAAATGTGTTTAAAAAAAAAAAAGGTCCGGAACGTAATACTGTAAATTATGTTAGCATTGTGTGTGCGGTCGGAGGGCTTCAGTTGAGCCGTTTATTACACGGACAAGACATCACCTGGATCGCAACATCCTGACATGAAGATTATGGGTAGCAATAACTCAGCTTGAACAACACGTGGAGAACAAGAACTGATTTACTGGGATTAAAAGGAAAAAAAAAGAAACACTTAGCCAGGCCCACTACATTATATTACACACTGTGGAGGATGATTGATGTCATGCTTTTATGCAGAGGGCGGCATGATGGATGGATTGAAATATATTTCTGTAGGCATATTTCACTTGTGAACACTGTATAATATACAGCATAGTTACACACACTGATACACTGCAGCAGATGGTGCTGTTCTCCATTCTTAATATCTTACAGTACAGACTGTATTGGCTGCTTTTTCACATACCGTAACTTTGCTTGTAGTCAAATTTGATTGAATGCCAAAAGTCCATTCATCCATCCATCCATCCATCCATCCATCCATCCATCCATCTTGTCTTAATTAGTTTTGTGCATGAGTTGGAGTCGATCCCAGATGATGTTGGACCAGATGTGGGTCCCACCAAAGATAGTCAGTTGTAGGGCACTTACAGCTTAACGCTGCCCTATGTAACAATTTTGTACGAGTGTGCGCAGCATGCACGTAAAGAAGAAGAAAAGAGTGAGTCCTTTTTCGGCCACAAGTGGCAGTTAGGACTGGACAATTATTGGAAAAACAATAATCATGATTATTTTTGATTGAGATTAAAATCCTGATTAAGAAAACAATCATTCATTTATTTTACTCACAACTATGATCACAGCCTTACGCCCATTCATACCTTCACATTGAACACTTTATTCTTGAACACTATTCTTTTTGTCAAGTTTAACCTAACCTTATTATTAGTCTATATGAAATTCAAGCCTCTTGCATTTTCATTCTTCTTAAGTACTACATTTATCTCTTTATCATATTAATTTTATTTTATGTTATTTTCACAAGTCTGGTGACTTAGTGGGCTAACCTGGGATTTCAGGGATTTTATTCTGTGCTATGTCATGTAGAAATCTGTGTTGGTACGACCCCCCAAAAAAGTCCTTGGATATATTTGTAATTTTGAGGAAAGGAACATTCTGTGAATCTTTATGCTGAAAGAAAGGAAGAAAAAAAGAAAAGGAAAATACAAATATTGTATAGTAACACACTACAGTAATTGCAGAACAAATACTGGGTGTTCCTGCGCGTTTTGGCCTCTTAGGGGCAGTGTGGTGGCGTGTATCCATGGTGTACACGCATACAATGAGAACAGGAGAAAGTTGCGATTGAATTCTATTAAAATAACTCGTTTTTCCACAAAGTGGGAAGAATTTGTGCCCTTGTGTTATTTTACCTGTGGGTATGTGTTTCCACAGCAGTTGTATTCGTTATTTGAAGGACTATTACTCCCGAAGTTGATGCTAACTTCCTGTTAGCATTTGAATGGGATCCTCCATTCACCTGCATTAGCATTAGCGCCAGGCTCGCGATGTGCTAAAAACTAAGCACGTTTTGTATTTAAATACACACTGTGTGTAATTCTCCTTATCGTGGGTTTAGTTTGACAGCTGACTCCAACTGGAGTGTCATTAAACAGCTTAAAGGACGCTTAAGGACGGCAGAATCACACTGATTCGCTCCAGGCTAGCTTCATGTTGCATTCAGCGTCCTTTCACAACGTAGGGAACTTGTAAACACGCCACAGCGTTCTGCTCATTAATCGGATTTCTTTGATCATTACGTTTTAATGATCGAGATAAAATGTTGGTTAATCGTCTAGCCCTAATTTGAAATTCAATTTCTTCTATAAAGCAGCTTTAAACTAACAACCGCTTACATTCACATTCACACATACAGACGCTCCCCTACTTACGAACATTCGTGTTACGAACAACGGTACATACGAACATGTCTGCGCGCATGTCAAAAAATGTTCGGAAAGAGATGCTGTAAGTTAGATTTTTTATTGCGCACCTTTTTCCAAGTACTGTAGTGCTTCTTTACGCCGCTAATACCGACGCTTGGTGCTGTGAGAGCTCACCCAGCATTGGAGGCTCAGCAACGTGTCAAGGAGGGGGAAGAAGAAGAAACGCCTGTTGCTCATAGATAAAGCAATCGCACTCTTCGAGCAGCAAGACCCAAATATTGAACGTTGCACAAAGGTTGCAAATCAATTGAATGATGCCATACAGTGCTACCGCATCATTTATGATGAAAAAAGAAGAAAACTGTGCAATCGTAGTTAGATCGCTTCTTTCGGCCAGTTTCTAGTAAATCCTCCAAGGAAGATACTCATCAATCCTCATCTTCTTCTCCGCGACCCTCAACTTCTTCCTACATTGAAGTTACGGAGGAGGAAGTAATTTTTGAAGCCCATTCCAGCGACGACGAAGAACCTCTCATGATATAAAATCCTCCTCTTCCACCTCCTCCATCAAATCCTTAAGCATCGAGTACATCTTCCAAAAGTAAGTTAAACTTCATTTTATTTATCTTATTACGTACATGTACATACTGTGTGTGTCTCTCGCTCTCTCTCTCTAACATACGTAGTACAGTACTGTACGTATTCTCTTTAAACATAAATTATAATACAAAATATAGCACTGAAGCAACTTACGAACAAATTCACCTTACGAACGATCGCTCGGAACGTAACTCGTTCGTAATTTGGGGAGCGTCTGTATAGTCAATTTTGATCATGCACAAAAACATAGGCCTACTTGGCTTCTTAGAATGGCAACATGCCCTTCTTACAGCTGATGCAATGTAACATTAATGTGGGCGACCTGACCAACAGGTTATATTGCAACAGGGCAGGCAATTGCCTAGCAGGGCCAGGAGCTAAAGAGGGTGGGTCCCCGAGAGACGTTTGGCATTAGATCATGTCAATAACAAAGCATCGCAATGTGTTGCCTCCAAGGCCTCCACAATAGATGTTGTTGCTAGCTGGTGGCGCTTGTAAGGCGCTCCGAGAGACGGCAGATATTGGTCCATATACTGTAAACAACACAACCGTTTTCCAAGGGGTCTAAAAATGCCCCTGTTGACCAAATAGGACATTTTGTAGTTATTTACACTTAATTTCTTATGTTACACCCTGTCCGGCCTAAAACCCTAGACATGGAAGTCTGCCTGCCACCTGGCACACGCTTCATTTACACTGGAGTGTTTCTAATGATCCCAAACTCCCAATCTCAATGTACAAAACACAAGCTTGTTTTCATTAGGTCATATTGGACTTCCAGGAAGCTTGTTTTATATTACATTTAATTGGTTTGTGCAATATAAGCTTTAATTGCATCTACATTTTAAATGCAAAAATCCCTATGTTTCCCTTTAGCTGTTTACAATCATGTTCTGTTAAATTGCATTCTTATAATCTGACTGCTCTACCAAAATCTTGTCTCTGGTATCTTTGATCCATAGGCCTATTCCTTGAATCATAGGCCTATACAGTATGTAATAAAGATGCATATTCTAACAAAAACACTACATTTTTAAGGCAGAATTTATTCAAAACTTTTGATTAAATTATGAATTTGGTGCTTACCATCTCTCCTGGCATCCCCGGACGCCCACGTTCCCCGGGTTCTCCAAGGGGACCCTGAGAGGAAAGATCAGGAAAACCATTCAAGAATGAGCCTTGAGCATGGATAGTGCTGATTCCTAACCTGCATGCCAGGCTTGCCCATCTCTCCAGGTGGCCCAGCAGGGCCATCTTTAATCTGAAAGCTCACAATAAATAAACACGGTCAATGAGGATAAAAATATACTAATTAATGTGATAAGAAAAAAATAAATGTTATTAATCAACACTGCATACTTACAGGCCAACCAGCATGGAGTAACTGGTAGAAATTGGTTTGCTATGAAAAGTAAACACAAAAACGAATCACCAATTGATAAAATGACATTGAATTCAACATCCTTTATTCATTCATCTCTATTACTCGAACTTTTCTGCAGTTCATTTCCTTACTCTGTCATTGAAAGGCCTCTTGGGGGTGACTGCAGACAAGTTCAAAGTATGTGTAATAACAACCCACAAACCACTAACAGATTCATTTCTCTCATCTTTTCCTCTAATAAAATGCTCTCCATCATTCTGACATGCAGGGGGTGCATTCCACAACATGAGGCTGAAGTCATTGTTCAAAGAATACGCAGATGAGCACAGATGTTCTTCTTGCACGCACTGTCTGCATGTTCGAACTTAGTTTGGTCTAGTTCAAGGGAACGGGACACGCACATGAAGATAATCTGGATGATTTTGGGACAGATTCCTTAATTCCACCCAAAATCTGCTTTGTCTAGATTATCTAACATTTAAAACAAAATCCTGATAATATTCAAAATAATAAAATCCTGTCACATAGAACAGAAGAAAATCCAATCAGGAACTGATCTGACTAAAGAAGAAGTTGATGGTAACCCTTGCTGCGCATTGCGCCTGCTAACATGTAGGGTACTTCCTCAGGTTTCATAACCAGGAACCAAAGCACATTCACAATAGTATAGTCATCCAGGTGTGTATTATACCTGGAAGGCTGCCCATTCCTCTGCCGTGTTCCTCCACAGGTATAGGGTTGGTAAACCTGCTGGTCCTGGAGGTCCACGGTCACCCTTACTTCCTGGACGCCCCTCTGGGCCAAGCTTGCCCTTTATGAATCACAATTCAGTTTATATAGATCAGAATTGATACAATTTGATTTCATCCTGCAGCAGTTTATGACAAATTAAAATAATGAATAAGGCTCATTAAGAGCGGTGAGATGATCATTTTTATATAAAAAAATACACACTTTAAATTGAATTATTAGAATATTCACTATATTATATATATTGATTATAAATCAAGTGGTTTAATGTGTCAACACATCGGGGCTAAAGCAAGTTTTTCTCACCTTATCGCCTTTAAATCCAGGCCACCCTTGTTCTCCAGCACAGCCCTAAAGATACATAAACATTATGAATACTCAAGAAAGTGACATACTATAAATAATAAAAAAAAACTAAAAACCTGCTCATACACTTTATAGGGCACCATCCCCTATTCTGAGACCATCTAACATCATCAAGTGCTTTAAAGCAGATTCTTTCAACTTTAGTGAGCTCTCAATATTTTACCATTTTGAAGAGGGATACGGAATTGAATAGCAGTAATTATCCATTTTATACCCACATTTAAATGGCATGAAACTACATTGTTTGTAGTCTATAATTGTGTTGACCATTGTAAATTAGTAGGTTATTTAAATAATATTGTCCAATATGTTTCAATTAATGCACAATTTAAAGTTTTTCTGGCAAAATATAATTTCCAGTTAATGTCTGCATCATTTGCATGCCTTCACTGACTTGTGTTGATAAATGTCATATGTTCCGTTATAATAAAAAACAACAACAACACAAACAACTTAAAAAAATTCGACTCAGTTCTAATGGTAACATTTAAACCGACCTCACAATATATTTAAAATGCACAAGTTTTTACCTCTTATCTGACCTTACACAAATCCACTTAGCTGGCTGCTCACAACACTGAGTGAAAAAGTAATACATTTTGTGACCTTTAGCTCATATGACTTCATTTTGCCATGCAACTTCATTAATAGACATCGATGAAATGTTTTCTATGCATGTAAATGGTAGGCAGTAATATACTTTAACGCAATGGTGAGTTTTACTGCCCTTTCAAACATGTGCACTATGTCAACATTGAAGCTATATTACAGTACTTTGCTGCAGATCGATTTGTTAAAGTTTTTGTCGTGGTTAGTTTTTTTCTTAATTAAATACCTCCAGATTTGAGAGATTTTATACAGTATTTGATTAACATTTCTTTATTGCCAAGCAAATCTTACATGGAGTCTTCATTTGTTTTCTCTTGGAGCCCGAGCAAGCAAATCAGGCTGCTTAATGGGGAAAAGAGCAATATTTGAATACACTGAGCTCACAATGTATTAAAGATGAATTAATGATTTATGTCTTACTGAGCTTTTTTTCCAACAAAGAGGTGGAGTACAACCTGAACTGGTCACCAGCCAATTGCAGGGCACATACAACTAATCTATTCACACCAAAGATCAACCCAGAGCACTTGGAGAAAACCTGCACTGGGGGAACATACAAACTCCACATTGGGAGGCTGAAGCCCGGATAGGCAAATGTGCTAACTAGTCATCCACCATGTCAACATTAGCAAGGCCATAAAGTGAACATTTCGAGAAATTGTAATAATGCTAGTGAATAATGTGTATTTAACTGACAATTAGTACAGATTTAGCCAGACGTAACGTCAAGGTCTGGTTCCCACTTGATATCCTAGTATAAATGGCCGCCTATATTAAATAACACAATGATACACTCTTCTGGAGAATTCAAAACCATACTGATCCCGTGCTTAGATTGTAGCATCAAAGACATGTACTTCAACATGCTTGTGTGTTGTAACATCCACTCACTAATCAAGCTCAGATGGTGGCTAATAGAAAACAGTTCTCCTAAGCTGTAAAGCATAAATACATAAGTCAAACATTCTCTACTCGAAGATTTATCCTAAAACTTTGCCATTGAGTGATATGGAAGCAAATTTATGACTCAGTCCACTGTATACAGGTATCATATCTTTATAACAATATCCTCATGCTGAAGTAGAAAAATAAATAAAAGTTCAATCACACATAACAGTGTTTTAACTAAATCTCAGTAAGTGTTATTTAGCCAATCAGAAGATGCAATCAGGGGGCCGGGGTAGGGTCGGGGGGTTGTATAGTAGAATTTTGTGACGTTGTTATAGTAAATGCTTAAAAATGTGCAAGTTAAAGTATTTAGTAAGGTAAGAACTCTAACTGAAGTAAATGAATAAACTATTTCATATTGATTGAGGATGTTCGATACCACTTTTTTTACAGACCGACACCAGTACAAGTACTCAATTCTTAGTAGTCACTGATACCGAAACCACTAGTACTTTTGATACATAAACATTGCCCCCCAAAACATTTATTCATCCATCCATTTTCAGAACCGCTTATCCTCGCGGGGGGTGCTGGAGCCTATTCCAGCTGGCTTCGGGCAGTAGGCAGGGTACACCCTGAACTAGTCGCCAGCCAATCGCAGGGCACACAGACAAACAACCATTTTCACACACACTCACACTTGTGTACAAGTTTGAGTGGTCAATCGGCCTACTGTGCATGTTTTTGGAATGTGGGAGAAAACCAGCGTACCTAGAGAAAACCCACACAGGCACAGGGAGAACATGCAAACTCCACACCGTGCCACCCCCCCAAAAACAATGACAGATCATTTTAAAGAAAAACCTACAGTGTAGATCCCAATATAGCATTTTCTAAATTCTAGTTCCTGATTGCAAAACTGCCAGAAGAGGTGGTATCAGCCGTCGTCACGAGTACCAATACTTTGAAATTAGGCCAGGTATCACAGTCCAATGCTGATACCTGGTATCGGTAATGGACTATCCATAATATTACTTCATGTTTCATTTGCTTTTATTGTGGCGTAAGCTTAACCTATAAGACCAAAACATTCATAATAAATGTGATAATGTATATTACAATACAAATTAGTTTATTTCTTGTGTTAAAACAAACAAACAATTAATTAATAATTGTCAGCATAGTAATAAATTGTAAACAAATATTTTCCTCTTAATTATTATGTACGAGGTTTGCCTTTGTTTA
Source organism: Vanacampus margaritifer (assembly GCF_051991255.1). Lineage (NCBI taxonomy): Eukaryota > Metazoa > Chordata > Actinopteri > Syngnathiformes > Syngnathidae > Vanacampus > Vanacampus margaritifer. The sequence continues at coordinate 16,808,788 of NC_135445.1, read as the reverse complement.
GCACTTTTTAGTACTTGCCTTAATGTAAATAAGACTGCGTCCAACCTTTTTTTTTAACAAAATGTGACCAATTATTGTGTAGGTACTGATACTCCTCAGAGCTTTTGAGATGGCTCATTTCACCATCTGAAGTAACAGAAAGAGTTCAGAAAGTAGCTAACCATGCTGGCCACTTTGTTTTTAATGGCATCTTTCTACCTCGCTACATTAGTGGGATTGAAATGTTTTGCCATAATTGACACAAAGGTTCATGGGATGTAGAAATAAAGTGGATAGCGCTTGTAGTACGAAACAGGCCTCTGATAAGGCATAATTGTAAACATGCCTGCCTGTAAACTTGCTTGCCCTCTAGGTGCAGATCTTTCTGCCTATCATCACACTTGACTCAAATTCAAGTCGGTAATTGAAGATAAAGTTAAATGCAAAAATGTGAAAGCAAAACGTAACAGGTTATACCATAGGAAACCAACATCGACTATGCTACAATAAAAAGCTTCTCTCCAATCATACAATACAATTACAACTTGAGAAACACTTACCTCTTGTCCAGGAGGACCCATTCTGCCTGGTGCTCCAGGTTTGAGACGATATAGTTTGCCATTTGAACCCACGACCAAGTCTCGATCTCTAGATATAATGGTAATGGTTCCAGATTTGCTCTTGTTTGGAAGTTCTCCCTGGAGTTTAGCTGGATGGTTAGTGTATGTAATGTTCTGTGTGGTTATATGTCTGCCCTGCTCATCAGCCTTTCTGACCGAAGGGCTTTGGTAGATGACGTGAGATGTAGGTGAGACAGAGCCGGTCCATTCGTCAGTGGCCTCCCTTTGTCCAGTAGACTCAAAGGGTGGTCGGGGATCTGAGGGGAGCTTAGGACGAACAGTAAATGCCACAATGGGCTTTTTGCGAGTATTTCTACTGTCGAGATGAATGATGTCATTGGTTGGTTTTCCTGGGAACGTTGACGATGTGTTTCCTTCTACGTCGACCTTTTTATCCGTTGTGATGTTGTCCTCTAAATGCTTTGACGTCACTTCAGACTTCCCCTTCTGGTTCCCCATAAGACCATTTTTGAAAGGCTTCCACTGAGGGTTGATTTGTCCGCCAGTTTGCAAGGTCAGATCAAATAATTCAGTGTCCTCATCCACAACAAAAACATCTGCGAGTCCCACGGCACCTTTACGACTGGTTCCTGAGGGCAGAGTCCCATCTCCTCGAGGAGCACCTCGTCGCCACATCGTATTTTGCTAAAAGATAAAGAAGAGAAAGAAAGAACACTTGCATTGTGAGACATACATACATATGAGTAACAGAAGGTGGTATGACTATTTATGACTATGACTCTTCTGTTGATCAGTGTAATGTAGGTCTGGTGATTAGACAAAGTTAAATCCTGTACATTATTATGCAGCTCTGATGGTCTTGTTGACAAGTGTAATTGGCAGGTCGGTTATGTGCTGCCACTGTTGTCATCCATGAGTGAAAATAATGATTTTTATCATTAACCCACAATAGAAATTCAATAAGAAAAAAATAATAATCATAATTTTTATAATTTGAGACCCTGAAGATTGATGAATATGCTCCAAGGCAGAAGGAACTAAAGAGACAGCAACACTCAGCAACACTAAACTGACAAGGTTGAACAGACAAACACAATACACTTAAGACAAGTGTGGTTATTACATTGATGGACTGATGATTGATGGACTTTGCCCATTAAATTTACTGTCTGTCCTAATATAGCGGCTGTAATTTAGCAATGATGGAAGGTTAAAATAATGTCTGTTGGTGGATTGTTGATTACAGTTTAGTTCATCTTGAAACATTGACGGATTGACGATGATGGAAGGGTGTCCCGAGTGTTGATGATGGTGGAATGACTGACGTTCAAAATTTCATTGACATGCCCACCTCTGTTAAGCCCTACTAAAGGCCATGGTTTAATTTAAAAAAAATAAGGCTAACACAATTCCCTAAATTTCAGTGACAGTGTGTAGTAGTTGACCACTAGATGTCGCTATATCATAGAATGCAGCTGAAGCACTTGCATTTCGAAGCATGCACACTATGGTGGCTCAGAGAGACAACACTTTGCAAGCCAACCACCAATTCTTATTTTGCGTGAGCAAACGAGCATCTTGGCGAGTGACTGCGAATTGGCAGCCAGTGTGAAGCCCGGCGAGCCACACCGAAACACTGAGTGAATTTACTGTCCCCTCAGATCCCCGACCACCCTTTGACTCTACTGGACAAAGGGAGGCCACTGATGAATGGACCGGCTCTGTCTCACCTACATCTCACGTCATCTACCAAAGCCCTTTGGTCAGAAAGGCTGATGAGGAGGGCAGACAAGAGAGGCTATGAGAGGCAGAAGCTAGTAACACATTTTTAAAAAAGTAGTAAAAGCTTGCAAGAGCAAAGCAGAAGGTGGCAAGCGATGGGAGCCCGAATTACGAACTACAGACCCCACCTGTGGAAGGTAAGCGGTGCTCGACCCATTGGGTCCCACACTAGACGCAAGCACCATCGGAAAGTTCGCAAAGTTGTACTTTGGGCATCCGTAGATTGTGGCGAAACATGTCAGCTTGTTGGTAGGTGAGGCTTCAGCCATGTTATATAATTAATGATTATTAGACCGATAAGATTTTAAAAAATCTACACTGATGTGATAGAACAATTTTTGGGGGGGGTTTTATTGAAATCAATAGTGTTTTTTAAATTGAATGAATTACTAGTTCATCACTAGATAGCGCTAAAGATTATACACTGTCACTTTAAAACAAGATAAGAATAACCCCTAAAAAAAATTAGGTAAGCACTAAGCAAATATCTTTTCACAACTCCTAATAGACAACACACACTTCATGAAACTAAAGGGACAAACATTTTAAGAATTGTATTTTTTTTTGTATCAAATTGTCATTTACATTGTTGTCTTGATTTGAGAGAGCATACAACTTGATCGTTATCAATCGATTGTGAGAATGAATTTTAAATAAAAAAAAAACAAAAGAACATTTAACCACAGTTTTAGTATCATCAATGAGAAATAAACGCAAAATGTAATGTCCTAGCAAGAGCGATGATATGAATAGAACATTATTTCACTGCTAGTTTTGGCTTTGCACCTTCAATACACTTCCGCCTTTATAACCCAATGAGAGTTTTGATATTAGTCTTGTAATCCAAGATGTTTATTTTCATTGGCTCTCGTTTATAAATTAAGGATCTAACGTTCATGATGACCCCGTCCTGATACCGCTGCATAGATCTTTGTTTTATTATTTTTGGATGCTGTTTTGCCTATAAGAAACAGAGATTTTTTTGGGCTCAAGTCTAATCCTTCCTTTAAATCTACTTTATTATGATGAAACATTATATTATGGTACATCCCAGTGGTCCTTTTTTTTTCTCTTTTCATCGCTTTGTATTTATATCTTGTATTCCAATACAGTTCCCATCATAGCACCTCACAAATCTTAGCACTACACTCCGCATGAATTTCATTTATCAATCACATTTAATATAATCATGTACAACCACAAACATTTTGACAATGACATCTTTACACCACATTATGTATTTCAAATTAAAAATCATGACATAATTCATGTGCAAATTTTCCACTAAAGTTCAAGAGTTTATACAAAATGTGGCATTAGAAGAATAGGGTTTTACACATAAAAAAATGTCATCTGTTGGACAGTTTAAAATAAAAATCTCAATTTTAGCATAAAGTTTGGAGCCCTTAGACATTATCAAACTGTGTCTCTGGAGATTCCTTGCCAGGCCTTCATTGTTGCCACCTTCAGTTGCTTTTAGTTTGTAGTAAATAAAATGCTCTATAGGTGTGAGAGGCTGCTGACAGCCAGAGAAGAACATTTCATCTACTTCCTTCAGAAGTATCGTAATAGACATTATAGTATGCTCAATATCAGCAGTCTTTGGCACTATTCAACTGTGTTGTAGGTTGTGTAACATTTGGAAGAATGTGACCATCTCATTACTTCTGTCAACAGTCATATCTAAAGGAACAGGCTTATCAGTGAGCGTGATTTGTAATGCTTTGGATCACGAGCACCATACTTTTCTCAATATTCTAGCACCAAATGGCCTTGGCTTCATCTGTCCAAAGAATCTGATTTTATCTCATCTGGTTTGCAGTAGATGTGGTAATGAGTTACAGCAATAAGCAATTTAAGACTAAAGGCAAGTAGATTAAGGTCTTGTCCCCAGTAGCCGGGTATTTTTAAAAACGTTATCGAAAATATTTTCCCCCTCCCCATGTAGAAAAAGTTTCCGTCCTAACTTCCACATTATTTCACACTTGTCCGTGCTCACGAGTTTACTTTTATTATCCATGCATCCATCCATCCACCAATCATCTACCGCCCATCCGGGGTCGGGTCGCAGGGGCAGCAGCTTTAGCAGGGAAGCCCAGACTTCCCTCTACTCAGCCACTTCAAACAGCTCCTCCGACGGGATCCCAAGGCGTTCCCAGGACAGACGAGAGACATAGTCTCTCCAGCGTGTCCTGGGTTGTCTCCGGGGCCACCCGCCGGTAGGACATGCCCGGAAGACCTCTCCAGGGAGCATCCAAACCAGATGCCTAAGCTCGAGCCATTCTAGTTAATAATGTTTAGTTTTACAAACGACGTAAAATGTTGCCCATTCGGCATCCATTGCAGCCTGATCATCGTAAAAGGGGCATTACCACATTTGCGGTCTCTTCTCAAGGTTTCTCATTTTTCACCTGCTGTTTTTGTTTTTGTTTTTCCTTGCTCTCTTGTGGTTCGATTAGGGGATGTCATTGATATTTCTCAACTGTGGGCATGTGAAGGCCTTTGAGACTCTTGTGTGATTAAGGGCTATATAAATAAACTTGACTTGACTGGCCACCTCCACTGATTCCTCTCAACACGAGGAGCAAGGGCTCTACTCCGAGTCCCTCCCGGATGACCGATCTTCTCACCCTATCACTAAGGGAGAGCCTGGACACCCTGTAAACGAAACTCTTTTTGGCCGCTTGTATCCGGGATCTTGAGTTCTTTCGGTCACGACCCACGGCTCTTGACCATAGGTGAGGGTAGGAACGTAAATCGACTGGCTCCTTTTTTTCCCCACAACGGACCGATACAGAGTCCGCATTACTGCAGACGCTGTACTGATCCGCCTGTCGATCTCCCGCTCCATCCTACCCCCACTTGTGAACAAGACCCCAAGAGATACTTGAACTCCTGCACTTGGGGCAGGATCTCATCCTCGACCTGGAGAGCGCACTTCACCCTTTTCCGACTGAGGACCATGATCTCGGATTTGGAGGTTTGTTAGTTTTTTTAAATAATAATAAAGACATACATG